>NC_090932.1:128218560-128559393 GCF_040938575.1 Ambystoma mexicanum
TGATATCCGTAGGAGCAAAAGAAAGGCTGAACCCCAAGGCTGAGTGTCGAGAGTTATTATAGGCAAACTCAGCCAAAGGTAACAAGGGACACCAGTTGTCTTGCGAAGAAGAGATGTAACAACGCAAATAACCCTCCAGTGTCTGATTTAGACGTTCTGTCTGACCATTCGTCTGTGGATGGAATCCTGAACTCAACGCTCGGGAGATATGCAAACTCTTGCATACCTGCTGCCAGTATCGAGACGTATATTGTGAACCCTGATCAGAAACGATGGTCTCAGGAAGTCCGTGAAGAGAGAAAATTCGCGAAAGAAAAATCTTTGCCATCTGGGATGCGGTAGGAATCGGCGGAAGTGGAACAAAATGTGCCAATTTTGTAAAGTAATCGATTGTGACCATGATTACTGTGCAACCGTCCCAGATTGGCAGTTCAACAATAAAATCTGTTGAAATCATTTGCCAAGGACGGTTAGGAACTGGCATTACTGAGCGGAGACCTGAAGGGGCAGATCGCGGGCATTTAGATTGCAAGCATATGGCACAAGCGGAAACATAGTCTATGATGTCTCGAGTCATTTCTGGACACCAGAAATTTCGCTGGATCAATTCCTTAGTATTAGTCACACCTCTGTGACCAGCTAGGTAAGAGTCGTGACAAAGATTCAGAACCGTTCTTCTTAGTTCACTCGAAGGGAGAAAGAGCTTCTTGTCTTTATAAGCACATCCTTGGACCAAGGTAAGTTTCCAGGTTGACAGAAATTTTGGATTCAACTGGATGAATTGCAAAGTCGAGTTAGCCACGTTTTGAAGAAATGTGGTAACTACCTGCACGAATTTGGCTCGTGGAAACAGAGGCTCTGCTCGGAAGGGCCTAGAGGAGTTATAATCCTTTCTAGACAAAGCATCCGCCTTGAGATTGGCTCTTCCGGGAATAAAGGTGAATACAATCTCATACGGTGAAAAGAAGTGTGCCCAACGTGCCTGTCGGCTATTTCGGGTCTGAGAATATTGTAAGGCGCGTAAATTACTGTGATCTGTTCGGACCTCAATTGGGTGTCTTGCTCCCAATAGCAGGTGTCTCCACTCTTCAAATGCCCTTTGTATAGCCAGTAGTTCCTTTTCAAGCACTGAATAATTTATTTCAGAGGGAGACAGTGTTTTAGATAGATAGGCTATAGGACATTCTATTACTTGATCATTTTCTTGAAGCAGAACGGCCCCAAGGGCATGATGAGATGTGTCTGATTCAACAATGAATCTTTTGGCTTGATCTGGAGTAATCAGGATGGGTCCTGTGAGGAAATGTTTCTTCAGTCTCTCAAATGCTAGTTGTGCCTCGTCTGACCAAAGGAACCGTACATTCTTTTTAAGAAGAGCAGTCAGTGGGAGAATCTCTTGAGAATAATGTGGGATGAAACGTCTATAAAAATTTGCAAATCCCAGAAATCTCTGCAGATCCTTGATGCACATCGGTATAGGCCAGTCAGTAATAGCTGATACTTTCCTAGGGTCCATGGCTACCCCATTTGCAGATATTATGTATCCCAGATAGGCAACCTGGTTCCTGTGAAACTCACATTTCTCCAGTTTGCAATAGAGATGATTGTTAAACGGTCTCCTTAGGACTTCCTTCACATGCTGACGGTGTTCCGATGGGGATGTAGAGAAAACCAGAATATCATCTAAGTAGACAATAACTGTGTGAAGAAGAATATCTGAAAATATGTGGTCCATAAAGCGTTGGAAGACTGCGGGGGCGTTGGACAGACCGAAAGGCATTACTTTATATTCATAATGTCCCAAAGGAGTACGGAACGCCATCTTCCACTCATCGCCAGCTCGTATACGAATGAGATGGTAAGCCCCGCAGAGATCTAGTTTTGTGAAGATGGTAGCTCCTTTAACGGCTTCAAGTATATCTGGTATGAGGGGCATAGGATAGCGATCAGGGGTAGTGATTTTATTCAAGCCCCGGAAATCTATACACGGTCTGAGTTCTGTAGAATCTTTCTTGGGGATGAAAAATAAGGAGGCTCCAGCTGGCGAGGTGGATTCTTGAATAAGTCCATTGCGAAGATTCTTTTGGAGATATTCCTTAAGGACTTCCCGTTCTTGTCTTGATAAGACATACATGCGACCGAAAGGAATCGGTGCATCTGGAACTAGTTCCAAGCAGTGGTCGAAGTGAGCGGGAGTGGCTGGGAGCGGTGCTCCTCTACTTTTTTAAATTCCGTTTTACAGCTCCTATACTTTTATTTTAAAAATAAACTGTTCTGGAACGGTTTCGTTTTAAAATAACAGTGTAGGAAGAAGTTGAGACTTGCACTTTCAGTGCACTACACTGAACGTTCCCTTAAACAACAGGTGCATGTGGTTGGTGGTGTGTATTGTGCGTGGGACGTGATGATGGGGTTTGTGGGGAGTGGGTGCAGGCTGGCGGGGATCATAGCTCCACTACTTCTTTTCGTGCACTTCGACCACTGGTTCCAAGGCACAGTCATCTCTCCGATGTGGGGGTAGTTCGGCATATTCTGAATCGGAAAATACTGTCTGAAATTCCCTGTATTCGAGGGGTAATTCCTGAATATGGTTCAACATAGAGATGGAACCCGTATTTTCTAACACAGAGATTGTAGGACGAAACCCCACAACTCTTTCCAAGAGACAGTGCGTCAAACAATGTTCAGAACCCAGAAAGACAGTGCCTGCCTTCCAATTGATGTAAGGATTATGGGCTCGAAGCCAGGGTAACCCTAAAATTACTGGATAGTGTGCTGTACGGATCACATCAAAGACAATGGATTCTTGATGGGAGGAAATATTCATCCGCAAGGGTATTGTTTGTTCCTTTATGGGTCCTGAAGTTAACGGACTACCATCCACCGACTCAACTGGTATTGCCAAGGTCTTCACTGAACACGGGATGTTATGAGTGGCCTTCCAGAAGGTAGCGACAAAATTTCCCGCGGCCCCGCAGTCTATTAAGGCCGTGACCAGAATGGAATCTGAATCTCCCCATTTGATTTGGACTTGCAAGGCCAGCATAGTAAGATCGGGGATCTCTGTTACTTGTGATGGTAACATTGTGGATGAGGAACCTGTTACTGACTCCCTAGCCGCGGTTCCCCTTGCGGTTGGGAAATGGCATTTCCCTGTCTTTTGACTGGGATGAGAGGACAATCTTGAATGGTGTGTTCCTTGGAACCACAATACATACACAGCCCCTTGACTCGACGTCTATTGCGCTCTTCCGTAGTAAGACGGCCTCTAGTAGTTCCTATCTGCATAGGTTCTTCAGTCTGAGTTTTCCCTACACTAGGAGAGTATGTAACAGGTTGTCTCACGGGACGGCCGCAGCGTCGTTCCTTTAATCTTTCTTGTAATCGGTAGTCCATCTGCATGACCATGGTTATTAATTCTGCCAGATTTGGAGGTCTGGGTACTCGGGAGATCTCATCTTTTAACTCCTCGTTTAATCCCCTACGGAATATAGTGATCAGAGCATCGTCAGCCCATGATGTGCCAGCTGCTAACTGCTTGAAAGTGGTGATATAAGACAACAGATCTTGGGATCCTTGTTTGAAATCCAATAACTGTTCTTGGGCTGAAACCGTGATTTCTTGACGGCTAAACATGGCTCTGAGACTGTTCAAAAAGGCGGGGTAAGAATCTAACAAAGAATTATTTGTAGTAACAAGAGTCGTGGCCCATGCTAAAGCAGGACCTGTTAAATTTTCAATCGTGTGTCCTACTTTATCACGGTCACTTTGAAAAAAGGCTGTCTTGAATGAAAATTGAACGGTACAAGCCTCAATATAGGCCTTGAGTTTATGAGGATTACCATTGTATAAACCCCCCGGAATTGGGCCAGGAGGTATCTCAGAACAACTAGGGACTCTGCCTACCTGTTGTCGGAGAAAGGCATTCTCCTGTCTTAAAGCCTGCACTTCAGCCGTCAACGCTTGTACAGCAGTAACTAATTGCTGTTGTTGGGCTGGGTCCATATTCCCTTGTAACCCTGAACCCCTGAGATAACCTGCTCAAAACTCCTGATAATTCAGGATACATTTCAAAACATATGGTTTGGGCGTTGCTAACTGTCAGAAATGATGATAGTCACAATAATAATTACAAACTTTAACTGCTGGCAGGTTACCCCAAAGACTCACCGTTACCTCTCTTCCTATCCTGTGACTGGCACCTTCCAGCAGGGGAAGAATTTCCTTACCTCTCTTCCTATCCTGTGACTGGCACCTTCCAGCAGGGGAAGAATTTCCTTGTTCCGAACGGGGAGATGAATGTGAAAGCCTCCCAGGTACCTCTTCCTCACCTAGAAAACCAGATAGGAGAAGAGATCCCAGGGAAACCCTCTGGGGAAGAAAACCCTGTGTCGAAGGTTGCGGGAAAGATGTCTTCACTGCTGCAGAGATTGAGGTGAAGTCCGGAGAACGTTCGTCTTGAAAGAGAAAGAAACTGGTAAGTATAAGCAGGTAAGTGAAATATGGAAATGTAAGAGGTTAGGAATGTGGATTACCGTTAAACAGGAACGATGTGCGGAAAAAGGTGCCAGTCAGAAACTTCAGAGAACCTCTACGATAGTAAGGAAAGGTTGTGATTAGAACTAGTAAGAGAACTAGATAGAATACGGGAAAGCCACAGGGGAATCTTTACCTGAGAGGCAAGGAGGGCGGAGCTGGGAGTTGTTTCGGTAGTGCAGGGTTTTGCGCGGGTGGTTGCAATACCGGTGTAGCATATGCCTGTAGCTATGAGAAGGAAGATGGAATCGTGAGTCGGAAAAGGTAGAGAAACGGGAAATCAATATGCCGGTTCTCGGAGAGTCCTGAATGAAGCTTACCGCGCTCCGGAACGGAACCGGCGGGCAAACTTAGGTGAGAAAGAGATGGAATCCGTGGAATCGGGAGACAGAGAAGCGGTGAAGAATGCACTGAAATTGAGACAGGGTAGGAATGTTTAGAATGCCAAAAGGTTAGTGACTAGCAAGACGTATCAGGATTACCTAAATGCGAACCTATGTAGCGTTGTTGTAGCGGAGTAGCAACGCATTCGTGTGCTGATCACAGGAACAGATATATCTACACTCGGGTAGGGAGACGGTACTTCCTGGATACCGAGGCGTGCAGAGGCTAGACCCGCATCTCTAGTTGCGGCGGCCATCTTGCTAGTAAAAATGGCTGACACCCGCCGTCCTAAGGTCCATCGATGCCACAAGGACCACCGCCTTCGGAGGGGCGTGACACATTCTCGATGTCTCTACTGCCTTCATGAAGACAAAACGCACGTGGAGAAGGACTGTGCATTTTGCAAAAACATGTCCGAGCGGACGATGAGGGATCGTCATGCCCGCCTCACCAGCTGGTTAGAGGGGGAAGAGCCCAGCAGCGGGTGAGAAAAAGAAGTCTGAGCGGTCTTCTAAGTCCTTGGAGGGCGCTCTGGCGACGGGGGCCCAACAAAAGGCTAAGTACTGCAGGTTCGCGGGCACCTAGAGTGCCGAATGGTCGGGCTCCGCGGCTGCCAGGCAGGGAACAATTTCACCGATGCCATCAACCACGAGCCTACGCTCTGGCTCGGGGAAGAGGAAAGAGAGAACCCGGGTAAGCTTCGGAGAAGTCCTGGTCGATCCCGATGACAGCCGAGGGGGAGCGAGGTGGTGACCCTCCCCCCAAGGTGAAGGCCTCCAAGGTCGTGAAGGCCTTGATTCACCCGACCGAGGCCTCTATCGAGGGAGTTGTGGAGGCCCTGGTGAAGCCTGTCGAGGCTACCCCTGTGGAGGCGACCTCTGGGCCTACAGTTTCCCTGCCACTACGAAGGGAATCCTCTTTTCAACCCATCGGTAAGACCCCTGTGAAAACCCCAGTGGGAAAAGAGGGTGGGGCCCGGTGGCCATCACGGACACGGATACAGCCTCTGAAGAGGAGCTGGCAGGAGTCGTGAAAGTCCTGAACAAGGAGCTCGAGGAGGTCCGGTCCCACGGGAAGGATCCCGAAGAGGCGGACGAGGAAAGCGACAGTGGTGGGGATGAGGAACATGTGGAGGCGGAGGATTCTACTCCCCAACCGTCGCGCCCATCGCAGCCGGTCCCTGGGCCACAAGATAACTCAGAGGCGATCTTGATCCAGTCCTTGTGTTCGGAGATAAGGACAAGGTTGCCCTTACCACCAACTGACGACCCAGCGGAGCCTGGACCGTCTGAGAGCCCTCCAAACAAGCAGAGGAGAATGAGTCCACCCCCTCCTTTCCAGCCCTCTCGGCCTGCACAGCCTTCTTCCCCATCTCCAGAGCCGAGGGATGATACAGGAACAGAGACAGCCACGATGGGGACGGATGACGACGGTGGCGACGACGGGATGGGCCTTCCATCACCACCTCCTCGGGCCCTCCCACCCGACGAAATTGGCTCCTTCCATGCCATGATCGCCAGGGCATCCGAGCTCTTCCAGCTCTGCCCCGTGGAAGAGAAGAGGGAAGGGTTCCTCTATCAATGACGGGAGGCCAAAAGGAAGACGGTCCTCTCGGTCCCGTTGCTCGACGACATCTGGGACGAGAGACTGTTGCTCCTGAAGAACCCATCCACGGCCCCTGCAAAGAGAGACCGGTACGAGAAGAAGTACTGTGTTCTGGATTCCGCCCCCATGTGCCTTAGGGCACAGCCTACCCCGGATTCGGTTGTCTCCGCGGCGGCCAAGAAGAAAGCGGCGTGGGCGGCAGCGTCAACTTCGACATCTCTGCCAGACGCCGAAGGGAAGAAACTGGACGCCATTGGACAACAGGTCATCTCGTCGGCTGCGACGACCATTAAAGCGGCCAACGCCCTTGCGATTGTGGCCCGCTACGACAGGGAGCTATGGTTTAAGATTGCTCCACTGCTGGATTTCCTCCCGGATGACAAGAGGGCAGAGGTCCTAGAGATCCTACAGGAGGGAGAGGTGGCATCGGACCATGCCATAACGGTGCCAATGGACATTGCCGACACCGGCTTCCACCAGATGGGCAACGGCGTTTGCCTTCGACGGCGCGGTTGGCTCAAGGCAACCGATTTCCGTCAAGACGTGCAGACCAGGGTCCTGGACATGCCCTTCGATGGGAACAACCTGTGGCAAGGCAGTGGACGAGTCACTGGAAGCCATCAAGGCCGACACGGAGATGGCTCATGCCTTAGGCGTTCTCCAGCAACGATGGCTGCCCTTTCGGGGTTCCAGAGGCAAGCAGGGTGCCTCGAAGGGATTTGGCGGCAGCTCCCCGACATACCGCCAGGCGGCTCGCTCCTCGTCGCAGGAGGCCTACAGGGGACGCGTCAATCAAGGAGGATCACGTTGTCGCCAGGGAGGTCAGGGCAGCAAAGCCACCGCCAAGCAGGATTGAACCGGCCGTAGTGTCGGGCCCACACCTGAGCACCCCTGTGGGAGGCCGGCTGACGAACTTAGGCAGCGTGTGGGAGTCCATCTCCACCGACCGATGGGTGCTAGTTGCTCTGGCCCGGGGGCACACCCTGGAATTTCTAAGAAAGTGTTCCCATATTCCACTTGTGGCCAGAAAGGAAAATCACGTCCCACAACTACTACTGGAGGTACGAGCGATGCTAAAGAAGGGAGCCATCGAACTCGTCTCAAAGAGGTGCCGGGGCTCTGGAGTATACTCGCGGTACTTCCTCGTAAGGAAAAAGACCGGCGGTTGGCGACCCATCCTGGACCTTCGTCGTCTAAACAAAAGTACATCAGGTCCCAGAAGTTCCGGATGGTTACCCTCCAGCACGTGCTGGGACAACTGGAGGAAGGCGACTGCCTATCGTCACTGGACTTGAGGACGCCTACTTTCACATCCCCATCTTGGAAAACATCAGAAGTTTCTGCGATTCGTAGTCCAAGGACGGCACTACCAGTTCAAGGCCCTTCCCTTCGGACTGAAGTCGGCGCCCAGGGTGTTCACCAAGGGCCTAGCACCAGTGGCGGCGCAGCTGCGCCTGCAGGGGATCCGCGTCTACCCATACCTGGGCGACTGGCTCATCCGGGCAGAGTCAAGGGAACTCGCCGTCGAACATGCAAGTAAGACCGTCCAACTGCTCATGGATCTAGGATTTTCGATCAACTTCACGAAATCACACCTGGTACCATCGCAAGTTGCCCTGTTCCTGGGAGCCAACCTCGACACAGTGGCGCGACTAGCATCTCCGTCGGAGGAGAGGACGAAGGCCATCCTAGGCAAGGTGCAACGGCTGTCGACCATGGACGTGGCTAAGGTGAGGGCCGTCAAGTCCCTTCTCGGCATGATGTTCTCCTGCATTTACCTCGCGCGCCTTTGCAGGCTACGGATGCGACCGCTGCAGGAGTTCCTCGAAGCCTGTTGGATGCAAGCAACGGGCAATTTCGAAGACAGGATCTCGCTCAACAAGACCTTTCGACAGGCGATCCGGTGGTGGGGCACCCGCACGCATCTGACGGCGGGTATGGCCTTCCAGACCCCGGCCCATCAGGAAACGGTGACGATGTACGCCTCCCTGGAGGGATGGAGGGCTCATTCCAGAGATCTCCACGCAAGAGGCCTTTGGTTGCCGGAGGAGAAGTCACTGCACATCAACGTCCTGGAGCTCCGAGCCGCGTTCTGAGGCCTCAGGTCGTTCCTTCCGACCCTCAAGGCAAGGTGGTGAGGATCTTCACAGACAACACCATGAAAATGTTTTACATCCGGAAACAGGGAGGCACCAGATCCCCAGCCCCTATCCAAGGAGGCCCAGGATCTGTGGCATTGGGCCGTAGCCCAAGGGATGTTTCTGGTACCCTTCCACCTGGCAGGAATAAAAAACACCATTGCTGACGCAGTCAGCAGGGAGCTGCGCTTGTGCCACGAGTGGGAACTGCGGCAGGATCAAGTGAACCTCCTCTTCCGGCGATGGGGCAATCCCAGATCGACCTGTTTGCGACAGCGGCGAACACCAAGTGCCTGAAGTTCGCCAGCAGGTTCCCCCAGCCGGGGAGTATGGGCGATGCCTTCTCGTTCCCCTGGGAAGGTCTGTTCCTGTATGCGTTCCCTCTGTTGCCGTTGCTGCTGCGACTCCTCAACCAACTCAAACAGTCCAGGTGCAGGATGATCCTTGTCCCACCGGCGTGGCCGAGGCAGATCTGGTTCCCAGACCTTCTGGACATGTTAGCGTACCCCCCAGTCAAACTGCCGACAGACGCGGGTCTCCTCATCAGAGAAGGAGGCGCCATCCTCCACCACGATCCGGCGTCGCTGAACTTGCAGGTCTGGCTCCTGCAGCGCTAGAGTTTGGAGGGTACGATATCCCGGTGGACTGCAAGGGGGTACTTGCAAAGGTCAGGGCGCTCTCGACTCTCAAGTGTTATGGACAAAAATGGAAGAGGTTCTTTGTCTGGTGCCGTGCACAGAAGATTAACCCTCTGTGGATAACGGCCCCTCGGGTGCTGCCGTACCTACTGTCGCTGGCCAAGGCGGGGCTGGCGCACGCCTCCAGCAAGATCCGTCTAGCGGCGATCTCCCGCTACTCCAGGACCCCGGGGCGATCATCTCTGGTCCCATCGCCTGGTGAAGGAGTTCATGAAGGGACTGTTCTGGTCATTCCCGCCGGTGAAGGCTCCGGCGTGGGAGTTAAATGTGGTGCTGTCCACGCTCATGGGGCCGCTATTCGAGCTGCTGCATTCGGCACCGTTGAAGTTCCTGTCGTGGAAAACAGCGTTTCTTGTGGCCATCACCTCCGCACGACGTCTGAGAGAGATCCAGGCCCTCTCCTGTAAACCTCCATAATTGACTTTTCACAATACGAGGGTGGTGCTGAGAACGCACCCTTCCTTCATGCCCAAGGTGCCGTCGGACTTCCACCTCAACGAGCCCTTGGTGTTGCCAGTTTTCTTCCCGTCGCCTTCGTCGCCGGCCGAGAGGACTTTGCACTCGCTGGATGTAGCTAGAGCGCTGAAGTGGACCGCACAAAGAGTTTTCAGATGATATCGCAGCTTTTTGTGAACTTTGGACCTGCGAACCAAGGGAAGGCCCTCTCGAAGGCTACCATTTCCAGATGGCTCTCCGGCTGCATCATGCACTGTCACCGGTTGGCAAACCGACCTTTGCCCGGCTGTCCGAGAGCCCATTCAACCAGATCGCTCGCTGCTACCACGGCGTTCTTGTATGGTGTACCCCTGCTGGACATCTGCAGGGCTGCTACGTGGAGGTCGACGCACACCTTCACGAGATTCTACTGCGTCGACCGGGATTCCAGGGAGGAGTCCAGGGTCGGCCAAGCATTGCTGCGCAAGCTGTTCGCCTGAAGGTGGGCCTGGTGAGGAGGTAAGAGTTGCTTAATGTTGAGTTTATGTAATGCTTAATGTTGAGCCTTGCCACCTCCCGTGGTTGTGCATGTGTGTACTGCTATGTATTCTTGTATTCATGAGCATGTGAATCCATTCCAGACCCCATGCTGGAGAAGGAATGCGAGTTACTTACCTGTAACTGTTGTTCTCCCGCATGGGTCTGACATGGATTCACATGCGAACCCTCCCTCCTACCCCACTGCGGCTCTTCACTTGGTCATACTGCCACTTTATGCGCTACCAAATATGAGGATGGCTGCCAGGGGAGGGGCTTAGGGAGAGGGCAGTCATTGGCTGGGGGCAGTATGACCCAGAGACCAGTGATTCGTTACTACTAAGAAAGACAGATCAAAAACGAAACTGATACTGATTTTTTTCTTTACCGAGGATTCCCAGCCTGACGACGGGGAATATTCATGAGCATGTGAATCCATGCCAGACCCATGCTGGAGAACAACAGTTACAGGTAAGTAACTTGTTCCTTCTGATTGGACCTCTATTGTCCACCCACATTGCAATGATTGATTCATTTTGTTACTAGGCATCATTCCTGTGAGTTATAACTCCACCCCTTTGAAACTGCATTTTTCACCACTTTCATGACATTAAAAATGACAGCATAGCAAAAAAAAATAATATACAAATAAGAGTCACAAACTACTCAAGTAGTCCTGTTACAGATTCTCTGCGAGTAGTCTCGTGGAATGTAAATGGGTTGAAGGACAATTAAGAGGAAAAAAGTTCTCCATCATGGGGTCTGGCATGGATTCACATGCTCATGAATATTCCCCATCGTCAGGCTGGGAATCCTCGGTAAAAGAAAAAATAATTTTGTTTTGTTTCTGAACGGTCTTTCTCCTAAACCAATCACTGGATTCAGGGTCATACTGCCCCCAGCCAATGACTGCCCTCTACCTAAGCTCCTTCCCAGGCAGCCATCTTCAGATTTTTACTGCACGTTCAAGAGTTGGGAGTCCTCGTGCTTAGCTCTCAAGCTTTTACTGCGTATTGTGTTTTTTCAATAAGTTTACTCTTACTTTTTCTGTCAAATCGAGCCTCAAGCTCCACCGATTCATCTTCCGATTAACGGGGACCCGCTTCGGAAATCTCTATGCCCCTCAAGGGCGAATTTTCGTCGAATTTCACTTCTTAGAGGATTCCGGAAGATCTTTGAGGCCTACCCCGCGTGGACATGGCCGAACACAAAGGAGAATCGACGCCCGTTGGACCCAAGCTGTTTAGGATCTGCCCACAATGTGGACTACAGAACGTTTTCAAGGAGGGTGAGCACTCCCGGTGACTCTACTGCCTGCACTCTGACAAGTCGCACGTGGAGGATAACTGTGCGTTCTGCAAGGACATGTCCGCCTGTACCATGAAGGACCGTCACAAATGGCTCGCTGAGCTGGCTGGAGGAGAAAAGCCCAGCGGCAGGTGAGCCCAAGAAGTCTGAGCGGTCTTCTAAGACACAATATTCTAAGACACAATATACCCGTGTAGGATAACCTATCGCCCCTCCTTGTCAGTCACAACCTCCAACACGCGTAGCGGGACCACTGCATCTATCCATATTAGGGCCCCTCTTGCAAACTGAGAATATTTGGATCCGTATCTCATCCCACCCCACCTGGCCACCAATAGCTCCTGTCTATCCAGGAGTAGGTGAGGCTCTTGTAGCAGAGCAACTGATACCCGTTTCCTCTTAAGATAAGACCGCACCCGATTCCTTTTCATATACGAACCCAGCCCTCTAATATTCCATGACAAAATATTAAAACAAGGCATGAGGGTATGTATCTGCCCCCCCCATTCATCCTATTGGCCTTTCTCCAGCCAGTGGTGTAGGCAGTGTTTCCCACCGCCTCCCCCCTCCCCTCTGTGTTCCGCCCAACCCTTCCTGGTCAGACAACCAGCACTGATTATGTTCTTCACTTCCCATAAGTTCAACTCCATCATTCACATCCTGGTATACCACGTTTCTGAGCTCGAAACAAACCACAAACATAACTAGCCAAAACAACCCCTCAACCTTTGGGGGTGAATATCGCTCAACCGTGCAGTCCTGTTCGGGCTGGCCCGTACCTCTGAGGCTACTCCTAGCCATTGGGTATTGGGTTCCACGCCAGCAACCAGTGGGCCCAGATAAACTCTTGGTTTGGGGTTGTCCTAGCACCATATAGTGGCGTCATTGCTTGTCCTGTCTGCTGAAACAGATTGGAACTGCAGCCCTGCAGCCTTGCAACTATTATTTAATATAAGTCCATAGTTCCACCACTCGCATCCGTATTGCATCCCCCTGAGGCTGGACAATACCGGACTAAATCTGCAGACTGCTTCTCATTCCAGTTCCTTGCTCTGCTAGGGATCTACTAACAATGCCATTACAGTCTCTCGGGTTTATCCATTCCACTCAACGCACCCTCATCTTCTTTTTCACCCAGGTTATTATGGTCCAACCACATATTTCCCACTGCTGGAGTTTCCAGAGAATATCTTTCCCCCCCCCCATGTGATTTTTAGTCGTTCTGGAAACATCAGCATGTACTTAATTCCCATCCTACGAAGCTGTGCCTTAACAGGGATAAAGGAACTCTGTCTCTGTTGGACCAAAGGAGTGTAATCTGGGTATAGGGCCACTGTTCCGCCCCCCTTTTTAATTATTCTGCCTTCTCTCGAAAAGCGTAGCACCACCTTGCGATCTCTGAAATTCAATATTCTTGCGATTACTGGCCTAGGATGGGAACCCGGCAGGGGCTTCCGTTGTACGGACCTGTGTGCCCTCTCCACTGCAAAGTCTTGGGATAGCTTCTCTGGTCCAATTGCCTGTAACAGAAGTTTTTTGACATAATCTGTTGGGTCTCGGCCCTCCATTTTCCCGGCAGTCTGAGCAGCCTAACATTGTTTCTGCGTTATGTCCCTTCAGCCTCCTCAGTGCTAGCTTCCAGTGAGGCATTTCTGGTCTCCAGCTTCCGCAGTTTCTCCATGTGGTCTGCCATGGCGGGGACTCATTCTTTCTGGGTCGTCGCCATACTCTTAACCCTTTCCGCCAATGAGCGAAGGAGCTATACATCTATGCCTACTTCCCCAATGTTACCCTCCAATAACGTTTTTAGGTCCAAGAATGCTGCTAATATGTTAGATTCCTGCGTGTCTTCCAGCGGCTCCTCAGCCGCCTCCACGTGCCGTTTCCGTCTCAGGTGTCACTTCTTTGGCCTTCATCTGCACAGAGAAGGAATTTATAATGGATCCCTTCTTCTTTGGGGGGCATCACTGTTAACTACCACATAGTTTTTAGGTACTTGCTAGTTATAACACACCCCTACTCATTCAGTCTTCGGTTTCACCCAAGTTCCATCAAGCAAACTCAGATCTTTGTAGCGCTATTTCAGAGAGCCCACCTCAATAGTAGCTTCTGTGTTTCCAATCGGCCTTTAAGATCAGTATGCGCTTACGTTTTTAGAATGGGTAGTGCCTCATGTATACTGTCTGGCGGGTAGTTGTTGTCCCACTTCCAAGCATTCACACCTATTGATGTATACAATGAGATTGTACTACAGGTCAGATCAGGCATTGTGTGTCTGCAGTTTCCACCTAGTGCGAGTGCTGTAACACCGATCTGAATGCACTCAGACATGGACAACTGTCTTAGTGCTCTCCTCCATAGTCCCAGTGTAAACCGCAGCGTGGCCGGCAACTCTTAATCGCTTAACTGCTTCCCCTCCTCTATCATCCAGCCTCACCTCATAGCATGTTTGTCCTCACGACCACAGTATTCACCGGTGTAATCATAGCGGGGAGATCCCCATTGGGCACCCTCACCTCCTGTAGCCAGTATAACATACACACATGATGAAATAACCACAGACAACTTTTGTAAGGTTTTTTGGAATATAGAAGGTCACAGGTTTATTTGGAGCAAACAATAAACTTAGGACGGTCCCAGCCACATATTACATACAGTCAGGTAAGGGTGAACCGTGTCACCATGTTTTGCCACTGGCACAAGCTGACAACGCTTCTGGTTACTCCCAGGAGAACACTGGTTAATACCAGTAGGACACTGTCACATATATGCCACTGGCACAAGCTGACAACGCTTCTGGTTACTCACAGGAGAACACTGGTTACTACCAGTAGGACATTGTCCCATATATGCCACTGGCACAAGCTGACAACGCTTCTGGTTACTACCAGGAGAACACCGGTTACTACCAGTAGGACACTTATGGGCACTGATAAGGAGGTTGCTGGCCTAGAGCCCTAAGGAAGTCAGTGCCCGTCGAAGGATTTGGCTCGAGCCCGGCCAATCCTGAGCCGCTGCCGCCGAAGCTGCAGCATGAACGTCCCTCATTGGCTGGGACCGCCCCGATACTCTGCCTGTAACAAAAGAAGAAAATTAGAACAATTCAAACAACACAATACAACCATCTTATCCCTATACTTAATTTATCGCGATTTCTACCTGAATATTTTTTTTGTCAGTGATGCGAACGCCTCACCATGCTCCTACCACTATTTTAACCATTTTATTTACTTTAAGAAGACTGCACAGCTTTATGCTATACTACCATGTCCTCTGACCTTTTACCATATCGCACTCTAACTATTACTCATATCTGGTGTGGGTGGGTATCATCACACGGCGGGAGCTGCTGGGCTAAAGACTGACTGCCCGCAGCTCCCGCCCTTAAATGCGTCCCCAGTAAAACCCGACCGGAAGCCAGGTCCCTGGGGACGCCTCCTCCGCCTAGAAGGAGAAAGAGTAGAGGCCGCTAGACCAATCCCCGGAAGGGGGTGGCCAGAGGGGACAGCCCGCTATGTAGGCTGTCCCTCTAGCGCCCCCTACGGGGGCCGGTCAGCCTCTCAACCTTGGCGCATGGTATTGCCGTTCCCTCCCTGCTTACTGCAGTCTTATTGTGCGGCCGCGGTTTCTCCCTCCCTTCTCCCTGGCGCCGCTTCCCAGCACCACTCCACTGTCCTCTGCATGATAGCCGCTCCTCCGGCTCCTGTTCCAGCTGTCTGCAGCATATCCAGTACTTCCCACCATCCAGTGCTCGCCGCTCACCAGGCAGCTTCACATCAGAGCGTCTTAGTTTGCCTTGGGGTCCACGCCAGTATCATCCTCTGCTTCGGTACACGTAGCTACCTCGGTAGTATACTTCCCGGGCTCCCGCTCGTCGCCATCTCGTCTCCTCTTCCACCTTGACCAGCGTTTGACAATGCAGGCTTTCCAGGCTCTGTTTTTCCTCCGGATTTCGCCTGCTTGTCGCCTCAGGTGGTATACAGCTGCTCTTCCACTCGGAACTGTTCGCAAACGTCTCGGCCTGCAGTTTCTGGATCGACCTTCAGGATCCCTGCAGGACACATCTAGCCTACAGGGGTTCAGACCACGCCCCCTTTGAATTTTAATTCTATGCATTTTTAAGAACTGACTTCCATTAACTCGGTCTTTTATATTCAGATCTTAAAACCATAACCCAGCACAAGCTCTGTCCCTTTTCTTGTCTCTGTGAGCTTCAAAGACATTCACTGATATCCGGATAAGGGAAAGGGGGGAGGGTGGGAAGTGTGCACTGCCTGGGCCTTTGAATCTTATGAGAAAATGTCATTTGGCTAAGCACAGGTTTTCTACATTCACAGAAAACCGGTATTTTTGAATGTTGCAGTACCTTTACACATGAGGTCTGCTTTAATATCTCCCATCAGGCCATCAATGTCCAACTTAACATCAAATATACATTTGAATGATTCAGGCCAGGGAGTTTCCTCTGTAAACAGTTCCTCAACGCAGACTGCAAAATGTATTAATTTCTATGGTAGCTATCGCTTTGGGGAAAAATGCATTTCATGGTCTCAAAATCCTATAATAGATGGTAGGCCTGCTTTCTTTTAGGCTTGTCGTTCACCCACGGCACACTTAATTTTAATCTTCCTTTTTCTGACAACACTGTTGGTGTATTTGCCAGTGTTGAATTTTCCATGCTGGCCTTTTGGTCTGCCAGTCAAGTGTGATTTCAAAATACAGGAAAGTATTTCTGCATTTTTCGGTCCCAGTCGGCCAGACGCAGTTTCCTTGGCACTGCATTTAAACCCCACACTTTGTGTTGACATGGTTCGGGAAAAGGCAGCAGTGACTCTGGTAACTGGAGACCCGCACCCTTGCACTTGTCGTTTAACCTGCAGTTTTCTGTCATTTTCGTCTCTTGGCTCTGTAGCGTGGGTGCGCATGTTTTTTTTTTTTTGTGTGCTCTTGTCTACCCCTCTGGGAGACCTTGGTTCGTCGATCCTCCAGCCCACCTGGGCTTGGCAGCGTTCTGCGGGTTCTGGATTCCTTCTCCCACCACGATTCGAACGTGGATCTGCCTTCAGGTTTGATCCACCCATCGTCACGGCAAAGGTTCTGCCTGCTTAAAGGCTCCTTCAGGCTTCCTGTTCCACCTCCTCAGGTATGGTCCTGATTCCTTTTATCTTCCCCTGCATAGGGAGATAGAGGACTGGATTGGTTCCACATATCTTTCACCGGAATTCCTAGAGTGGGGTCAACAGTCAAACTTTTCCCAGGTAAACGGCCCTTAGCCTCATAACATGGTTCACCTCCCATATAGCCTACACATAATGAAGATTCTGACTCAAAGAAAGGTATAATTACATCCTTGTTTAGGAACTCTTCTAGGGGGAGGGGTATCGCCCCCAGTGAGATCCTGCGATGCCCTGTCACCTAGGGAGTGTCTTGCATATTGGGCTCACCTCCCTAGTCTCAAAGTGGATTTCTCCCTGGTGTTAATCTATGAAAGATACTAGTGCGGAAGACCTGTATTTACTGATAAGCAAACCTATATTACTCATATTGACCAGGTTCTCCTAGTATGCTGCCGTCCTATTTATGCCATTTGCGCCTCCCCTCCGTTTCTCCTTAGCCACCTCCTATCCATTTAATATGGAGAGATGGACTGTCCAAGTGGAAACAGAGCATGTAATAGTTAGCTTTCCAGGTTGCAGTCACTCATACCTGCTTGCCATTATTGTATGTTTGTTTCTTCCCTCAGTGCAGTTTACCTACTTGTTTTTTTTGTTTTTGTTACCTCTCACCTTCCCCTCCTGCACTTCCTTTACTCACCATCTCCCCCTTTTATGTCTAGCACTTGCACGTTCCAAATCATCTCACTACCTAGTCAGAATGTTTTTGTTTGTATCCTTCACCTCTATCCCCCTTGTGTTCTTTCCCTCCTTCCCTTCACCCCCTGCCCTCTTGCTATAGCACTTGAACGTTCTGAATATTTCAAGACCTTTTACGAACGTTTTTGTTTTATGCCTTCATCCTCATCCCCCCCTTGTCTTGATGCGCCTTGAAACACAGTTTAAATAAATAGAGGTCCCTTGCCCCGTCCCCTTTTTGTTGATATCTTGGCAGCATTGAGGAAATAGACTATGGGCTATGAGTAAATAAGTCACTGCAATGAATAACCTTTCCTTAATGAAAAGGGGGCTGTGGAGGGGGATTTGGCTTTAAAACGCAAATTGTTCATCTATGTGAACAACATGAACATTGTCACGTGTGATGAAGTTAGTGTCCTATCCCCATACCACTAGCTGAGGACTCCTTAAAGGACTAGGAAAGCTGACCTATGAGGTACGTCAGTCCAGGGCCCTGAGTTGCCACCTGAAGTCGGAGTAATTGGATTCTCAGATGCCCACTCATTGTTCAAACTCTGCCTCCCAGATCAGATTAGAGACACTAGGTTTACTGGCTATTGTCAAGATTCACTCCACCTCTGGCCTAGTTTGGGTATCCATTTTTATGACGCTAGTGACCGCACTCTTCCACCACTTTCTGGAGGGCCAAAATTCTTGTTACACATTTATTAACAAACCTCTCACCATCATAGAGCCCATTCTCCATATGACGGTGCTTTCACGATGCAAACACTTGGACCAGAATAAACCACTGGAAGAATGATGGGAGCAGAAGAGGAGCCGCAGACAGAAAGCATGACTTCTATCTGACCCAAAATAGAATGCTGGGCCATATAAGGCCGTAGAGGTGCGTATCAAAACTGCAGGTTGGCAAGGTTACCTAATTAACCCTGTAAACCAACCAGAAGCACTCAGCAGATGAACTATTGGGGATAAACAATAACAAACCTTAGTATTGCGATATATAGACATACATCCCTATAAAAGAACCCAGTAAACCGGAACAAGTGTCTGTTAGCAGGAACTGGCAACATGAGAGCAAGGTGGCAATAAGGTATTTGAAAACCACAACAGGAGAAACAACTTTATACAGAAGGGCAACCTGTGCAGGCACCATCTGCTAGTCCTCCTGCAAGAACTGAGAGATCACAGGAAGATGAGGTCTGAGGAGGCGGGCCGAGAAAAACCTGCCGGGAAACCTAGAGCTACTGCAGGGCCTCTGAAGCTGGGAGGTCAGACGAGGCTGACGGAGGAAGCACTGATGGCGATATCCAAGGTCTGGGAAATCTCCAAACCCTGAGAAACCTGAGGACCCGGTCTTCTAAGGAGACGATCCTGGGGACAGCCTTGCACAAGCAGGGCAAGCCAACCCAAGTATGACGGTATCTGGGGGTTCGCTGCAAGTGCAATCATGACTCTATTTGCCGAATAGCACAGTGAGATAGCATGATGTACTACATCTCTAGAAGTCAGTTGGGTACTATAGCTCTAAGACTGAGAACCGAGCTGGGCTGTGAGACTGTCAGGGAAGCTGCAAGGTGCTACAACGCTGGAGCTGGGAGAACACATTAGATGGAGAACCAAACCTAGACCACTGTCCCCTCCTGACAGGAAACACCTGATGCACTATAGTTTATCCCTTTCCTACACCTTTGGAAAGGTTTTTTGGTGGCAGGGACACCCTTTTCTGTTGTAGAGAAATAGTTTGGACCAATAGGGTTTATCCCATTAGCCACGCTGATGGAAAGTATTTTGGAAGCATATTAGGTGAGAAGTGTTCTGATAAGTGCCACAACCTTCTCACACCAGGGGAAATGTTGGGAAGTCGGAGGGTAGAAACAGCCTCAGCACCCCCTTGAAGGTATGCCTTGTGCTCTGTGATCTATTTGATGACTAAGCCCATTGAGCCGATCACACATTTGGACAGATTTCCCCCAACACAACTTAAAGGAGAGATTGTCCTGCCCCCTCTTAAGCTACCTCCCCTATTTGGTTTGAAACAAATCCCTGTTACTCGACCTGACCTAATGAGAGACTTCTAAGCAGCATAAATGTGTATGTAGGAGTCGTACAACATATTCCTGGTTTTACGACTACAAACTGTTGAATGGACAATGGCATGCAATGCAACAATTCCTCAGTGCACATGACAGTAGTATGCTCCTTATTGTTAAAGAAACAAGATCATGATTATGAGAAAATGCTCTGCTGGCCTTGAATTTAACATTCATCCTGATGTATCACCTCAGTCATAGGGCGTAGTGAACGTAGAAACCTATATCAATGTGTTTTTTAAGCTTTATAGGTCAACAAAGCAATGAGCCTTTATATAGTTGGATCATCATTAAGATTGTAATTTTAGTTTCAAACATAAGTGCTTGCTATCCAGACTGAGGTCACCATTATCCAAGATTTGGCATCTCCTAATCTTTTTGTTACTTTTAACCTGCCATGCACCTGAATATTTAAATGTGCTGTTTGACATTAGTGTTTTCTCTTTTTTCCCACCTCACTGTATGGATGTTTATTGTTCTGCAGTAGTGGAAAAAATGCCTTTGGTGATGTCTTCACCCAAATTGAAAATGTGCAGATTTAGTCGCATGTACTTATATTTTATAGGTAAATATGTCCATCTATTATGAAATATGGCGACATACCCCTTCTATTAGGGTCTGTCGTTACAAACTGCCCATTACAGTGGGTTGAATTATTATGAAGGAGCTATGTACACAAACTGCAGATCTGAAATTAAACACTGGTTAAATGTCAAAACAAATTTAAAAGCCATCAAGGAATATATAAACCCTTTGTTTAAAGACTGTGACCTCCTTTGTTTAGCTGTAGACAAAAAGATGAGTAGATTACCAACTACACTCAAGTTCTGTTTTCGGGAGTGGTGTCATGCTACATTTAGTGAATAGTCAGTTCCTCCTCGCAGTGTGCAATTACTTTAAGCTGTTTGTTTAACAGAAATCCCAGAATAAAGTGTTAAATAGGAAACGCCTGTGCCTGAAATATGTTCATAACTTATTTTATGATCGATCAAGCAAGCAAATACTTTCTCCAAATGTACATGTTTTATTTGTTTTAGGTGTGTACGCATGGATTGGCATTAACTTTGTTTTGGGAAGATTCGAGCACATCGATGATGGTAAGTGTCACACATGCAGTGACAACATTTTAAGGAAGCATGTTTTTTTCCACCACTTGTGGCTCCAATGATTTACACACTGAAGCACACCTGCAGTGCCTCCTTGCAACAGTAAAATCATTCCCATGTTTCAGCGTTACAAATTATATTCCAACTTTAGACTGAAGTCAATAAGTGTATTTTTTAGAAGATGGGGCATAGAAATCTGGCGTGCTCTTAGACGATTGATCATGTTGCTGGATGCAGTGAAGAAGATTTCTTTGAAAGTATTCGTGAAGTACCTCGACACTTGGAATGGAGAGTATTGATTAATAGTAACAGAAAACACCTGGGTGGGAACCACACAGTTATCCAGACACTTGCATTCTGTTCTCCTTGAGGAGCTGTTCACTGAGCTACTGCTCACTGAGCAGCTCCTCATGGAGCGCAGAATGCAAGCGTCTGGATAACTGTGATTCCCACCCAGTTTTTTCTGTTACTGTGGATTCTGATCCGGGTGTCCTAGGATCTTTTCTACCAGAGAGCTACTCAAAATTACTTTTCTTTACATATAAGTAACACATATTTCATACACAGATTTAAACTGAATCAACTGAACCAGTGGTGCCCTCCTTTTCTCTTCACTCACAAGTATTGATTAATACCCATTGAGCAATGGGTCTACCCTGTGAAAGGTACAGAGGACCACTGTTTGACCCTGTCATTTGCTGCTTGGAATTGTGTGGTAAAGGGGATGAAGCTGTATTGTTGCTTTGTTGGATTCTGTGTGGCATTTGAAAGGGTAGACCAAAAGATACTATGCGTAAACTTGAGGCACATGGGATTCTGGGACAAGTCTTCACTTTTCTAAAGGAGATCTACCTGGGTGCAGAGGCTAAAGTTCAGCTGAGTTGTGCGCTATCGTGCTTGAAAGCACTCAGCGCCATCAATGGCTAAGTTGAGGATGAATTTAATCAAACTTCGTTTTATACCTTCTTTACTGCTGACTTGCCATCCTGTGTAGAAAATCCCAATGTATTCTTGGCAAGGTTGGTCAATATGCCTCGCTGGTATTGTTATATGACAATGATACCATGCTGTGGGGCTTAAGCACCCTGGGGTCCAGAGAAAATGTAAGGGAAGTATTTACCGGGTAACTACCATCCTGTTTCCCTGCTTGCTAGCGCAGGAATTTTCCCCCCAAAACCATTCTGAGCCATTTACAAGATTGGGACCATGGAACAATTTACCATCTACAAGGTGGAATTTAAGCACAATAAGAGCACGATCGATCAGGGCTTTTGTCTGTTCCCTTTGGCTCAAAAATAAGTCATGCAGTTTTTGTAGATCTCCAAACTGCAGTTGACGATGTCCCGCTTGATAAATTGTGATGGGTCCTTCATAAAATGCAAATTCCCTCCCACTTGATTGAGATAATTCAGGCGCCTTACAGTGATAATGAAGCCGTGGTTCGGTTTGGGGG
The DNA here is from genome assembly GCF_040938575.1 of Ambystoma mexicanum. Classification (NCBI taxonomy): domain Eukaryota; kingdom Metazoa; phylum Chordata; class Amphibia; order Caudata; family Ambystomatidae; genus Ambystoma; species Ambystoma mexicanum. The sequence continues at coordinate 128,240,706 of NC_090932.1, forward strand.
GGGTGAAATTACACCTCCTTTTAAGGTCTGGAGTTAGACCAGGATATGATATGGCATTTATAACGCGCCTTTACACAAATGTTTCAAGGCGCAACGCGGCAAGGGAGGGGGAACAGATGGAAGACAGAGACAGCGATCCTACTAGGCCAAGTGTCATTCAGATTGCGCAAGTGCAGGGGAAGGGGGAAGAGTAAAAGTGCAGAGTGGGAGAGGGGGTGGGGACAGTGCTGTACATGGGGTAATAGAATAAATAAAAGCAATAAGAGAAGTAGGGCCAGCTGGTGGCAAGTGCAAGGGTAAGTTCAGACATCAGGTGTCAAGTGCTGGTGGTGGACTGTAGGGATACAGAAAACAGTCCCCAAGTGCGTGGGTTGCCAGAGAGGCAGTGCAGGTGTGTAACTGGACGGGGAGGAGACCTGGGTCCGAGATCAGAGGGTGGCCAGGTAACCAGTACAGTTTCAGCCAGGAATTCAGCAGGGGAGAGGAGGAGAGAGAGCCGAAGCAAAGAGGAAAGTTTTGAGGTGCTTCCTGAACTGGAGATGTTTCCTTGCCCCCGTTTCTGCATTTTAATTGATGGAGTAATTACTGATCTATTGGATAATTGTTTAGATCCACCTAAATAAGGCCATGTTAGTCATCCCGCTTTGTTTTTTGCCGATGACCCGGTCCTTCTTTTCTACGTCTCCACTGAGTCTCAAGCATTCTGTGGCTCCCTTTCTGAGTAAATGAAAGGAGTTGGGACTCTCTAAACGTTAGTAAAACCAAGACAATGGTATTTAGGCCCAGGCTGACCGAAAAAGGCTTGAAATTGTAGGTTGGAGCAAGTCAGTTTTTATGACTAACTGGGAATAAGGTTCCACGAGAATGGTCACTGGAGCCATCAAGTGATAAACTTTTGCACACAGCTTGAAAAGTATAGTAGTGCCACAAGAGGTTTCCATCATAGACACAGGGGAGGCGTAATTACCCCGTCCTCAGAAATTTATAACAAGCAGGTCAAATCATCATCCCTTTATGGGGCCGAACTTTGGGGCTATACCAAAGCAACCACAATTTTTTAAAGAATCTATTGCTACTCCCCAAGGGTGCCCCGAACGACATTCCATATGCAAACCGACCTGTTCCCTATTAAGGATCTGATTGCAGTAAGACCAGCCCTGTATTGGGTCCAGCTATGGTCCACCCCGGGTCTTTAGCATTCACGTGATACTCTAACTCATGTCATGAATTAGGAAGGTGGGGGGAGAGTTACCTTGGATGAGCCATGTGAAGAATACTTTCTAGACCCTGGATGAGTCTGCTTTGTCAACAAGTCCGATTCTAGTGAAAAAAAAGCATCATTTGGGTTAATGAATGCAGCACAAACCCTCTCTAGAAGATCTATGGAGGCAGAGTGTAATTTATTGTCTTAGAACCTAGCTACTTATCGATTAAACCGGACTTCTGTTATGAAGAATATCTAGATGTCATTAGCCTCCCTTATGCAAAAACGTTGTACCCTATGATATATAAGTCATTTATAACGCGCTTGTACACAGGTGTTTCTAGGCACGACAAGACAAGGTGGGGAAGATAGAGGGAGGACAAGATAAACGATCTTACTAGGCCTTGTGTTATTCAGATTGTGCAAGTGCGATCCAAATTGAATTTAGGATGGGAACCCTTAGGCTAGCATGGTTTACTGGGGATTGGGTAAAACATGGTCCTAAGTGATAATTTTGAATATTGAAGGCTGCATACAAAAATTAGTTTTTTTTCGGCTGATTTGGTGCAGCCTTTAATGTTCAAAATGCATCACTGTTCAGCCCCCACCCCCTGAAAATCAATCTCCCGCTTAAAATCAGGTTTTTTTCCCCCAAACAACCCATTTAATCCCGCCCCACCTCCCTCACAGACAGTTACACGCGCACTGTCCAACACACAACATACACAGACACACAGGCCCGCAAATGCTCTCCTGAGCCCACTTCTGTCTTTTTCCAGATGTCCCCATTGTGCCCGTCAGCCCCTGCATGCAGTCGTGTGCAGCAGGGATGTGACAGTTGGATTTAGAAAGACCGCTCCAAACGATGTCAGAGCCTTCTCTAAATCGGACTATTATTTCTCGTGAAAATTAAATGGACCATTTCACTTAGCACCGAAAAAATAGTAAGCATGTGAACACTAGCCTGTGTCCTATGTGTGGAGTAGAAAATGGAACTGTGGTCCATTTTATATTTGTATCTAGTAAGTAAAAAATCTTAATATCACATTTGAGACCTGTGCTCCGGATGACCGGCATAAGATCCTCTTGTCTGGCCCTAGTGCATTGCAGAAGCGCAACTGATTTGTCTGTTGTGCTTTCTGTTTCTAAATGTATTCGTCGGGCCTGGTTGTGAAGTGCTAAATAACTCATTTAGGTACAGACCCTAATACCGCTTCTGTTTGAACTGGCATTGGGAATGCATCTTCTCATTGGGGTTCTTTCTGTCTGGGGAGTCACATAGGCAATGCATTGGGTAATTGTGGAGTTTTAAGACTGTGATAATCTTCCTACGTGTTGGAATTTGAAATGGTATATTATTGTGTTTTTAGATAACTCTTTGCGTTAATATTGTATTATTATTCTCAATCATTTTATGAATTGAAGATTGGCTAGATTATTGCCCATGTACAGAATGCACTTTATATTTTTATTTGTATATTGTTTAATGGGTGATTGCCGAATAAAACATACAACGAAAATGTAATGCTCTGGAAGGGTTGTGTGTGAAAAACTCTTTTTGAGTAAATACTGTCACATCAAAAGGGTTGGTGTTTGGGAAGCGTGGAAGGAACAAGTGAAGATGGGGTCAGAACTTTGTGGTTGTTATGCAGTAATACATTGAAGTAGTGTTCATCTCATCATTGTCTTTGTGTATGCACATAGGGGAAAGTACAGATTGTCAGGTTAGTTGTATGTGCACCTTTTCGGTTCCAGAGGTGTACACAGCACAGAGCAGAAGGGGGGCCAACAACACCACTCCCACATGATGAGCACACACTGTCAGCTACAGATTTCCTAGACCACCAGAGAGAGAACCGAAAGAGGTACAACAAAATAGACGTTAACCTTACGGGGAGCATGAATAGACCCCCCGAACTTAAACTTGATCAATGCACTTCCCGGGCCGCAATCGCTACAGCCTAGCAAGCATGTGTGCAGAAAGTGGGCGGGGCTAAGTCCCCCTTTTTAATGCTTTTACCAAATGTAACACCTTCAGGGCAGTGAAAGAGCAGTTAGATTGGCTAGGGAATGTGAACCAATTACCAGAGTAGGTGGGCTGCAGGTTGAGCCCACAGGAAGCAGGAAGTGTGGGTTGTTCGGGGAGTTTGTTGACCAATTGACCCACAGTAAGAAATAAGTAGTGGTTTGGTGCGATGAGTAGTGGTTTGGTGGGAGGAGTAATGGTTTGCAGCAAGGAGTAAGGGTTTGCAGGGAGGCATAGTGGTTTGGAGGGCAGAGTAGTGGTTTGGAGGGAAGAAGAGTAGCAGTGGGGAGGACGAGAGAAGCAGATGGTGTTGAAAGAAGCAGTGGGAGGAAGAGAGTAGAAATGGGAGGAGCAGTATAGTAGGTGTGGAGGGGTGTAGTAGTAGTGAGGAGGAGGGCATGGATTGGAGCCGAGAGGTAGTGGAGTGGGAGGAGAAGTAACATCAAATGGTTGAAGTGAGAACTAGGAGGAGGGAAACATTGGAGGGACAGAAGATTGGTGGGAGGCTGAGGGCTGAAGTAGTAAGAGTGAAAGGGTGAGCCTGGGCATGATTGAACTATCCTGAATCCAACAATGTAAGTGCAAGGCACAATCCCAAACACCCATTAGAATACTAACAACTGGATAGAGTAGGGAGAGCTGGTAAGTCCCTGAGGGTGTTGATAGCCAGCGTTTAGATTTCCATCTTTAGAACACGCCAACTATTAGACAGTATTTTTTACTATTCGGTGGCACCAACGTGGGAGTTACAGGCACCTGTGCCAGGGAGAAGGGCTATTTGGAGATGAGAGAGAGAAGTACGACCCTAGAGCCAACAAACATTTTAATAAAACACCTTGAACTGTATCTGAGACTTGGCACATTCTTTGAGCCATCTGCGACAACAGTGTCTGCACCGATCATCAAGCCGAACCACTTCAGGCAGCAAAAAGCTTGGTTAGTTAAAATGAATTTGCAGAGAATGTTTCCTGGTTACAACAATTCCTGGACCCCCAGAACGCTCCTCCTGGGGGAAAATATGATCTAATAACAGAACAAACTAAACACTTGTGACTTAGTGACTATGTACTGTGACAAAGTCCCATCTCAGGTGCTACTGGGTGGTACTAGGGTGACCCTCAGAGCCGGGTACTGCCACCCACTCTATAATCGAGGCCCCAGAGGGGGAACACAGAGGATCTCCCGAGTGACACCAGTTAATCCACAGTCTCAACTGTTACACAGAATGCTAGTCCAAATCACTGGTGGCAGTGTGAAGAAAGATTACAATTCTAGCCACTTGCAGGATAGCAGGCTAAAATTTTGAATTTCACGGAACTGCCAGGTTTGGCGCCTGCGGATTGCCTAGAAGTGAAGCAGCAGCTTGCAAGTGCAGCTCGTCCAGCAATCTACAGAGCGTGCCTGCACTTGTTTGTGCAGACCGAGGGCTGTCCAAATCAGGATGAGAAAGAGCTGGGCATAACGTAAGAGATCAGCAGCCGAGTAGTCGCGGCTGTGGATCCTGTAGTTCCAACAATGGATAGCCAAACACCTAAGGCAAACACACCAGTTTGATGATGTAGATAAAAATCAAATCAACATAAAGTTTGATCCCACCTCCAGATGTTCACAGAAGTGAACCAAGGTACAAGCTTACGTGACCAGTAAACAGACAGTTTAAATATTAGTGATAAGGCAACAGTCATAAAGAATAGAATTGATTGCGCAACACAAGTAGGGTGAGTACAGTGCACTCCCAAGTTTAGGGAAAGGTTGCAGAATACACAGGTAGGGTTAAACGATTAGAATAGAGATGCGCGTAGGTTGCAGAATACATGGGCAGGGAATAATGTATGGTGGCATGCAGTGCACGAGGCACGAAGAACAGTATCATGGTGGAGATTGAACCAGAGTACCACCCTTTTTAGATAGAACTTTGAAAAGCTTTTATTCTAAAATACTGAATCCTGACGTTAAACTGCATCCCAAGCCTCACAATGTTCAGACAGATGCTCAGGAGTCAAGGTCAGCAAGCAAGGGGCCCCCAACAGGGAATCAAAACCACACTAGATAATCTCCAGAAGCACACAACACACAACCCTAAAGTTAATACGTTTCTGTTGCTAGCAGTGCGAAGGTTTGATCTCCAGGTACGAATAGCTACCGTGCCAAAGAGCCTCTTGATGAATAAACGCACAGCGCATCATACACTGGCTAGGATACTAGGAAAACTAAATACATATATGAAAATGAGTGAACATTGGTCCTTTACCACATGATTGGAAACAATGATCAATTATTCCGGGCTCAACTAGGCAGCACACCTGCTTAGCCCGTTGGTACATCCCGACACAGGGATGACATACCAAGGCAACAAACAAATTGACACATAAGGTCTCAGGTTTGTGAACGAGAAGGGAGTAACTTCTTCAAACTAAATCATAGCAGTCCGTTCTTCTCTCCTTCCTCACCACGAACCCTGGCATCGCATTAAAGTGCTCACGGACGGATGAGCAAACTACCAACCAATTCGAATTTTGTCTGCTATGTTGGCTACCATAGTATAGGGCCAACCAATGAAATAATAGTGTAAAATGTTACATTGTTTAATAGGATGAACTTGGGATGAGTTATCAGTTGAAGAGTATCCAATAGTAGTAGCCTTTGCCTATAGAAAATAATGGTGTCATATCTTACTAACCTATAGTATGAGTCGATAAGTGATTTCCTATCACTAATCATGATGCCATTTATGATGTGTTTTTCATTTAAAAGCTAGTATTTTGTATTCTAAAGATTGAGAATGCTTTTATGTGTTTTCCCGGTTATTCATGTTTGAATAAAGCTGGGTGTTCTCGTGCACTTGTAGTTACTCAATTTCCTTTAGTTTTTCTTGTTATTGATTATCGATTTGGAGCACCTTAACACTTGGAGGCACAGCTGAGATACCCAGTGTCTGGCGAGGGGGTCGAGGACTCCTTGCTGCATCTCCCCTGGACAGCAGAGTCCGCCTGCGACAAGCAGTTTGAGTGCGCACTTTAGAAGAAGTTTGCAGGAGCCTATTTTCTTGCAAAGTCCTGCCCGATCTCTCTGGCGGCATGCTGGGTGCAGAGGGCGGAGCAGGCATATAGAAGGACTCGACGCCGACAGACCTCAGGGATCCTTGGTTTGTGAGTGCATGAAAATACCTGCGGGGAGGCGAGAGTTAATGTTGTTTTAAGTTGAAAAAAGAGTATTGGAGAAAGAAAAGATACTTCCGACAGTAGTTGGGGAAGACTGTGTGGTAGGGCGTAAACCCCAGCCTCCTTTGGGGGCGGGGGGCAGTGAAAAGAGGAGATACCACATATAAAGGAAGACAGCTGTGTTAATAAGGTTTTTGTTTTATGTTTTTTATTTGTCAACATCATTTTTGTATATGATAGGATGGTAGCAGTGTTTTTTGTGTGTTGGTAGTATAGCAGTTAGGATTCTGTGGAGATAAGTATGGAGTAGATTGAGATTGTGCATTGTTGGCGTGGTGTAGGAGGATCTTGTGTTGTGACGTGGTTCAGAAGGGGCACGTTATTTTGTCAACATTGTAAGAAACTAAAGGGGAGAGACAAGGGAATGAGGCGAGAGTGTATTGGAGCAGTGATTGCTGATTTTTATGTTACACTGAATTGTTTGTACTTTTTGAATGCCAGAGACCCCCCATTGTGCAAGTCGATTCCCCAATATAAGGAAAAGATTGTCAAATAACATGTGCAATGGGTCAAAAAGATGGCCAGCAAAATGTTTCAGCCTTGGCCTCAAGAAGGGACACATTCGAAAAGCGTGCTGAAACACATGCATACGTGTATACATGTCACATACAAGGGGAAATAATGGGCACATAAGCAAACGTGAACTATGGAAGATGTTTCAGGAAGAGGAGTATATTAGAATAGAGTATACAGGTAATTCACACGACAAAAGGCAGGTGCAACGAATTGTGTTCCCTTTACTGAACAAAGTTTTTTTTGACACTGCCATGGTTCTACACGTTATAAGATAAGCATGCTATACAAATCCCACATTTTCACCCCTAGAGGAACATGGTGACGTTAGCTTACAAGGAATGATGGGGGCTACAAGAAGCGCGTTACAAGCAGAAAGTGATTCTGCGCAGTGTAGAAGCGCAGTTGAAAGAAGAATTTAAAAGGGTGCAAGGTATGAGAAAAGGGGAACAAGCACCAGTAATTATCCATGACAAATGGATAGGAGGCCAAACAGTCTCCAAATAAATGCGACAAACACAGAAAATGATGATGTAAAGGCACTGGAAAGAGGAGACGAGCAAGAGAAAAGGAGAGGCTAGTACAGAAGGGAGGTGAATGCTAGCATTAGTAGAAAGGTGACAAAGGACAGGAAACGAGAAGAGAACTTAAGGGGAGGTTTATGACAGAATTAGCAGGGACATAATAGGGGAAATAAAAAGAGGAGTGTTTGCAAGGGAAGGTCTTGGAAGTGTCAGCAATAAGGTGATAGCAGAAAGTGAGGGAAAGGAAGAAGATGGGTAAGAGGGAGGTGAAGAGGCGACACAAGCTCCTCAAACAGGTGTTCCCGGTACACCATAACATTATCGACTAATAGATCTGCAGGATAGTGAATTACAACAGAGTGGGGGTGCATCACTCCCAGAGCTCCTCTCAGTAAATTCAGAATGGAAAACACCATGTGTAAACGGATTAAGGAATTTGCCAGGCCGTCGTACAGGCCACATGGCGGTAGCATCAAAAAGAAAACCGGGTGCGGACGTGTTTGCACGAAAGGAAGGGATGGCACAATTACCTTTGTTTAAAAAAAAACACCTAGGGCTTAATGTTACACTGGTTCCCACAAGGGCGTCGATCGGACCCAGACAGCTGCGGTCTCCACCAACGTGATGCGTAGTGAAGAGATGACAGTCTGGACTGGCCCGCCTAATCTTGTCTGCTGGACTCGTAGAAGTATTCTCCTGCAAGTGGAGAAAGGGATTTAGCCACCCGTGGACTTTAGTGATGGCCCCCCCCAACTGTTCTCGTTCTCCCCACTAATCACCTGCGATATCCCCTCTTGGTAACCTCACCTTACGTTTTTAAATGATGAGCTCTCCCTCCTGCATGGCATGCAGGGGCGCGTAGATACCAGTTACTTCACTGGTTTGAAGGTACTGGAGGAGTTCCGGAGGAATATTGACTCCAGTGTCTATAAAGTTCAAAGAGTTCAATATGTCCGATGTTCACTCTTGTTCCATTGCCTCGTTAGGTTGCAGCTAGGTCCAAAAGAATATTGCCTGGAGGCAGCGAATGGCGTTCAGGTAAGAGTCTGTATTACCAAACACTGTCCGGTAAAAGTTGCATGAGTTTAACTTGCTGTTTTCTCTCTCTTTATAGGTGCGGCATAGAAAGATGCGGCGAATTAAAGGATAATACCTCCGGTGGTAAAGCAGGTAAGCCTATGGTGGCAAAGAGATTGTCTTTGTCGGTTTTCTCGGCTCACCTTGTTATTCCTTTTGTTTTCCCCCCAGGTGCTGGGTTTCGACGGAGAAAATGATGGAGGCAGCGCCGAGTTGAAAGATGCGGTGGACTGGTGAGTATAACGCGGCGCTGCTGCTGGCGAAGCGATGCGTGCTAAAATAATGTCCTTTCCAGGCTCGGAGATGTGCTGGGTCCGGAATCAGGTAAGGAATCAAATAATGTCTGTGATCTAACCTCTTCTCCTTTCTTTTCCTTTTGTCTAGGAGCTCCAGATTCGAGGCGGGCGTGGCAGAAGACTGGATGCTGACTTGCAGACACAGTGAGCGTTACGCTGCTGGATACAGATTAACACGAAGCATGAGCTGCTGTTGGGCGTGGTTTAAGGAGCCTGCAAAGTAGTCCCAGGTAAGAAGTTCTCCAGAACCACACCCGAGTACAAAATAGTCCCTGTAATAAAATAGTCCCATCCAGGTCTCACGTTGGCTTTGACTCATTTGCAGCATGGTCTGCACAAGGTAAGTAAGCTCTATGAGCCTGGCGCCTATGGCGCCAGGACTGATTTCTATGATGAGCCTAAGGAATGAATCCAAACAGCCCCCAGCCGGGGCTGTTGGAGTTTTAATGAGTATCTGGATGCCTACTCCCAGGGCTGATGGACTTGATCCGGATGCCCGCGGGTAGGCATCATGACACTTAATTAAAGACCATAAGGTCCTAAATGCACTCATACTGTTAGAATGCAATGTAGTAGCACAAGGGAACAGCGTTAGGAGAACACAATTTAAAGTGGAGGACGAGTGCCAGCCCTCTTTTTGTTAAATAAAACGCACAGAATGTCCATGTTCTGAAGAACACCCTGTCCCTATCCCAAATAATCTCTCCCTAGGGATTGGATGATGCTCAGCCTATCTAAAAGGGATATCAGAAAAACTCTCCCTATCCAACAAGTGTATATGTCCACTTCTAAAACGTCAGATACAAGTCATCAAATAAAAATTCAAGACAGAAAACATTAGATAATGCAATTTTCAGAGTGGCATGGACCCTTGCAACTATCTGGAATTTCTCTCTGTTTTAATCACCAGTTTAAAGTAGTAGTCCTGTCATCTCCAACCTTTTTCTGATCATGGAAAAACACTAAGCTCCTCAAAGAAAGAGCAAGAAAACCTAGAGGCTATAAAGCTATATAGCAATAAAAACACATTATTTGTGACGTGTGCACATTTCTTGTGTAGGACATCATCATCTGCATGAGAAAACTCATGCATGGTTGGGTCGACCTGTTTTGATAACCATAACAATTAGGGTAATCTTCTTCAGGACCAAGTGTTCTTGTTATAGGGTTGACTGCCTCTATGGACCTTCGATCTGATCCAGGTGACACCACTGTTTCCTAGAGGAAAACCTAAGGTAGAGAAAAGTCTACCCCCTGTAGAGCACACATGTTTATATTTGACTGCGTGCTGTTAGTGTGTGCACGTTTTTAATCCCATTATTAATTCTGGTGCAATGATTAAAGGATCCTGCTCCTATATCCTTATAAAAACACCTTATTCATGCGGGGAGGGGAGGAATGTCAGTATTAGACCACAGTGATGAACTGGTATACTAGTATCCAAATAGCACCTATGTGTTGTTTTTTATATACAAAACACCTCAATGGTATAATACAGAGGCATGCAGCCCACATGTGACTTGTATATCGCATAAAGGTCCTACCCGAGTCCCGTGTGTTTGTTCTACTCGTTAGGGAATAGAAGTTGAAACTGCAACTCGTTACTCCTTATGTATATATAGTGACATGACATATTGCCTCTTGGTTCCAAGAAGATCTCAGCTTACCTCGGCAATGGCGAGTATATTGCATGCGTAAGTCTATCAGGCCAAGCTTGTAAATGCGCGGCGTGTGTTGCATGAACTATAATCCTATGGGATACAGGAAATTCCGTTTTAATATATGGAATGTTTCACCCTGCTCGACTGGATATTAAGATTTTAGGGAAACCGCTTACCTCTATTTTGAAAATTCGGGTTGCTGCTCATACTTGTCTGCAGTAATCGGGCCTCTCTATGCTCTGTACCTAACTACTGTATACGTCATGGAAAGTGCTTTTTGAGGTGATTGGTTCCTCCGACGTATTCCACATCTATGACAGGTAATCAGCACAGCTGTGCTGCTTCGGAAAATGTTCTGTATCCTGCGTCGGTGACGTTGATACGTTGTCCTCGAGGGCCTCCGTCGAGCCGACGTCACCGGATGTTATAAGTAGGACGCACGACGCCCGTAGCCTCAGTTCCGTTTTTTTCCACGAACGTGCTCCCTTCGGAATCTCGGCGCGCCTCGGTTCTTCTGATTTCTATCGGTTCTTCGAACTTGGTTGTTTGTGAAGTATCATGTCTTCGTCTTCTACCCCGCGGTCGGGCTTTAAGAAGTGTCGGGACTGCGGTTCCAAGATGTTGCTTACGGACCCGCACAACGTCTGCCTCTGGTGCCTCAGCGAGGACCACGCCACTGATGACTGTGACGATTGCCAGTCTTTGACGTTGAAGGCCTTGCGGGAGCGGAAGAAGCTATCTGTAGGTAGGGTTTCCAAACCATGAAAGTCGAAATCCGCTGGGCTTTCGACCGACGATTCGAGGGGCGACTCGCCACGTCAGCGTAAGTCCAGGGGATCTCGGTCCCAGAGTGGTTCTCGCCATTCCTCTGCCTCTTCTAGGCACTTGAGAAAGTGCCATCACCGGTCGCCTTCCTCGTCCTCGTCCGAGGACTCCGCCAGACGCCGGGTAGCTTGTCCTACCAAGCATTCCTCTGCTGCGGAATGTGACGCATTTCATAAGGAAATTATGGCGATTTTCGAATCGCAGGGCTCCGATCCGTCCACACCTTCGAGAGAAGCCGGCAAGGAATGCGTTAGGGCCACCTCTCACACGTCTTCGGGCTCGGGCGGTCGGCGCGATCATCAGGAGCCGTTGAGGGCGTGATCATCAGGAGCCGTCGAGGTCCCGATCGAACAAGGTAGATCGCTCTAGCCATGCCCGCTCCAGGTCCCGGTCCTCAACGCCCTCGAGACCGTCGGAGCCTGTGAGGTCTTCGAAGAAGACATCGACGCCATCGGCGCCATGTCCGTCGAGGGACTCTCTCGAGGCTCCGCCTCCGAGGAAGTCATCGACGCCATCGGCGCGAGGCCGTCGAAGGACACGCTCGGGGCTCCGGCCTCGAGGCCTGTGTCGAAACCGTCGACGCAGATTCCGTCGGCGCCCTCGACGCCTTTTGTGGAGGTTTTACCGGAGGTACACCGTGCATCGGTGGAAACTCTGAGGAAGGCCATGAGGAAGTCAGTGAGACCTGTATTTGATCCTTTTTCTGTGCCCTCATCCAGGGATTTATTCCAGCCTCTGGATTACATCTCTGAGGTGGATGAAGGGTCTGTTGAAGGTTTGGTTCCTGATGAACTATTGTCTGGTCATAGCCAGTTGGAAGACCTGTGTCAGTCTTTGCATTACGCCAGTGGTCTGGACACCTCTCCGGAGGTTGAGTTCGGTAGGCCTCAGCCTGGCACACACGTCGAGTCTTCATACCGGCGTCTCATGTCGAGGGTGACGGAGTACTTGGGGTGGTCTATTTCACCAGTGGATTTTCTGCAGGATGACCTGACAGATATCCTTGACCAAGGTCCACCCACTGTCCTGTTGCTGCCATTTCATATGGCCTTACAGAGAAGGGTGGAGTCTCCGGGCAGTGAGGGAGTCGTTGCCGAAAAAATACCGTCCAGCCAGTGGTGACCCCTGCTACTTGACTACGCACCCCGGAGAGTTTGGTGGTGCAGGCGGCTACGGCCCCAGCGAAGCAGCCACATGGGCCTCTGTCCATACTTGATTGGGCATTCTAAAATTCTAAATTCTTTTCCCACCTCCATACGTTGGTACTGCTTTGGGAGTCTGTCATAGATGTGGAATACGTCGGAGGAACCAATCCCCTCGAAGAACAAGTTACTTTCTTACATGGTAACATTCTTTCAATGGGATGTTCCGACGATGTATTCCACTTCAAACCCTCCCAGCCTGCCCCTCTACAGAATTTCTTATGCGATTGCAGGTTACGTTTCCGCAAGGCTTTCTGTAGTCATTCTGGCAGAAGATTGGTGCCACACGTTCTGGGGGAAAAAAACTACAACTGAGGCTACGGGTGTCGTGCGTCCTCCTTAAAACATCAGTTCGTCAGGAACCTCATCAGGAACCAAATCTTCAACAGACCCTTCATCCACCTCAGAGATGTAATCCAGAGACTGGACTAAATCCCTGGATGAGGGCACAGAAAAAGGATCAAATACAGGTCTCACTGACTTCCTCATGGCCTTCCTTGGAGTTTCCACCGATGCACGGTGTACCTCCGGTAAAACCTCCACAAAAGGCGTCAAGGGTGCTGACGGTTTCGACACAGGCCTCGAGGCCGGAGCCCCGAGCGTGTCCTTCGACAGGCTCGCGCCGATGGCGTCGATGACTTCCTCGGAGGCGGAGCCTCGAGAGAGTCCCTCGACAGAAATGGCGCCGATGGCGTCGACGTCGTCTTAGAAGACCTCACAGGCTCCAACGGTCTCGAGGGCGTTGAGGACCGGGACCTGGAGCGGGCATGGCTAGAGCGATCTACCTTGTTCGATCGGGACCTCGACGGCTCCTGATGATCACGCCCTCAACGACTTCTGATGATCGCGCCGACCGCCCGAGCCCGAAGGCGTGTGAGAGGTGGCCCTAACACGTTCCTTGCCGGCTTCTCTCGAAGGTGCAGACGGATCGGAGCCCTGCGATTTGAAAATTGCCATAATTTCTTTACGAAATGCATCCCATTCCGCAGCAGAGGAATGCTTGGTAGAACAAGCTACCCGCCGTCTGGCGGAGTCCTCGGACGAGGACGGGGAAGGCGACCGGTGACGGCACTTTCTCAAGTGCCTAGAAGAGGCAGAGGAATGGCGGGAACCACTTGGACCGAGATCCCCTGGACTTACGCTGATGCGGAGAGTCGCCACTCAAATCGTCGGTCGAAAGCCCAGCGGATTACGACTTTCATGGTTTGGAAAACCTACCTACAGATGGCTTCTTCTTCCGCTCCCGCAAGGCCTTCGACGTCAGACTGGCAATCGTCACAGTCATCGGTGGCGTGGTCCTTGCTGAGGCACCAGAGGCAGACTTTGTGCGGTTCCGTAAGCAACATCTTGGAACCGCAGTCCCGACACTTCTTAAAGCCTGACCGCGGGGTAGAAGACGAAGACATGATACTTCACAAACAACCAAGTTCGAAGAACCGATAGAAATCAGAAGAACCGAGGCGCGCCGAGATTCCGAAGCGAACACGTTTGCGGAAAAAAACTGAACTGAGGCTACGGACATCGTGCGTCCTACTTATAACATCCGGTGACGGCTCGATGGAGGCCCTCGAGGACAACGTATCGACGTCATCGATACAGGACGCAGACGCCAAAAATTTTCCAAAGCAGCACAGCTGTGGTGATTACCTGTCATAGATGTGGAATACGTCGTCGGAACAGCCCATCGAGAGAACGTTACCAGATAAGTAACTTCTTCTTCTAATGCATTCATGTGCATTCCGCCATCTTGGCATGGGAATAGTGCCGTGTGTGAGACCCAATGTCTATGTATGTATCTCAACATAATCTAATACTTACTTGGCAATGTCTGAAGATTATGTAATGATATACATGTGGCTGACGCTGGCATATGTATTTATGTACAATTTGTGCAACAAGCTGGTAAATGTGCATCGCAAATCGGATTCCAGAACATGCAAAGAGGGGTTAATAGACAAATAACAGGATTGTCATCCGGATGGACTAACAGCTTGGATAACCAATGTGTCCAATTTAATCTGAACCATAGAAATGGACCATCAGCTAACCGTATACCTTTTTTAGGCCAACAAGGGACAAATCGAGGCAAGCAGCAGTGTCAAGTACAGTCCCCACGGATCACTCGCAGCAGAGGTCGGGGCCTCCCACAGCCGACATTTCTCTGATTGTTACCCTGTCTACACACCACCTTACTAAAGACGATGAGGAAATCTTACAGAAAGATCTATTTTTGGGGCCACCGCACATTATGATCCATTCCAGGCCAGAGTAGAAGTGTCACAACTGATGAGAAAAATCTGCCTCAAACAATTTTTCCTCCACATTATACAAACTTTGCTTAATCAATTACCTTCAAACAGGCTCTTTTGAAAAGAATACCCGAAATGGAGGTAAATATACCTTTTGTCCATGCAAACTGTACAAAAGCACAGTTAGCAGCATTAACTACGTTGGCTAACAATGAAGCGTTAACCATAAAACCGGAAGACAAAGGCTGTGCCACCGTACACATGAATACATCTGACTTTAACAGCATGGTGGAAACATTATTGCAAGATAGAACTGGCTATTGAATCCTTCCCGGTGACCCTACTAATCTTCTGAAGAACATGATTAATACGATAGGAGAAGATGCTGAGGCAGAAGGATTTATCAGTGCAAAAGAAGCATTCTTTATGCCAACACACCCACGCTTCCCGACTTTCTATGCAACACCGGAATTCCATAAGGGTATTGAGCCACTTCTGGGACACCCTGTCGTCTCAATAATCCAATCAATACTGGAACCATTATCCCAGTTTATTGATTTCTTTATCAAAAACGAGGTACCAATAATGCGAGTTTACATCAAGGAATCTACAGCAATGCTTGTTCTGCTAGATACCTTAGAATTCGACAAAGAGACTGAATGGTTGGTCACCATGGATATTGAGACCTATATACAAAAATTCCTCAACAGGCGACTATCCATGGTGAGACACATTTTGGAATCAGGCGTGGACCTACACAACATTCCATCTTCCTTCATTTTACAGTTGGCAGAACTTGCTCTCACAAGAAATGTCTTCCTGTCCAATGAGGTTTTCTACCAACAAATATCGGGGACCGCAATTGGGGCAATGTTTGCCCTAGTCTTGCAAACGTATATGTGAATGCTTTTGAGACAAATTTCATATATCCTGATAATCCATTTTTTAAACAGATTACCGACAACCTGTTTATGATTTGACAGAACAAGAACTCTGCGCTTTCCATCTATGGATCAACACATGTAATGTACACTTGAAATTTACTCTGGAACGGAGTAAAGAAACAATTAATTTCCTTGATTTGTCAATCTCAACTAACAATGGACAGCTAAGCTCAAAGGTCTACAAAAACAGACCGATAGGAATTCATTACTCACATGTTCTAATTATTATCCTAAAGCACTAAGAGACAACCTGCCCTTTGGGCAGTTCCTGTGATAACAGAAGGCTTTGCACCAATACGGAAGACTATGAGCCTCATTAAGAGTATGGAGGCAGCCATGCCCTTAATAAGGGCATGTCTGTCTCCATACCGGGCTCCAATACTGGGTTCTGTGAATGAGGAGTTACCGGGTCATTCCGACCTTGGAGGACCCAGTAATTCCTCATGCACAAAACCATTCCCCATTCCCATTTGAGCCCCCATAGGGCTCCATGGGAATGGGGATGGAGCTAATAACGGGCCTGTTAATAACAGGCCCGTTATTAGCTCCTTGGTCCCCTCACGGGACCCGGAAAGGACGTCTGGTTTTACCAGATGACTGTTCCGGGTCCCGCTAGGGGACCTCGTAATCAGGCGTCCCATAATGATCGGTGCCGGTCCCGTACCGGCACCGTTCATTACAGGACCGCCAGGGTCGTAATGAGGCCCCATGTGTTTCAAGCGAAAAATGTAAAACACAGTTACCTAGATGAGGATACCCCAAGAAAATCATTGACATTAAATGCAAGGGAGCGCGTAACATTCCTAGACAAATTACATTACAGCAATATCCAAAAACCCAGCAGCGGGAGAACATCACTGTAGTCCTCAGCTACTCGCCATTGGTTAACAAAATAAAAAGAGAGATTGGGTGACTGTGGTCTATTTTGAACACAGGTGAGCATCCGCTCCCAGAACCTGCCTTTGCATTCAAACGCAGACGAAATGTGAGAGACAAATTGGTGAATACCTTACATGAAGTGAAAAACAACTGTGAACCTACACAATCGACCATATGGAATAGTGATCCACCAACATGACATGTACCCCGTGGTAGCTGTTCGATGTGCCCACAAACGCAATGTAGCACTCAAATTGACATAGGACTTAAAACACCATGGATACAGTGATCTTTTACGAACTGTAACAACTCTGTCATATACCTCATTACTTGTCCATGCAATTTACGTTACGTGGGAATGACTATGAGACTGGTAAAGAAGAGAATGATTGAACACTGATCATGCCTGCGCACAAAGAAATTGACTGCCCCACTTGTGACCCACTTTGTTAGATATGGGCATGGGCCGGCCGATTTTCGTTGGACAGTAATAGAAAAAATCCAACTACCAAGACGAGGTGGGAATCTTCACAACATGCTACTTAGAAGGGAACAGAACTTGATCTTTATACTGGGTACCCACAATATTGGTTTAAATGACCAAATCCAATGGAATGACCTGGCAGTACTACAAACATGATACATTTTTGCCTAGCCAGCCACATCCCACTGGTCATCTCCAGCTCTATAAGCCTTTAATAGGAGCTAGAGCTTGGGATAATACTCCTCCTGATTAGATATAATCAGGCAGATACAAAATGGAAAAATTAGTACATGTGCGGGAAATTTTCTCACAATGGGTTTGATGTACATATCACCCAGAATTACAGATGAGGGGTTTGGATTGATCTATGCTACCTGGCATTTATAAGCATCCAGCTTCGCTAACAGGGTTGATTCAATTGGTATTCATACCTATACACTAATGATTAGCTTCTTTTTTTAGTTCTACTGGTGTGGACATAATGGACAATCGGCCAGTGCATTGTATAATTTATGCGAAAGCACATATTTCAACTGAAGCCAACTGGTGCATTTATACAGAATATCATATAATCTTTAGACCGTGCTAAGCCTACAGTCGGTAGATAATATTGGTATGGATATATACACTTGGGCCTATACAAGGCACCATTTTCCATTCCAAGATGGCAGAATGCTTTTGTTTGCATATATTAAAGTATTATTCGTGATGTGTACGGTAGCCAGCAAATTTACCAGCTTATTGCACAAATTGTACATTAAAACATATGCCAGCTTCATCTGCATGTATATAATTACATAATCTTCAGACATTTACAAGTAAATAAGCATTCGATTTTGTTGAGGTACATACATAGACATTGGGGCTCATACAGGGCACTATTCCCATGCCAAGATGGCAGAATGCACTTGAATGCATTAGAAAAGCACTTTCCGTGACGTATATGGTAGCTAGGTACAGAGCATAGAGATGCCCGATTACTGCAGACACGTACGAGCAGCAACCCGTGATTTTCAAACTATTGAGGTAAGCGGTTTCCCTACAATCTTAATATCCAGTCGCGCAGGGTGAAACATCATTCCATATATTAAAACGGAATTTCCTGTATCCCATAGGATTATACTTCATGCAACACACGCCGCGCATTTACGAGCTTGGCCTGATAGACTTACGCGTGCAATATACTCGCCATTGCCGAGGTAAACTGAGATCTTCTTGGAACCAAGAGGCAATATGTAATGTCACTATATATACATAAGAGTAACTCTATCATCTTTATTGATAGATGTTGGAAAGAGTTGCAGTTTCAACCGATGTTCCCGTGCCTTCCCTAACGTGAAGAATAACCACCACACAGGACTCGGGTAGGACCTTTTATTCGATATACAAGTCACATGTGGTCTGCATGCCTCTGTATTATACCATGGAGACATCACATAGGTGCTATTTGGATACTAGTATACCAGTTCATCACTGTGGTCTAATGTGGCACTCCTCCCCTCATGAATAAGGTGTTTTTATAAGGATATAGGGGCAAGATCCTTTAATCATTGCACAAGAATTAATAATGGGATTAAAAAAGGGCACACACTAACAGCCCACAGTCAAATATAAATATGTGTACTCTACAGGGGATAGACTTACCGTCCTATTTTTCTCTACCTTATGTTTCCCTCTAGGAAATGGTGGTGTCACTTGGATCACATTGAAGGTCCATAGAGGGAGTGAACCCTATAACAAGAACACGTGGTCCTGAAGAAGATGACCCTACATTTTATGGTTATCGAAACCGGTCGACCCAACCATGCATGAGTTTTCTAATGCAGATGACTATGTCCAACTCAAAAAATGTGCACATGTCACAAATAATGTGTTTTATTGCTAGATAGCTTTATAGCTATTTTACAGGATCAGAACAAGGTTGGAGATGACAGGACTACTACTTTAAACTGGTGATTAAAACATAGAGAGAAATTCAAGATGGTAGCAAGGGTCCATGCCACTCTGAAAAAGGCATTAGCAAAAGTTTTCTGTCTTGAATGTGTATTAGACGACTTTTATCTGACCTTTTAGAAGTGGACATATACACTTGTTGGATAGGGAGAGTTTTTCTGCTATCCCTTTTAGATAGGCAGAGCATCATCCGATCCCTAGATTCATTGGGATAGGGACAGGGTGTTCTTCATAACAGGGACAGTCTGTTTGTGTGTTTTATTTAACAAAAAGAGGGCTGGCACTGGTCCTCCACTTTAAATTGTGTTCACCTAACGCCGTTCCCTTGTGCTACTACGGGCTGGCTCAGTATACAACATGGCCACAGACTGGCAAAGACTAAATTATCATTTCTCACACCAGGAGCAGGGAAGTGAATTTATGAGTTTGAAAAGCAAACGTCAGGAAAGACATTGGCAGTAGGAGATATAAAAAAATGGGGGTTACAATCGGAAGATCTATGGAAAGGGCAGGCTACCTTGGGATAACCGCGCAAAATACCCCACATGATACGTCACCCTTTAACAATTGCTCAGTAGGTGTTTGGAGGGCATTGAGGGTGCAATTACCTGACGCATCATACATGAGCGTGATCATGTCATGCAAAATGAGGATAAATGAGGACCCAGTCGCATATATACAGGAGATCAAGAAGAAGTGGCGATTGGAGACGAGAGAGAACTGGGACAAAAATATACCTGTGCTTTATCACATGATGTATCAGGGTCTCCTTGAAGAAGTGCAAACACAATTAAAGAAAATTGTAGGATTGAGGTAAACCCATGGCCTGAAATACAATTGAACATAGTTCATCATTGTCAAATGACATGGGAAAAGGAAAGGAATAAAGCTGAGAGGCAAAAGGAGGAAGCAAAATTTGTGCAAAAGAAATTGTCAAAGATATCGGTAGAGGGGACAATGATTACAAATGTTGGGGAAAACAGCATGGGCAGGAAGGTCTGCAGCCAGGTACCAGTGGATATTTTACAGGGAGAGGAGAAAGTAATTATTACCCCAAGGATAGGGGTTATGTGCTGAGAGGATGTTGTATGGGGGTGGAACCGGATTTGGAAGATGATTTGATGGCATGAGACCAAGATCTGGGGGTACCAAAATATTTGGGGGGGGGGAATTGGACATGTGGAAGAATGGGGCATTATTCATGGACATGCAGGGATAGAGGGGGTGGTGCAGAAGGGATGGCACCAGTATGGCTGAAGAGGGGGGTTTGTATACCCCCAGCATACAGTGCTTATGATACACCACAATTGCAGCAAGAGCACAGCACATTTGATTACCTACAACATTATTTTCCAAACAGTAATGCACAGCAAAAGCCACAACAGCAGATATTACAGCAATAGCTACAAGTATCAATGCCCCTAATGCATCATCACACACAACAGCCATCGGACGCATTACAAATGCAAACGCAGCAGTTGGGACAGGAACATTGTGCCGCAAACACTGTTGCCCTGAGTAGGGGGATTAAAATTTGTGGGAGGTAATCGTTTTACGGGACAGTTATGAGCATGTACCCACAAAAGGACAGCCCACAGAGTGGCTTGATTTGTCCAGTAATTTTAGTAACTCCCGGCCCAGATTGTCGGTCTAGAAAAACGGACACCTCTCATGATTGACGGCAAATGTATTTTGGTGGCCGTGGGCCAACCTTCTCATGTACATAACGATAGAAATACAGGTTTCCAAGTTTGACCAATGAGCGGCCATTTTGATTTAACAAGAATCGCCATTTTGCTCTTTAACAATTGCTCATTGCTTTCTGTTCAAACTGCTTCGCAGCTTCGTTTTGCCATTTCTGCTTATTCTGCTGACTGTTAACATTGTTGTCTAAAACGTGAAAGGGCAAGGCCGCGAGGCTAATAAAGAGTTCGCTGAAACACAACGTGGGCAGCCCAGCTCCCTCCCGGGTGTAGCCTTGAAGGAGAGCCGCAGGGCGTTTAATCATTTCACAGCTGCCAGCTAGTCTCGTTATATGGTAGAAAATGTTAGAATAAGGCAGCTAGAGGCCTGAATCATGCTCCTCTTACGGACCCCCTTTTCTAGCCCTGTAGAGCGTGTCGGCTCGCAGGACACGAATAGCTACTCAAAGATAGTAAGGTCTGGAATGTGACTCTTCCCCCGTATATAGCTCGCTTACAAGAACAGAAGAACAATGTTCTGTTCAACAAAGAAGTCTGTCTCTACACTTGCAAAATTGCATATTGTTGCACATTGTTACTAGAATAGATATTTGAAGGTGTCATATTCGTCGAAATTGTCCATCATCACACTGAGTTCAAAGAAACCCAATAAAGGGCGGTGTTAACATGTCATAGCTGATTATAAGATGTGCATTTTGTATATATGTAACTGATGTATGTAATTTGCTCTCTTGCGTCCCTCAAGGTCTAGAGATACATGTTGCGGGGCGTGAGACTGAGTTGGCCAACTGAGACTCTTTTGTTTTGCAATAAACCCTAGCTTTGGGAATTCAACCTTGTGTCTGGCGTATCTATCGTGTGTGGCGACCTGCCTTGTTTCCATAACGCGAGAGACCCCTATGGGCTCCTTTCAAGATGGCGCCCGAATAGGGACCCTCCCCCACTTGTTCCATCATGTACGTTGTAATTGAGTAAAGGCGGAGAACGGCGAGGACGGGACGATCGAGCTGGGATCAAGAGGTGTTCGGCGCGCCCTGTAGAAGTGATGAGAGATTCCTTTGCAGATCTGCACACATCTGATCCCTGATCGAGGTATCCCGAGTGGCAGTGAAAATAGGAAACACAACATGTTCCTTTTTGGTAGACACTGGGGCAACAAGATCTTGTCAAGGAAGGGAGGTTTCCACTGTCAGAAAATGTGATGGACACGCAAGGATTCTCTGGGGCTATGACAAAGATTCCATTAACAGAAAAGTTGCCCATAACGGTAGTTGAGCACACTTTGGCACACATTGTTATATTCCCAAAATACACCAGTGATCGTATTGGGGAGGGATTTAATGAGCAAGCTTAATATGACAATTTCATTTACTGACGGAGGAATTATATGTTGAACTCCAGGTATTCACTATGTAAATGCAAAGGAATTCATACAAGCATTCTATGGCTAAAGGGAACCGAGAGGAGCACCGTAGACCGCAGAAGTATTCTTTTACGTAGTACAGGTGTTATTAGGATGACTCCCGCGGATAAAAGACAAATTGTTGCTCTTGCCTGCAGAGTTTCTATTCAGAGTGGAGGTGCCGTTGGATGTGTAGCAGAAGGAGACGGTCATTACAATACAGCTAGAAGCAGGGGTGGTGCGAGAGGACAGCTTAGTACTACATGGGATGGATGATGAAGGTGTTAGTTGGCACACAGTGATAGCACGTGACTCAGCACAGCGACTAAGTGACCTGACAGATGTTATTTGAAGAAAATGACACAGGTGATGAAGGTATTTTCAACATCTACATTCCATGCCAGAGGTACAATATAGAGAATGGCACCAGATAATACCATTGTTTAAAAAGGTACTGCCATTTTTACAAGAAGATTTGGCAATGGTACCTAGTGAATGATGGAGTAGCAGACCCTACGATGTAAGATTGTTGAAAGGTATTGGAGCAGTGAAAATAAAATTGAAGAAGGGAGCAATTTTTCCCAGAGTAAAACAGTACCCAATGTCTAAAGATGCAGACAAAGGCATCTATGAAACTATTGTCACCCCGATGAAACAAGGGGTAGTAGTGCTGCCTGAATCCCCATGTAACAAGGCAGTATACTGTGAGGGGTCAGTAATGCGAGGCAGATAACTGCTTGTAGTTTTCTCAAAGTAAGACATTTTATTAAAGTAAATGTTTTCAAATAAAGCCTTGCTTGCCCTACTCTGTTAAGGAATTACCTACCCAGTCTAAAGGCCAAGGGAACAATCTTTAGCATGGGTAAACTGGCCCCCACTCTAAACAACAAAAATTCAAAGCAAATTATGAAGCAACGTAAGATAATAAACAATATTTGGATGACCTTCACCTGTCCTATGTAAGTTTTTTTTTTTTTTTTTTTTTTATTGTTACAGTTGATAAATCAACTTTTCAATAATACATTCATACAAAGAACATCAAAATTTTGATTTAACAATTAATAATAAAAAGAAAGAAAATACATATTCATTTCACTAACGAATTACCTAACATCATCTTCTAGCTAAAAGGTTACAAAGAAGAAACCACATGAACGTACTAAAATAAACCATCACTTTGTTTCTCCAGCCAGCCCATTGACAGGATTTTTAAGTGGATAAAAATCAATTCATCTGTAAATACATTCAATGACCATCATTCGCCTCAGCACAATTATTCACATCTGTTAATTCCAGGGCAAGTAAAAAGTTAACTACTGCAATTCTTACTTTTGTTAACCTTGTGTTATATATATACCACCACAATGATTCTTTTGTTATCAATTTGTAACCTTCAAAGTGTGGTTTGAAGAACCTAGTTCTTACTTCTACCAATAACGGGCAGGTCACAACTAGATGATGTAATGTTTCCTTCATTTCATTGTTCTTGCAAAATCTACAAAAATTCATTTTCTTAGGTATTAACTTCCTTTTCGCCAAGATTTCCCTACTATGCAAAATGTTTAATCTGTATCTCAAGAACATATTCCTATATTTGGATCCAGGGAATTTTAATAAATAAGTCTCAGTCATTCTTAACTTTTTTATCTCAACCTTGAATTCAGATCCATGTTTGCTGTTTACACATTTATCATAAGTATTACACCAATCCCATATCAGGATTTTCTTTTTGGCCTTCATTGGCTTATTCATTAACATATCATCAGACACATCTGCATTTACTAAGAAATCTTGAACCTTGTCCCTCCATTTGGTCATAGCCAAATGATTCGTTGTCATTATATATGTCGAAAGTATCTGCATAATCGAATTCACTTCCGTTTTCAGTAAGCATTTGCGATATATGCAGCATAACTTCCACATATACATTGTGTAAAGTGAAGTCAAACCCAACTCATAGCGCACTAAACAGATTGAAACTGATTTTGGTAGTTTCAGAATTGATTTCCAAAAAGCACCCTCCAATATGGACCAATAAGATTCATCTCTCCAAGATCTCGTTTCTGCGCCATATATCACTGTTGGGATAGCTTTCTGACAGTAGAAAATGAGTATTGGCTTCAAGGAAAACATTCCGTATTTATGATTCAACAAGGAGGCCTGAGCAGTGGCGGTCTTCATTTTCCCTCGTATTTCATTATAATATGGAGTGTCAGATTCAAAAGCATTCATATTAAGTCCTAAGTACTTGTATTCGGTCACATTTTCAAGGCGTTGAGACTGCAAGTACCAGGACAAACATACCTCTTTTTTATTGCATCTCATGCCAATCTTCATGGTCTTTGATTTCGACAGGTTTACACTCAATTCATTATTTTCCACATATTTACCCAACACATTTAGCAGCCCCTGCAACCCCCTCGCTGTTTTAGCTAGCAAAACTAAGTCGTCAGCATAGAACAGCCATGGGATTGCAGCTGTCATCAACCGTGGTGCATCTGAGACAACACTCCTAAATTCATCCGCCAGATCTGCTATATAGAAGTTAAACAGCGAGGAAGCCATTCGGCAACCTTGCTTCAACCCTCTATAAGTATGTATACAACGCGTTAAAGCACCATCCAATGTTATTCTGACCTGTATCGAAGTATCTGTATGAAATTCCTGAATCCAGAATTTCAAATGTTCAGGGCAGTTTTTATTGGTCAATTTCTGAAACAATAGCTGTCTGGATATCGAATCAAATGCGGTTTCCAGATCTATAAAGGCCATGTATAATTTTTGTTTTACCTGTAATTCGTGTTTTTTAATGGCATGAATTACCTGTAAATTAACCGCCGTTCCTAACCCTGGTCGAAAACCCGTCTGGAAGGGGTCATTAATTGCATATTCGTCCGTCCATTGGTTAAATTCATCCAATAAAAATCTGGCGAATAACTTCCCTGGTGCATCTAACAGAGCCACTGGTCTATAGTTCCTAGGGTCCGTCCTATCCCCCTTTTTATAGATGGGAACTATGATCGATTTTTTTCCACGATTTCGGAAGAATTTTTGTATATATTATTTGGTCAAATAATACTCGCAAAATAGCGGCCCATGCCTGTGGATGTTCTCTAAGCATAGAATTGGAGAGTCCATCCGGGCCAATTGCTCTGGATGAGCTTAACTTCTTAATATAATATACAATGTTTTCTTCCGTGATTTTTAACTGAGTTATTTCCTTAACAATTGGACCTGAAGGTCTGTTAGCCCATACAGCATTTGCATATAAGGATGAATAATAATCAGTCCATACCTCCTCTGGGACCGCATTTACTTGAACAATCGATTGAACAGGTACATATATATTTTTTATTAATCCCCAGATTAAAGCAGAATTTTTTGAAGCCAATGAATGTAACATAATTTTCGCATCTCTTAAAATCAAATGGGCTCTATATTCCTTAAGCCAGTTTTTATGAGAGTTTTTCAATTTATTAGTTGCTTTTTTCCATTCCAATGTGCTACATTCAGGCAGATTACAGATCTCCTTTTTTAGTCTGCTTTTTCTCAGTCGCACCTCATTGTCATTTTCATGCCGATGAGTTTTTTGGTTAATTAAACCTACTTGACCATTTTTTTGCTTGAACAAATGCAATATAGCTACATAGTTACCATCTTGATATTCTACATTTGGCTCAAGAATGTCTTTTGGGTATGATATTGCCTTTAAAAGCTTTGACAGCATAGGGGAAGTCCATCTAAACCGGTTCCCTCTTGCAGACATCACCAAGGAATTTGTATACATTTGTTTTTGATTCTCACATTCATCATCACTAATCCACTCCCAGTCCAAAGCCAATATACTGTGATCACTCTGTGTAAGTTCAGATATATCCAATGCAGTTAGAAGATTAAACATTTGATTGTCTACGAATATATAGTCAATTCGTGATGTTAACTTGCCCCTGTGCCATGTATGCTTAGGCGGGATGTCTCCATTAATGGCACCGTTCACCATATGCAAACCTCTGTCTCATCAACCCATTCCATTGTTTTGCTATAGCTGTTAATTTCGCCTGTTCGACCTCCATACAATTCATATTCAAATCACCGGCTACAACAATATGTTTTATCGACACATCTTTAGCTATCAAATCTAGACAATGTCCCATATCCTTTAAAAATGTATTTTCTTTTATATCCAGATGGTTCCAGTATAAATTTACACAAGCAATAACTTTAGTATTGCATGTGATCTTGACTAATTGAATATGCTTGTTTGGAGAGTACCACGGCGATAGCTTCCACCCAGTGCCCGTTTTTACTATCACCATTAAACCTCCCTTAGGCCTACCTCTGCTTTTGGTGGTTGCAGCTATCAGTTCTATTTGATGATTTTCCCAGGCCGGAGCAGATTCCAACCAAACTTCTTGCAGTAAGAGTATGTCATATAGCTCCAACTGAGCTTTTGAAGAGGAAGTTAAATGTGCATTTCCTCGGGTGTTCCATGACGCCATTCTAACCACCTGTTTTGGTGTTTTATGTTTTAGCTATCAACTCTCCATCATTGCAGTTGTGGCAGGAAAACTTACAGCACAAGGTCTTTCGGCATGTATGGTGGAATAAGAGATCGATATAGGATTTTGTTCCCATGATTTATTTCCAGGTGTTCTGAATATTTTTGGTTGATGTAACTCAATGTTTTGACTTTTCTCTGCCAAATTAATCAACATAAAACCCATGTGATAGATTTCCATTTGTTCTTGCCATATAGCCTCCTTTACCACATTCGAGGACATCCATATCTTTACCACTGATGTATCATATTCATGAATAAATTCAATTTGGGCTAAATCAGAGGACTTCACTCCTTGTAACCTTGTAACATTTCCAAAGATATTTAACACTGATAATCTATTTAGATCATACATCCCAAATTCACCTCCCCTACATTGCATAATTAGACTTACATGTGTGTTTTCATTACAACTAACTTTACCATTCGATCTATCATTCTTTTCGGTTTGTTTTTGGTTAAAGGTTTTCTTAACTTCATGGATATTCAAGGTTAGAGTATTTTGATGCAGCCTTTTATCGATTTGTTTTGCTACAAATCCTCTACTTGCTTCTAAATTTTCTAAGGACTGTCTCTGGAATTCATTCTTTAAATTCGCTTGAGATAACTTTGGTCTCTCCTCATTTGCCTGTTTTGTTGTCACTACTGGTCTTATCATAAATTGTTTCAAGGATTTTTCGATTTCTTCTCTGCGCTCTTCCAGAGTCATATAACTGCCTTGATTTGCAGAGTCCATTTCTACAGTTTCTTTTGTTTTTTCCACACCATCTACCCCAGCCATAATTCTATTGACCGCTACAGGTTCCATTTCTTTTTTTTTTATTTCTTGTACCAAAGAATCTAGCGGTGCATATTTTAGCTCTTTCTGATCTGTATCCGGGTTTACTATAGATATAGAATTATCCATCACAGCTAGATTGGGTTCTTTGTTTTGTTCTTTTAATTTAGCCATGGCAGCATATTTTCTCACTATAGCAGCACTTTTGTCCTGTACACGTTTATCCGGCAATGTTGGAAGCTTTATAAATTGTCTGGAATTTTTACTTTTTTGAACTTTTGTTATTTTTTGATTCTTGTCTTTCTTGAGAATATTCGTTTTGGTCTTTTTGACACTTTTAGTGCTTTTAGTGCTTTGAGGTTGAGGGCCCTGCACTGAAAATATATTGTAGACTGGGTTATTCATTCCCACAGCCTTTTGCTCAGCGTCATTTCTATTTGTCTTTTCCTGTTCATTATCCTTGTCTATTTCTGTTATTTCATTGCCCTTTTCCAGCAGAACTGAGCAACCATTCATTTGTTCTTCACATACTTTTCCTTTCATACTTTCAAGTACTACATGTGTTTCCCTGACCCGTTCTTTTCTCTCTGAAAGAAGAGTCGCTCGCACAATCAATTCTATTTGTTTTAGCAACTCTTCATTTTGATTAGAACCATCTTGTGCTGTAGGCGCCTTTACTGTCTCTCTTACTTCATGTGTCAGTCTTGTTTCTACCAGTTCCTTGAGTAGGAAATTTTGATCTGTGAGTCGAGAGTCTAAGGATTCATAGAGTTTAGCTAACGCATATAAAGCTGTATTCATTGCCTGTAGTGTATTGCCTTCCCTCAGTGAATTATTCTGTCCATTGTCATTTTGTTCTATGGCTTTCACCCTAGATTGTCGCGGTGTAGGGTGTGTAAAAGATATAGACAGCACAGATGACTCGTGCTGTGAGTCAGCAAACAAGACTGGTGATTGTGACAATTGCTCTCTTTCTTCCATATTTATTGATTGCAATTCCTGTATATTCACATTCATTTCCCTAGTTGTAGAAGCATCATCTACACCCACATCACCTTGCTCATTCTTCCGTGCCTCACCTGTGTCATTCATCACATCATTGTGTTTGTAGTTTTCCATCAAACCGCCTACGTTTGTTCCATGTATCTGTACTGTAGCCACTATATTCTTTGTTGGAGTGACAGAAATCTTTTTTACAGGTATCACAAATTCTCCCAACAAATCTTTTTGTGAAAAGGCCATCATCAGGGAGTCAGAAGGGGAACATAAATCAATTGGAGGAGTCGACTCCTCTCCATCTACCGTTAATCCATCTCCCAGTGGTTTCTCAATTATATTAGGAATACCCATTCTAGAACTGGAAACGGCATTCAATATCACGCTAGCTGGAGGACATTCGGGATAAAATTTCCTAATATCTACTGTGTTAGAAAGCAGTCTCGAGCGTGATACAATCTTTCGTGGTACACTAGGAATTTGTGCACCGCGTTTAGGTGTAATCATCACTAGATCAGTTTCAGTTGTTTTACCGACCAAATTAGCAACCGGCGGCATACCTGTACGTAAAGTATACATTTTTCTTTTTTTTTTTGTATGATCTCTTGACCAGTATCAATATCACTCTTCCCAAGGTGAGATTATGCCAATGGGAGACTAAAAAATAAAAATAAATAAAAACAAATAAGTAAAATAAAATATAATTTCAAATACAATCAATCACTTCATAAATAAAATCGCACTCCCCGCTCACCAGCTCCTCAGCTTAACAGCCCTTGCAATGCCCTTTCACAAATGCGCGCGCGCGAATGCGCGTGCGCCAGTATTGATAAAGAGAATGCTGGGAGCTTGAGCTCAGAGGCGGAGCCAAAAGTCACTGCAAGATAAATAAACGTTTGTTTAAATCCACCACAACGTTTGTTTCAGTAGAAATGCACACAGTTCTTGCTTCTGGTGTCAACTTTAAGTGCAAGTACCGTGTTTAGCGTTCAGTGAAAAAACGTCCCAGCACGATCCACGATCCACAGGGAATCCAGCCGTAACAGCCCTTGCAATGCCCTTTCACAAATGCGCGCGCGAATGCGCGTGCGCCAGTATTGATAAAGAGAATGCTGGGAGCTTGAGCTCAGAGGCGGAGCCAAAAGTCACGTGTTTAGCGTTCAGTGAAAAAACGTCCCAGCACGATCCACGATCCACAGGGAATCCAGCCATAACAGCCCTTGCAATGCCCTTTCACAAATGCGTTCCTTTCCCCCAGGTTTTAAAGTCAGCTTCAAAATGTTCAAAGGAAAAGAAAAGTCTTGAACCAGTTCTAAGTCAAAATAAAAGTTCATCAAACAAAAATCCACTGGTAACAATTCTCAGGTTTGGTTGAAAAGATCCCCGTCCAATTCCAACAAAGAAAATAGCACCAATGGTAATCCTGGTTGTCTTCTTCAAGATTATTTGCCAAAGTTCAAAAGAATAGGCATTAGTTACTTTCAAGACTTCTCCATCTACAACTTTACAATTGGTTAGAACTTCTGCAGTACATTTGGTATATTTGTCGAGATGCTTTTCTTTGGGTTGCTGTTTCTCTCTTAACAACCACCTTTGTACTGTTATTACCATGATAACAATCACTTTTGACCCATAGTATGCCACTACTTCAGACCACTTCAATGTGACATCTGCTGACAACTTTGTATACCACCACAGTTCAGATTCTTCTACCGCTGCTTTGTACTTCAAAATTATCAGGCAAATATGACAAGACCCTTTGACCTCTTCAAGTAGGCAAAGCCCTCTTCCCTTTTCTGACTCTCAAAAGGGGGCAGACTCTTTTCCTCTTATGTATGTCTCTGCCCACAAGACTTACTTCAACTCAGCTTCAGCAGTTTTTAGCATTACAGATTAACTTATGTAAAGTCTTTCCAAGCACCAACTCCCCTTCCCCAGCTTTCACATACCTTTTACCCAAGTAATTACCAAGAAGCTGTAGTGCCACTCTTTCAGCTTCAGTTAATAATGCCACACTTATAACTGAGGCCATTAGACAGTTTTCAACTTCACAGATTAGATGGATCAGTTTAAACAAGACTGGTTTCAATATGAAAAGGGATCGCCTCTTGGCTTGGGTTATGCTTGTTCTCCTCTTCAGTATTGCAACTTCTTGGAATAATAAAGAATGTTAATTTGGGATACAATAGAAGGTTCAGTCTTCACAGTGAAAACATAACCTCTCTTTAAGGTAGATTTTTAAACTTAAAGTCTTTAATATAATTGTATTCATGTGTGGTATCAAGGAGGCAACTTCTGACGTCCTCTGGAAATCACAATTGATTGCATGCAACCGTTCTTTCTCGTAATTTTCACTTCTCATTACTTATCACTCTTGTACAATGTCAGGGTTATACTTTTAGAATGGATTCAACAAGCGGTCTTTCTTCACAATTAAGGACACACGACCACTCTGGCAATTCAAAAGAGAGTTCAACAATGGATGTAATGGTTTTCTTTTCTACCGCGAACAACCCAGCTTTCTGAATAAGCGCATGTGTTACAATCCCATTGTGAACAACAATTTAAAGATGTCGCACCACTTTTACTCGCTTTCTATGTTGCGCGAGTTACTTCTGAGCTGCATACAGTTACCAGCAAGGCTTGCAAAGTGAATCTTAACGTTGTGCTTCACTCACCGGTTTCAGGAACACTGCTGTTGTGGGTTACTCTGCTTCCTGACTCCTCGACCACTGCTACTCCTTCTGGCCCACTTGGGACCCACACCCTTCTGCAGCATGGGTGTCTCCGGTCACTCCACCTTAATTTGGAGTCTCTTTCACTCCTGAGAGCCTCGGCTTGCCTTCTGCTTCTGCCCTTGGGCTCCTCCACAGCCTTGGCTCTGCAATAACGGCAACTCTGGTCACATGGGGAAAACTACACTTCCAGCACGTCTTCCTCTGCACATCCTCTGCAATACAGGTTTTGGGAACACATGACCCTTTCAGATCTTGCAAGTGAAATATGTTGTCTCCACGTTCTGATGTCCCTTCTGTGCTCCCACTTCCTTGTGAATTGCCAGCTTTCTGCTTCTCCTCTGCTACTACTACTGTCAGCCTTCCAACTCCTGCTCCAGCTCCTTCTCCCTCTGCTTATGCCTTTTATGTCTCACTGGTTTGACAATAGGCTTCAGGTGTGAGCCATTAGCTTCTATTGCCTGACTCTTGCAATGGCTACTAGGTTTAATTGCCCGACCACTACATCTACATCCCTTTTCAGCCCTCTTCCTCCTCTCAGTCCCTCTTGGATTCTGGGACATGTTGTTTGTTTTAACAAAGTTAGTTTTTTCTGCTTCTTGATTATTTATAAGGTTCGATTTAATCCCATTAATATTCTTAACAGAGGGGCTGTGGGTTTTAACTTTTACAAAGAAAGATTGTTTAGAGAGGTTAACATTTCCACAATTCTTTGTAGTGTACCTTTGAACTTGAGGAGGGCATTTAGTTTTAGATGCCAAAAAGAGCCTTTCTTTTGGTGTTGTGTGCTTTGATGTCACAACCTTAGGGTTCACAACCTTAGATTTAATAAGTGATTGAGCGACATTGAAATGACAATAAACCATCAACTCTTTTGGCACAGTGGTAAGAATCTCCCTATCAGAGGAAAAATACTGTCACATCACACGGAACCTCCTGACTACACTGGGCCCTGGCGCTACCCAGGGGATCCTCCCGCAGTACACCACCCCAAGGGCTGGGATCAGGAAGCATCTGCCTTCCCCCGGCCACCTGGGAGGAGACTTTAGGCAGGGTTTTAGTGAGAGATCCACATGATTCCTCACAGTACCCTGTAAAAAAATTGAAAAGGGGGTATTGGAGATTTATACAGGATTTGTACCCTTTAAATAACATTTTGAGGAAGAACCTCTGGTTGTTCCCAATCCGGCCACTATTTTGTGTAACATACCACCTATTGCCACGCATTTTACAGTGAATGATCTGAAGAATGCTTTCTCTTTTATCCCTTTACACAAAGACAGCATTTGACAGCATTTACCTATAGATAGACAAGACTACAATACACAAGACTCCCACAGGGGTACTGTGAATTCCCTAGTGTGTTTAATAGGGTGCTGCAAATGGGCCTGAGTAACTTGCAGACCCCCAGTACCATTCTACATTAAGTAGTTAGTGTGTAGCTCCACGAAAAGACGAGTGCAGGACAGAGTCAGTGACTTTATTTACTGTGTTGGCTGAAACGGGATAAAAAATGAGCAAGGAGAAGTTGCAGTATTGTCAGGAATAAGAACTTCAATTGGGCCAGTTAATATCAAAAGAGGGGAGAAATATGATGCCTGAAAGAGCAGGGGCAATAGTTAATACACTGTGACCCGAGATAATGTAAGAATTGCTGCAGTTTATGGGTCTATACAAGTACTGCTGTGTCTGGGTTTTTGATTATAGCATGAGTGATCTGCCTCGGTTGGAAAGACTAAAAGAAGCACAGAAAGAAAACAGTACCATATTGTGGACAGGTGAGAGTATAGATGCATTAGACTAACTGAAAAAAGCAATAAGTACAGCTCCCGTACCAATTACAAAGGAGAATTTTACTTGTTCTCCCATTCAAATGGATATGTGATAATGGCTGTCCTCACACAAAAGCCTTCAATGGGACGCAAATCATTAGCATATTACATTGGGATTCTGGATCCGGTGATGAGAGGACATTACCCATGTGAGCAAACACTAGCTGCAGCAGCGTTTGCAATAGAAAAGTTCTCTACAATAGCAATGGGCTGTTCCATCACAATGTATGCGGAACATGCCTTTTTGCCATTCTTGAGAAGCTAAAATCCACCCTCACCACACAGTGGGTGTCTAGATATGAGGTTATATTGTCTAAACCACTGATTAAAATTGTTAGGTGCCGCCGCACAGTGAACCCTGTAACATTTATTGCTGAACCAGTGGAGGAAGGAGATTGGGTCCATGATTGTACCACATATGTTGACAAATAGGATGACATCCCCCTGATTAAGGCGATTGCACTAGAGGGGAGAGAGGTGGACTTCATTGACGGGTCATTGACGATGGATCGGAGCACGGAATTGTGGCATTCGGGTGCAGCGGTCGTAAAAAGGAAAGGTGATAATTTTGAGGTAATGCAAAGTGCGAGGTTGCCAGGACATTTTTCAGCGCAGGCGGCAGAGTTAGTGGAAATGATGATTTCATTTGAACAACATGAGTACCAAGTAGTGAAGATATATTCAGATTCGGCCTACATGACATCTACAGTAAATTCAGGACTGTCACAGTGGAAAAGGAGGGGTTTTCAGTGTGCGGATGGCACTCCAGTGCAGCATGCCACATTATTAGAAAGATTGATAGAGGCATTGGCATACCCAACAGCGGCCGCCATGGCAAAATGTGCAGCCCATACTAATGGCACATACTTAATTTCCAGTGGTAACAAAACAGCAGAAGCTAAAAGGGCAGCATTTATTTTACACATTCTATAAATAACATTTGCTACACATAAAATGGAGCACAACTTGATGATGAGAGAGAGCTATAATGCAGTTGAGCTGCAGGGACATGCACCACCAGATGAACAAAACTTGTGGGTAAAGAGAGGGTGCTCATTGTCCCCCACTGACCTGGTGTGGCAACAAGACAGTACAGGAAAGCCTGTAATGCCTCTCGAGTTACTTGCAGTAGCATTAGAGCAGTTGCACTACCCAACACATAATACAAGGGAATGTCTTGCAGCAACCCTTTCTAAAGAATGGTTTAGTTCCCAACTTGCATGAAAACATTGTGAATTTTATTATCAATTGCTTAGCATACCAAAAATATACCCTACAGGGCCATTTCGGCATTTCAATATCGACTTTGTCGATATGCTCCAAAGTTGTAATGCATATAGATACATGATTGTGGCTGCATGCCCCTTTCCATGCTGGATAGAAGCAGGATCATGTACCCATGCAAACACCAAGTCGGCTGCTAAGTTTCTTTTACGTTATGCGTTTTACCATTGGAAAGTATGTGAAGTGCCATGATCGGATAATGGACCACACTTTGAAAATGAACTATTTTCTCAAATAACATCCCTGCACGGAATTAATCATAAGTATTGTTCTGTCTACCATCCCCAGCCCAACGGCATTGTAGTGTCTTCACGGCCATTTGAAGGAACACAATTGCAAAATTGAGAGACACTTTAAAAAAATGTTGGCTGCACTGCCTTCCCCTGGCTCTCTTCACTCTTCATAAAATAGTGATGGGTAGAAGAATGCACATCCCCATTGCTCTTCCCACGCATGCTGGATTAGACTTGGATAGCTCTGCAACTGTTTTGGGAAATGAGATGCATGGTTATCTAACTGCAACCAACAGCAGAGAGGGAATTGTAAATTTAAATGCTGTAATACCACCACTGCAACATTTCCCAGCATTCTGTCCAGTATGAAACCCCTTCCTCTGTAAAAGTGGGAGGAAAGAAGGCGTAGGTACATTTAGGTGATGTGAAAACGTTTACAGGCACGGGCCCCCCTGTCGGACGAAGAGAGGCTATAAGAGAAAGAAGAGGTGACCAGACCATAGATTAGTGCAAGAGTGAGAGCTGACCAGCAACGCGACACACAACATCACCCCACAGAACAATGTATTTTTCCAGGAAAATGGATACTGCTTCCCTAATGCCTCGACATTTGCCTAGAAAAAGACATTTGGAGAAAATTGTCTCTCTAAGCATAACAATTGCTGCTTTTTTCTTTTCTTTGTTGTTTTTGGTTTGCAAATAGCAATTAGATTGCTTTAGCAGTGATAGCATCAGTATAGCTGCTAACATAAGTGGAGAAATGGGAAGAGGTGTGACTGATGAACACTTTTTGAGACATCATTTTGAGTTATTGTAAAAATAACAATTTGTGGTACAAACACATGACAAAGGTGGGGCGAGAGAAATCGTATGAAAACTGCTTTGTGTACTTTCTCATTCTGCACGCTTTGAGCACCTCCAACGTGTTTATGGCCAATTAGATACAAGTAAGGAAAGCACAGTGCCTAACTCACCTTGCAGTGTGTAAAACGAGAAGACAATTTCAGGGCAGAAGGACCGATGTAAACATGGGTTACAAAAGCAGACGTTCTTTATGAAGATAACTTTACTAAACAAACGAAAGTGAAAGGAACTTAAGAAATTATCATGAAATATACATTATCAGGGCCATGAAAAGGTGAAGTAACCATGATCGAACATCCACTGTTGAAGTGCACAGATTTACAAGAGAAAGAAATACCCTACTGTTGGGATAGGCCACAGTTGAACGTAATAGGTGAGGTGTATACTCCTGAAGGATGGTTAGAAAGAATGATGGGATGTAGATTAGAAGCTTTGCTAGGTTATGGGAGGGAATTTTGACAAATGCCAATAATGACTGTCTTGAGGAATGGACAAGAATTGCCAGTTTGCTGACTTGGATAGAGGACGAGAGAGGGCCAAAAGACATAATAAAGATGGTAAATGCTTCCTTGTGCTTCAGAATCGATGTCACAATGAAGGTAGGAGAGAATGATAGATGTGGTGGCATTATGAATTTGCCAGGTATGAAAATAGGCACAGCTTTACTGATGGCCCACAATTGGTCCTCTGGTACAAAGGCTTAGATGCAACTTCCACCAGATTGGGGTGATATATGCTCACTGGCAGTTTTGTATGTACCAGCACTTGTAGTACCCCAGAGTAACGTGGTGCAGGTAGGTGAAAACCTTGACAGACAATCTCTAACGTTATAGCGCACAAAGAGGGAATTACTTTTCACCTAAAAGTGCAGATTCACTGGATGACATACCATTTGCACATAGGCCGTTCAGTAAAGCATCAATATTTGTTACTTCCCTCCTTACCCCTGGCTTAAAAGCAGAGCTAATTGCCAAGTGGGTGAAAAAGATACACATACAATGAATAAGAAGAATACAACACAGTTGGAGACACTATCCTCTAGGAGTGTTTTTTATGACCCCTCCCATATTGAGTAGAGCACTGACTTGAGGAGGTGACTGAGATAGGGATGCATAAGTATACCTCATGCCGGGGGAGGGTAAACAATGAGGGTATGTTGATATCTCGACCAGAGGGGGGGGAATGAAGAGTAAACCAAAAGCGACTGGCCCTCCCCCTCTGGTGATGGGCAAGTGAACATGTCACTCAGTGCCAGTGCCCAGCCCTCCCGTCCAACATTGTGAAAGTAAGAAGCACTGTTAATTGAGGCAAACATAACACTCTTATTCCAGGCAGGTAGATTGGGGAATGGATACAATGTAAAATGGAAAGTGGCAAGAATAATTGATAGGGGTATATGTACACATTAAATAGACATGAAGTAAATTACATTCATCACGAAGCTACATGAACAATGAGTTAAAAGAATGCACTTAGACATGAAAAATATTACACTGCACTCATTCATGTAGGAAAACACTTATATAAAGAAATACATACTTTTGCGCACAACATGAATATCATATGGATATATTTCATTAACGTAGAAATGTGACAGCAACAGATATCCATCTTATTTAAATGAATACACGCCTTTAAGCTTCAGTAAAGTTAGAATTACTGAAGCCACAGAAATAGTAGTTTAGGCAGGATTGAGAAAGGAGAAAAAGGGAGGGCCTTCTCAAGCAGAGCCAGGCACATGAACCTGGCAGCATTAAATAGTAGAATAGACCGTTTTTAGCAGTGTTGCTCAAGGTTGTTTTTTTTATAAATGAAATTGGTAGTCAAGTGAGAAATAGATAGGCTAGACAGATGAACCAATGGGAATGCGACAGCAAGCCTGAAGTCCTTGGCAGAGTCGGCTAGAGCCCATGTCATCTCAGAACCGCTTCCATCCAATCTCTGGATTGAGAACAGTACAGCAAGTCGGCACACTACAACCACATCCACCAACTCTGAGATATTGACCCACGCCGGCACCACGCCACTGCGAGCTAGGGTGCAGAGCGCCTGTCAGGTTCACACAACCAAAGACATTACGCTCACCTGCAGGAGGCCTCAGAGCGGCATCTTCACCAAGCTGACATCCTTAATCAGCCACAGACCCCAATATGAACTGTGACACAACCAACTGCGGCCTGCCATCGCGGGAGACCGGCGGTCTCACAGAAGGAAATGGGGTGGGCTTGCAACCCATTTTGAATGTTTTTGTGCTTCTAACATCTCCCCTGGGGAAAGGACAGCCAGCAATTGGATCGGGGAACCAGTTGAGGGAGCGAACCAATGGAGAATGAATGGGGTGAATAAAAGGGGCGAAGGAGGCAGAAAGGTATGGGTTGTTTGTGTAAGGCAGGAGGGTCAAGAGACTCAGGAGTGGAAGGATGGAGCAGAGGAGAGTGGCAAATAATTGTTGAAGGGCCATGCAATGTGAGGTATTGGTTGGTGAGAGAGTGTTTTACTTGGAGTTGAGTGCCCGTGAAAAGAGGGAGAATGATAGATGGAGGGTAGGCGTGAAAGTAAAGGTGACTGGGGAGGTGGAAAGAGGTTGACTTGGGGGTTAAGGAGAAAGGGTGGTAGTAGTATGGAGAAGGGAATAGTGTGGGGGGCGGTAGTAGGATTTCAGAGAGCTGAGTAGAAGTGAGGAGATGGTATATGGAGTAGAGCGGGAGAGCAGTATGGAGAAATAACAGAGGGTGGAGGTAGTGACTAGGTTAGAGGGACAGAGGAGGAGTTGTCAGGGAGACAAGAGATGGTTGTTGGAGAAGGAGAGATGAGAGTAGAAGTTGGTAAGGGAGTGTGACCGCTAAACCTAGGGAGAGAAATAGTCAGGCGTGTAAGAGTAAGATCAAGTGGGACATGAGTATCTGAAAGGCGCACAACCATAACCTACATCTTGAGGAACCAAAGTAGAGACCACCTGCAATGTTCCATGAGGACGTCTTAGGTAGATAAGGCACTATGCCTTCAGGCCATCATGCTTAGATAAGACAGATTTTTTGATTGTAGGGGTTATCGATCTCTAGCGACCAACCCCGCGTGGTGGGACGCTTGGCTAGGGAGGTGCCACCTGTCTCAAGGTGAGATAGAGAGCGAGAGCCCATTCACTCCAAAAAACATAAAAAGTACTTGAACTGCGTTTGAGGGTTACAAAACAACGTACAATAGATAAGAAATCATATTTGATGGGAAGCAGTGAGCTTCTTAAAATGGGGTCAGTTCAAGTGGCATTCTGACCAGGTTGTGGAGAGTAAATGGAACAGTCACCAGTGACAATACATGGGTGCACATACATAAACTAACTTCAGTTAGGGGGTTATGGCCATCTGAGTTGGTGTGTTCTTGAGGCCATAGGTGGCACAAATATCGTCTAAGAAGTAAATACTGAAAATATATACTCCATTTATTTATGAACAGTTTGTGGTAGAGTAAGTACATCCACGAAGCATTAATATTTTAAAGTACAGACGTCCTTCCTAAAAGGGCACCAAAGACACTTTGACCAGAGATAATACATTTGCAGTATTTAGTACATGTTTGCTACAAAATTATAGGTTTACAGTTAAGAAATGTATTAAAAATATAAACACAACCGTAACTTAATATTCAAGTTGTGGTTATTGTAACACAGTAGGTCCATTTCACTTACAGGTCCCCTCAGCCACAAATATGGCAACCATCCACTTGAAGAGTATCACCCTAGATATGACGACCAGAGGCAAGATCAGGAATGGCTGCAGAGGTGGGCCAAAACCCCAATGAAGATGTTGCGGTCAAGGGGGCGCACTGAAAAGGGTATGCAAGGCAACCCAGAGACCAGGATCTAGAAGATCAGCTACAAGAAGGCTGCCCATGGACCCAGTGAAGATAAATCACACTAAAGAACACTGCAAAGAAGGCCCAGGGGTCGCAGGAGTAGAGATCCATTTTGGTGCTGGGATTGCATCTGCCTAGATATCTGTTCCCATCTCAGATTGCGAAGTCTGAGTGCTAGGGGATGGCAGTCCCAACATAAGAGGATCCATGATTATGGTGGACTTCCTCTTTTCAAACCATGCAGTCTCGACCACAGCAGAAGTAGAAGCCACGAAGAGGGGGAGGAGTGGGGGGCGCTGTTGCGCAGCTGCAAAATGGCTGTGGCCTGAAACCACTCAGACAGATGACAAGACTATCCATTGATCCTACTTTTCGTTGTGCTGGAGTGGCACAGAGCTGCATCCCTGAACACAAACACTCTGCTGCACTCGATGACCTAAGTCCTGATCTCCAATACCCTTGTGCCGCAGAGATGCATTGCAGGCCTGGACATGATGGAAGCCGACACACACCTTGAGATTACATCATATTTAAACGTCATAAAATATGTTGCATTCCCTTGTCTCATTTGGAGTTTATTACAAAGCTATGCCAAAGTCTGTAATGGCTTGTTTTAAAAACCAGGTTGCTGGGTCATGGAATTCAGCTAACTAGAGGTAAAACCACTCATGAAATCTTAGACCTTAAAGGAAATAAAAGACCTCTTAACATCCTAGAGACCTGTAGAACTGAAGACCTATGTTACACCCAAAGGTACAGTGAAAAGAAATTCAAAGAAAACGATTTTAGAGTTGCCTTTTCCTTTGCCATCAGGCTCGACAACCAATCTTCATGCTAGTCCTATAAAACATGTTATCAAGAACAAATTGAAGTGTGAAAGTGAAAACCAGATAAAGTCCCATAATCCTTACTGGGACGAGGAAGATGACTCACGAGACACAGTACTTTAGGAATGGTCAGCTTATGAATGTAAATGACCCACACACGGGGGAGACTGAGAGGCTTAAAAAGCCTGCTTAGGTGCAGGCCAAAGAGAATAGCAGCAGGAGTGGCAGCAGTAGCAGAAAGCAGAAGCAGCGTGATGAATGCCGACAGTACATCCTGTGGGAGGAGAGAGAAGACTCCAGGATTGCGTGGCAGAAAGCAACTGTCTGTTCTGAGATGGTCTGTGTCTCTCAAATCCAGAATTGCAGTGGTCGCATAGAGGAAGCGTTCGAGGCGGGAGCTTGTCCTCTGGCGATCAAGTCTGCAGAGGCTGCACAGTGGAAAGTGAAGACAAGGCCCAGGGGCCAAGAGAGGTGGCTGTTGTGCACCTGAGAGCCTCAAGGTTTCTGGTGGCTGACGTGCGCCAAACAACCTCTGTAGCAGTGAAGGCTCAATTTCCCGATGGCATATGCAGGGGCGAACACGAAGGAGAGGTTTACCACAACGTGAGAAGCCAAACAACGAAGACTTCTGCAAGCAGCGAGAGGAAGAGGAGAACCTACCTTACCCGGTGAGTTCATAGCCTGCGTGTGACTCCGTAGCTGTCCGTCGGCATATGCAAGGAAAGTGTTCAGCGAGTGATAGATGCTCGCGTGTGATTAAAAGAGACTGGAAGACTATTATTGAAACGCGTGCTTTTAAAGCTAAGCGAAAGCTGTACTTGCGCGCAAGAGAAAAAGCTTTACACAGTATTTTGGAACACCAAGGTTCTAAAAAGCAGTGAAACCACATCAGACAGAAGCCACCAGACTGTGATATTATAAATGTTATTTTATGGCAATCCCAGCACTGTAACAGGGTAATATGGCAAGAAAGGGAACAAGCATTACCCAAGCCAAAAGAGAGCTAAAACCAGGCAATTGCCAAACAACCAACATTGGCAATTGCAAAAAAGGTCATTTGAAAGATGTATAGACCGTGGCAAATGTAGCTCATATGTTATCCAATCTGTGGTGAAAGTTGGTGTAAACTCACTTTATATAAGTCAAGGAAAGGGCAGTACAAAGCCCTTTTCATATCAGTCATTGGTAAGTTATGTAGTTGGGAAACAAGCGTGTCACAACGGCTGCCCCTCTGTGAGCGACAAAGATTCAGAGGGAGATGAGCATTATTGAGAGAAAGGTGTCGCAAAGCACTAAAATAAGTCTTGTATTCCCTGAAGAGTTGTTGGAAGTTTTGAAGCTGCAAATTGTTGAACAACCTGAAGTTGTGGTAAAACATTCCTTAGATGATAAAGAACCCCAGTGTTATAAGAGGCGTCACGAGATCGCTGGTTACCTTTTCTTCCTGGGGAGCGAGGGGATGAGGCTGCCAGTCTGTCGATGGATCTTCGCAAAGATGAAAGAGCAACGCGGGGAACCGACCCAACACCCTCCTGACAATAAATGACAGGATTGAGCTGAACCAGCTCCCAACGTCACGGGTAGCACTTCTCTGTATTTGCGTGACGTCAGGACAGTGTAAACACTGACAGAGAAGGCCAGGTGAAGTCCACTTCGGTACCAGCAGTTCGAGGGACAGATCTTCGGTAATTTCTCGGTGGTAGTAATGGCACAGATACCGGCAGGGCACAAGACCAGCAGAAAGGAAATGGGGAGGCAGACCATTCAAGGAGGAAAGGAAGAGTAGGGGAAGAGAACGAACACCCCAGGACCGGACCCCTTCCCAACCAAGGAATGGTGCAGGGCTAGAGAGGAACCCAGGCAGGGACCTACCTTACCCCAAAGACCAAGTACCAGACTGGAACCCGAAAGGGCAAGTAACAAGGCAGGGTAGGGCAAAAGGAACAAGGCAACGGATAAGGAGCACTGGGCTAGCACGAGGTAGAAACAGGAACAGGGCAGGAGCAGAACAGAGATTCAGGCAAGTAGGGCTCCTGGAGCGCAACCACGGAACAAACCGCATTGAGACGCGTTGTTTCCGGGTCTGCAACGGCTATTTATGGCCTGGGACCAAAGTGAGGCTTGGAACGCAAGCCGCTGTCACTGCGCATGCGCGAAACGTCGGATACTGACGTTCCGCGCATGCGCAGGACATTCAAGATGGCCGCGCCCAGGGAGCCGGGAGCCCGGACCGCGGTACGCCGAAGAGAAAGGCGCCAACGCGGATACAATCTCCAGGAGGGAGACCGCCGTAGCCGAGGACCCCGACCCCCAGAACAGGCGAGTGGCGCGCGCCGCGTGACACCC
Organism: Ambystoma mexicanum; assembly: GCF_040938575.1. Taxonomy (NCBI): domain Eukaryota; kingdom Metazoa; phylum Chordata; class Amphibia; order Caudata; family Ambystomatidae; genus Ambystoma; species Ambystoma mexicanum. Next base: position 128,283,174 of record NC_090932.1, read on the forward strand.
AGAAGCAAAAGTGGTTGTGAATTGCTGTTCGGGCAGCGGAGTACATCTGAACTGCAAGCTATTGAAGCAGTAATCCTGGCGTGGGAGCACATCAGTACATGCTTAAAAGGGGTGTTGACCCATAAAAACCATGTTGAATATGAAGCTAAATATAATAGTGGTAAATCATCTTGACTGAGATGCAATCTATGTTGGTTGTGATACTAAAGAAATACCAAAGTGAATGTGAACTGCTAATTCACCAGTTGAAGTTGTCAAATGTATTCTAAATCGAGATCTGTTGACAAGTCATACAATACTAACAAGGGTGTGGCAAGTCATCCTGACCAAGATTATTATTGTAGCTATTCTTTCATTGAAGGATTGTTCAAGTAGTGAAAGAAACCTATTTTTTGAGTTGAAGTTCTCTGTTGACAAAGTGAAGTTAAACACAGGGGAGTTGGAACTTTAGTTGACAAAGTGGAACTATACCAAACTGACTTTGGAACTTTATATAGACCAACGGGAGTGGAAACAGGCTGTGGTTGAAAATTATTGTAAATCAGGATTTCCTGGTTTCTTTTCCTGAACTTTGAATCAAAGACCACGTTGAAACTTTGGGAAGAGGAATTCGCCCAAGTTACAAAACACGATTGTGGTTGCATTTCAAATTCAAAATGAGACCTTGGCCGTGAAGCCTGTGGTGTGGGCTGCACTCCTGAGAACCACAATCTTGTGCTATCAATTTTCTGTATAGTACGAGTTATGAGTTTTATCAAGAATTCAAAAATGTATTTCTTTAACTCCTATTCAAAAGCTTCCATGCAATGCTTGCAGATGCATCAGATATAAGGCCTAGGCCTATGCATTTCAGACTAACTTGTCCTTCTTCAGGGCCAGTCATTGGTATTATTCCTATACCAATATATAGTCTATTTCTCACATATTACCATACTGCCAAGAAATCTTTTTCAAAAAACAGTATTAGCATACCAACGGTATTGTAAATGAGTGCAATTCACATCCATCAAATATACACAACCCAAAGTTCACAATTGTTTACAGTATAATATTTAGCCATGTGATCCCGCATAAACCCTACATTTTAGGATCATTGGGTTACATTGCATATTGCATCCATAATATTCTTCGTAATAGTCAACAGGTCAAATGCATCATCATATGCAAAACAACACCAGATTACACATTAGATACATACGTGGTTAAGTGATCAGGAAAGAAAAGAAAAAGCCGGTGAGTAAAGCATTTCTATTTCTAAACATCATGAATCAACTCGTGAGTGTGTTAAATTCACAGACCTGATATTACTGATGCAGTTTAAACATCTGTGAAGAATCGCAGAAAGAGTATGTGTCAGTATTTCAAATTCATTCATTGTTTGTTGAGAATATTTATATAATTCCTTGTTGATTTTCTGTATGTACAAATTTGAGGGACAGATCTCCTTTATTAGAGTGTTTCCTTTAGTTTTTTAGGCAGGGAAATCTTCGTTAGGGTAGGGATAGGGAACCTAAATTGCAAATAAAATGGCATTTGTTGAGAAAACTTTACAAAGTTGTCCTCCTCACATTTGTGACCCTCACACTTTGTGCCAAAAAGTGGATGCGAGGTGATCGGAGGTGGAGGTGTGCTCCAACAGCCCCCCTGGTGTCATCAGATGAGGGTACGGGCGGCCTGTGGAGCAGCCCCGGTGAGCCGCAGGGAGCGGGGAACCTCTAGTCCGTGAGCCATGACGGTGTCAACAGTGGAGGGCTTTGTGGCTTGACACGGTTGAGAGAGGAGGCAGCTATGGCCCAGAATAGAGTTGCCGTCCCGGCTGCACGACTGGGAGACGCACCAGCTGCTAATCGGTGCAGGCCCTGTGCACGACAATTGGCGGACAAAGCCTGCTCCTGCTGAGGATATGGAGAAGAAGGCAGCATCCACACTGCGCTGTAGGGTCCCGACGGCAGCCCCGCCAATCGCAGTGTGAGGGGTCAAATGTGTGACAGACACAAAGGTACATTTTTCTCACAAAGTGCCATTTTATTCATGATAAAAGAGTAAGACAAATGCCTCACTTTCCCTCACCTAACCAGAAGGGCCCTGCCTAACACGCCACGGCTAAATAAAATGACCTAGTGCCAGTGCTCCAGATAAGATTTTAAAGTGGGAGTATTTTACTCACTATTTTTAAACTTTGAGAGTAAATGTGATTTTAAGAGAGCAGAATTTTCTTTTGAGGTGTGACGAAAGTCCTCATTTTCTGGAGCTATTACTACCTAATGGTATGCCAATGTTATGATACAACAGTGCAGAGAGGCAAGGACTCCATGCTAAATTCGAAAGGAAGAAAGGCTACGTTGGCCTTGCCGGGATTCGAACCTGCAGATTGCAGCAACCACTGCTCAACCGGCTGAGCTGTCTTATTGGCTAACATCCTTCAGAGGTCGGTTAACGGAGTATCGACTGAGGTCTAATAATCAAAGTAACTAGATGTTGGGCGAACCATTCATGAAGCGCAACATAAAGTTAAATGCCTATCTGGATTATCACAGGCACAGGTTTTGCTGAGTTTCTTTTTCAATTACCAATGTAGCTTTCATTTGTTCATTTTTTAACAGCGCTTGCACTTCCTGGAGAGTCAGGTTTTGGATGTTTTCATTGTAGTCTCGAAGATTTGAGAGGCTAGAACACCTGTAATTGGTGTAATGACAATCGCTCAGCCTTGAGCAAAGAGACTGCTGCCACTGGCCATTTATAGTAATGTACCACATTGACTGCAAGGTTAAATGGATGTAAACTAGACTGTGCATAGTCATCATTTTACACATTGTTTTTATAATTAGAGTGTAAATTAAATTACATGTGTAAAAATTATGTGCCTCCATGATTATGCACACAGTACCGGAACTCTGAAAAATACAATTGTTCAATACTGGTTTGCTTTCACTGGAAAAGAAGCCAAATTCGTTACAACATATGAATTCTCAATTGCAACTTAGTTTTCCATCTTATTAATTCTACAATCCTAAAATTTGAGGAAAATAAATATGCACAGTACTTCTGTCTGCTCCACAAGCATCAACACAGAAGCTAAATGGAAAGAAACCATTACTTTACAGTGTGCAGTTTCTTCTTTTGAAAGGCTTCAAAGAAATACATTCTGTTTCAGAGGTGGCTTGCAATAACAGCCCTCTGCTCTAAACCTGTGTGTAAATGTACACAGGAAAATAATAAAGCTTTCGTATTTACAAGAATTTCATGCGTAAATAGGCCTAGTACGCACCATATCTAGATGCCTGCAGAGTGTCCAAAAAGCATCTGTCCCTCACACTAAAATATACAACAAAATCATAGAAAGTTAGTTTGGCAGCCTTAAATCCCACAAAATAATATAACCATTCAAACAAAAAGATTGTGATGAGGACTCCTTTTGACCAGGGTTGATTTCCCTTCCCCTGGATCATTTCAGGAATCTCTAAAGCAGAGTTCAAGTTCACCTTTGCACAGAACTTTCTTGAAGTTGTAGCATATAAAGTCTTTTCCATTCAATATCCTTTCACTTGGCAAAGTGAATATCCCTCTTCCAACTGCTTGCCAAATGATTGTTCATTAATCGAAGCAACTGTCAATTTTCCTTGATTTCCTGCTTGGCAAAACAAAAGAGCCTTTCTTTCGAACCAAAAACTCATAAATTGATGCCAACAATCTCTTTTCAAGAACCAACCAATTGTTAACACATCTTGTGTCTTTTTCCAAAAGAAACACTTTAGTCAGGATGGTGCAATAATCACGTTCTGCAAGGACGTCTTCAAAGAAAACACTTTCTGAAATGTAACCGTTCATCAAGACAAGGTGATGGAATTAATACTTCCTCTCCCACCACTCCTTTTTGCTACAATCGCACTGATTTCAATCATCTGCTTCTTTCCTGGTCCACTCCCCTGCAAGGACTAACTACAATTGGTCCGTTTCCTGATTTACTTGCCTGCCAAGATAAACTCCTACTACTACAGTTGTACTTTGTGGTAATGCTTGTTCCCAAAACTCGCATATACCAGAATCCTACATGAAGAGATATGAACCAACAACGGCTTCTCTTTAGGGTCTCTTGACTTTCAACAAAGTGTTACATATCCTCCCAAAATGGTATCCTTTAAAAGGGTAATTATTCTCATGCTCACCTTTTGGCTCTAGGCAAAGCAGGTTACAGTTCTCTCTCCCTTGATCTCACATACAAGGAAGGTTTTACTCCTACGGCCTTTGTTTCCTGGTTATGCAACCTTTGGCTACTGGCAGTGCAGGTTACATTGTCTTCCAATGGGCATCATTTTTTACGAGAGTTGCACCCTGTTTGCCCTTATATCACTCTTCTGCTGGTTTGGCAATGCAGGATACAATTGTCCCCTAATTGCTATCGCCGATTAGGAGAGTTTTGCCCAGTTGGTATAAGTTCATTTGTTCGGTATTCAAAATAGTTAATTTCACCTAGCGATCTCCTTCAGATCGCCCCGGGGGTCACCTGCTTCAGGCCAACTCACTGGTATGCCTTGGCGTCTCCTTCTGACTTGCTGGTGCTTCTGTGGTTCTCTGCAAGGCCTTTGCTGTGTCTGCCAGCTCCCCTGTGACTGATCCCAAGATTGCAGACCTTCAATGGAGCTCTGGCAGCTCTGTGTGATCTCTAGTGCGTCTCCCATACTGGAGCAGTTCACGGCGTGTCAGCAGCTCCTCTCCCATGAGGCGTGGCTAGCATCAGAACTACTTCCAGCTGCGCAGTCTTTGCATTGCTATGTTTCCCCAGCATCTATCGTGTCTTCTACACAGCGTCCTTCTGCCTCCACAACTGCATCATCAGCTCCCCCTTTTCCTTGCACCTGATGTCCATTTATACTTTTAAAGATACTGCGCTGGTTGCTTTCTTGCCCAACAACTAGACCGCTCATGATCTTTCATCACCTCCAAGTCCTCTTTCTCATGCCAGTACTATGGAGTCCACAGTTGATTTTAAGTCAAAATTGTCAGAATATTTACAGTAAACCATAAATGCTTTAGGGATATTAGGGGGAGCACTAAGAGAGATCTCCCACTCTCCTTGACATGAGTCCCCTACCAAGTGATCCTCCCGCCTAATACCTCCCCCCAGGGTCAGGATCAGGAAGCGGCTGCCTTTCCCTAGCCACTTGAGAAGACGTCCATGTCGGAATCTTAGGGATGATCTCACTAGATTCATCACAGTGGTACGGTGCCCCCATAGGGACTGCCACGGGCGGTTACACCATTGAGGATCGCCTGCTCAGCCTGGGATACATTGTCGGTGTGGTGCAGTGAGCTTTGCTGTGCGAGCTGCTGACCGTGGGCAGGTGCCAGGGTTTGCCTGTGGGCTTATAATTATGGTAGAAGCTTGGGTGGCTCTCTCCCCTAGACCCCCACGGTTTGAGACAGACTGAGGTGTGGTTACTGGAGAGGGATGCCTGGGTGGGCGGCATAACTAGAAGTTTGGGCCAATCTCGTTCCACCAAAAAGTGGGGACTATTGACAGGAGGCTGAGGACTGACACCACAGGAAATACCGGGGCTGGCGTCCTGGGGCCCGTGCAGCAGGGACTCTATTTGTGTTCCAACTGTGGTGGTGTGTGGGGTGGTGAAGGACCTGGGTGATGTGCGGGCCCGGGAAGGACTGATTAACGGAGGGAAAGGAATTTACAAGGCGGATCGTTGGAATGTAGTGGAGTACCCCAGGAGATTCAGGTTGGTTACCTGCATGTGCCTGAACACTGAGAGGTGTTTGGTTGCACCTCATGGGGCAGCCTGAGGTAATGATCAGAATGGTTAACCCAAAGAAACAGTCAAAAATTGAACAGTATGCAGGGGTTGACCAGCCTCCGCAGAAGGCGGACACTTCCCCGGCCCATCTCACATTGATGTTACATCCCTGAACCACACCTTGCTAGCCTTGAAGGACAACACAGACAATCTGGGCACAAAGATAGATGCTCTCACCTGTAAGGTCGATTTTTCAGAATTCCAGATTGAAAGAAGCTATGAGGCTGGGTAATGCACACATCCTGGGGGAGTTTGACACCTTCGACAAAATATTGTATACCTCCGATCAGCTAGACCTAGTCTCAACACGAGGTTTCCTAGGTCTATGTTCCATGCCCAAGCTCTCGGGGGAGCATTGTGCCCTTCTTGATGGCGAGATTACTGCAGGCTATCTCTTCCCTGAAGGTGGGAAGGTCTCCGGGCTGGACAGGCTGACATCCTTATTTTAGAAATTCTCTGATGGCCTTTTGGAGCCCCTCCGAGTACTTATAATGCAATGCTTTTACAGGGCTCTTGGATACAGAGGGTGGTTCCCTTACCCTGGGTATTTATGTGAAATGACAAAAGTGTATTTTTCAAACAACAGTTTCTTAAGGGTGGCAAAAGTGCCTTTTATAAACCACAATGCCTTAAGGATGGTAAGAGTTTCCTTCAGAAAGAAGTTTGTTAAGGATCTTTATAGTCAGTTCAGGAAAGTTTTTCGGCAAACAATAGGTTCCAGCTGTGAATTGAGTTCACAAACAGAAAAGATCTTATTCAAACAATAAACAACTTTCATGGATCTCCTGGTATACTCTCCTGCCATGAATCCCCTTATGGCTTCTTCAGATCCCTGGTGTACTCTCCTTCCAGGTATCCTCCTCACACATTGTCCAGGCTTTTCCAGAGTGCTTTGGGTTGGGGACCTGGTATACTCCCCTGCCTGGAATTCCCCCTTTGGGGTCTTGTCAATCCCCTTAAGTATTCTCTGCCTGATGTGTTTCTTTCACCAGGACTACTTCTAGATGCCTGGTGAACTCTCCCGCCAGGTATCTTTCCCACATTGCCTTATATCTTTCATTTATTTTAGGTAGAGGGCCTAGTATACTCCCTTGCCAGGAATTCTCCTCCTTCGGGACTTGTAATTCCCCATCTGTTTTCTCTGCTCGATGTTACTTTCACCAGGACTTTGTTTCTCTTTCACTTTGCTTTAATATAGCACAGTTGCATCACTTCACTATGCTTTCACTTTATTTACTTGAAGTATTACTTTTTCCTACTTTCCCCATATTGACATCTCATACATGAGGAACTGTTCAAGTTCTGACTCTGTACTGATTACTGAAGTGTTCTTTTACCTATGGTAGTACTCGTTCCAACGTTCCCCACATGATCATCTCATACACAGGGGCTTGTCAAGTTCACCATTGTACTCGGTGTTCATTTGTTTAGGGTAATACTTGTTCCAACGTGCCTCACACTGACATCTCGTACATCGGCACTTGTTCAAGTTTTGCCTTTGCGCTTTATTTGGTCGGTATTCAAATATTCTTGTAGCATTTATCTGCTCACATGCCTGTCGGTACGCCCAGGATCCCCAATGCCTTTGGGCAGCCTTACCGGTATCCTGCAGCGTTCCCGACTATGTCGTCCAGTGGTGTGGTGTCCAGTCAAATGGTCGACAGTGATTTGGTCGACAGACAATTGGTCGACTGAATTTGGTCGAATGCCAAATGGTCGAATTTTTTTTTTTTTTATATATATAATGTGTTTTGTGGGTTTTCGTGTGGGGAAAAAAAATAAAAAAGAAAAAAAAGGGGGTTGGGGGGGGGGACCCCCCCAAAAAATGGGTAAAAAAAAAAAAAAAAAAAAAATTCGACCATTTGGCATTCGACCAAATGGTGTCGACCAAATTGTCTGTCGACCAAATGTTTTCGACCATTTGACTGGTAACCGTGGCACGTTATGGCGGTGAAGCTTCCTCTCTAGGGTGGCCTCTGTCGCACTGCAAACTGTCCTTCTGTGTTTCCAGCAGCTCTGCGTCATTTTCTCTCCACGACAGGGACGCAATGCTGCTGCTTCTCGGCACAACCGTATCTCTGGGCGCTCTGCTGCAGCTCCCGTAGCTATGCCGATCTCTTCGCGGTGCCGGCAACGTCTTTCCTGGCCTTGTGCCATGCCGGTAAGCTGTCTTCACAGTGGCATGCTGCTGCCTGTGAACACCTGCGTTCCTGACCTCAACCAGCATGGTCCTTCTCCGTACTGCTGCCTCTGCCTCTCTCTCGGACTGCTTTCCTTTCCTGCTCACAAGTGCGGATACCATCTTTGAAGGTCCTGCGCACTCAAGATCCATGGAAACAACTAGTCTGCACATTCAGCTTCTTTTTTCTTTCTATCAGCATTGCCACCTTCGTCCTCGTCTCAGTATTTGAGGCTTTCTAGGAGATGACGTCCATAGATTTTCTTAAATTTCTGACTTTTGTTCAAAAAACCCTTAGAAACATGGTGTGCCTTGTGTCTGTGTGAGGTTTGAATTAACTTTTGCCTAGAGTGATGTGCAGATAGGATTTTCTATATTTTACAAGGGGGTGGAGGGGACCGGTATGGCGACAAGCCATCAAGAATTCAGGAATGATCAGGTGGTCTTCTCTAAGAAGGGAAGAATACCGCGTCCCTCCTGATGGGGTCACCACTGTCCCCTGACAGCCATCTCCTCCCACGTGATCCTCCCTCATGATACCACCCCCAGGGTCAGGATCAGGTAGCGGCTGCCATCCCCTGGCCACATGGGAGGAGATCTCTGGCAGGGAATCTGTGATGATTCCACAGGATTCATCACAGAATGCACACATATATGCCCCTTTTGGGGACAGATCAGTATGATCATAGGGCAGATGGTCTCTTGCCAAACACTGGATTCCCTGAAGCGTGGTTATTGTCCTTGTCTGAAGCCGGGTCCAGGGCTGAGAAGAAGCTGTTGGCTGTGGCGTCCATTGTGGTGCGGTCCTTGATCGCAAGGTCTTGGGGAAAACAAGGGGTGTCTAGTGTCCAAGAATGGCTGAACTGCTTGAATAACGGTGGGCGACGTGAAACTCAATATGCATTGATGTTACGTAGTAGGAGCAGACCTAGTGACTCTGATGACAGGGTTGAGTAGTATATTGCACTATATGTAAGGTAGTATACTAGCCATAATTGTGGTGTTATTCATGATGCTCAGGTGTTTGGAATTTGTTTCAAGACGCGGAATATGGGTAGGGGTTGAGAGGTATTCAATATGCGGGAGAACTGATTATGTTTTGAGATCAATGAGGATATGGGAAGATTGTGATTTGACTGACACTGGTTATTGTAATTGTGCTGGTGCTTTATTTTGGATCTATGGTTCCTTATTTGTTTGGTGTTTTACCATGTTATGAATAAGGGAAAAAATAACAAATAAAGAACATTTTAACAAATATGTGGAAGCAGCAAAGAAGTATTCGGGTGACCATTGCAATAGATCACATGAGTCAGGACACAATTCAGATAGCAGGATCTTCTGACGACAAAGAGCAACAGCGTTAATATGTCTCATGAAGGAGTTAAGATTTCCAGTGAGCAACATGTAGCTCCAGCTCTGTCTAGGCACAACAGGAGCTCCCAAGGAGTTTTATGAGAGCCCCAGCACATTATTGCGGACAGTAAACCTATGTGCTCTCTTATTCAACGATGGACGGACATACATCAGGCTTCCAATGATCAAAGAGAGGCAGAGCTTTGCCTCAAGTAGGACAGCCGTCAGCAGAGACCTCAGCATACCTTGTGGTCATCTTGGCATCAGGCATCACGCTTATCCAATGGTCAACTAATGGCCCCACAAAATCTCCATCTGTAGGGCTAAGGGTTGCCCCAGCCTTCCAATCACAGACTGTGCAACATTCAAAGATTTGGGAGCCAGCTAACCCTGGACGGCTAGCCAACTTCCATTTTGTGACTTCATACATTCTTGGATCTGGATTAAGATATCTGTCAGAGTCCTCTTCAGCTCAAACTGCATGTTCCTCTACAGCCTTATTTGTGAGCTCTCTGGAAATCCTGCAAAAAATGAGGACCATATTTTGTTATATTTGTCGCCAAATGCAAGAAAGAAGACCACAGACCCAGTGGTCTGGGTTGCAGGGCTTACAAACAATGGCATAACCATTTTGGCTACTACACAAAAGAGTCTACCTTACAGCTTAAAAAGGTATCACAGATGTCCTGCCATGTAAAAAGTAGAGATGCTGCACCAGCCTGCATCTAACACACTGCTTGGGGGTGGGTACTGTAAGGGTGCAGTAATACGACTCTGACATAGAGGGGTTATAGTGATTGGCACAAACGTATCTTAGCCTAACTCTAAGAGGGGTTTCCCTGCCTCAACCATGTCACTGTCAGGATGTCAAAAACAAAAAGTCTCAATGTCCAATGTCAGAATCCTAACTCTGTCCCTCCCACTTTAAGTTTAAACTAAATGAAAAGGAGGTCTACCTGGCCCAGCGGAATGACTCTCTTCCCTGGACAAAAATACATAGTTCGGAGTTTATTAGTTCCTTTAAATGGTGAGGGGAATGTCTCCCTTCTCCAGCCTTTTTCAGGCTTGCAACACAGTTCAACTTCTTCTCTGTCTCTGGGGTCCCACACCCTTGGATTAGCAAGCCTGGTTCTTTTCTCATCAGGCCCTATGATAAAGAAGAGGACTTTGTATATGTCTCCAACTGCGGTCGGTCCTTGACCCTGGTTGGCAGTCCTGGCTTCCTTTACCAAGTACCGCAACGAAGAAGAGTGGCTTGGATGCTCCTCCAAGCTGTGTTGGGTCACTGACCATGATTGGCAGACCTGGTTTCCTCTTTCCTCGGCTCTCCTAGTTTCATACATAGACTTGGTTCAGTCACCTGCCAAGCTCTGTGTTCCTTTATATTGTTCTCCCAGTTCTTGTTATGATCTCTTGATGTTATATACAGACTTGGTTACGTTACTCCCCTGCCAAGTACTGTCTTTAGATGTATTTCTCTTTGTGGGTTCTCTTATGTGACGGTCCGGGATCATCTTCTCTCCAAATAATGCCACAAAGAAGATTATGCCTTCTTATCACTTTATATGCCCTTTTCTCAGAAGGGTCGCTGACCCTGTTTCCCTTGTTACCATGTCTTGATAAACTGCCTGTTAGGATTGCATAGGGACTGTCCTCTTTTCCCCACTTTTGATTGGTTATGCTTTTTATGGTTTCCTTCACTCTCTGGGGACCCCGAACTTCAGGCTCAGCCACCCAGTTACCTCCAGGGTCTTGGCAGGAGCCTTATTGTTGGTCACGGTCTGTGTTCCTTTCTGCTTCGCTGGTACTCTGGCATTCCTGTCGGCTTGCCGCAGCAGTTCTGCAGCTCCAGACTCGCTTCGGCGTCTCCCTCTTCGCCGGACCACGTGCTCCTGTTGGGCTGTGCTACTTGCACTTCCCAAAGCCATCTTCTCCGTTTGTTTAGCAGTACCGGTGGATATCGCCCCCTAGGCGTCTCTGCACCTGGCTCTACTTTTGCCAGCCTTCTCTACGAGCCTTGGTCCCTCTCGCAGTTCCTCTCCGGAGCATCTGACCATCGGGTAAGTCCGTTGTCAGTCTTTATGCTCCCAACCAATATGCTCTGTGGCTGAAGACTAGCCTATTCAGTTAGATTCCTCTGAGTGATCCATGCGGCTCTGCAACTCTTCCTCGTCAGTTTCTTGCTTCAGATTTTCATTGTATTCATCCCTATTCTTCCTCGTCTCTGTCTTTCCTACTTCGTCCATACTACGGAAGTGTATAGGATAGGAAGATATGGGTGAAGAGAGTGCGGGTGAAGGAGCGGAGGTGGTACACAGTGGATTCTGCGTTCTCCCACTATAGTCATCGCTGGTCCCATAGGGGTTTTCCCCTCTCATGCGATCCACCTGCTGTGTACCATCCCCAGGGCGAGTAACGGGTTGCGGCCTCACCGCACAGGCCTCATGGGAATGGGCTCCCCAAATGGAAGCAGTGAAGACATCCTGGAATTCGTCACATCACTCACCTAGAACTTTGAACATTAGGTAGAAAGTTACCCCTGACATAGTAGCTGTAGACTGTACCAGGGCAACCCATTAAAAAATGTGTTACCGAAGTAAGTGTTGTTTAAACCCTTAAGTGCCAAGGACGAGATATCTCGTCCTTGACATTACCTCCGTACTGCCAAGGACGTTTTGGCACCTTGTTTTGAGCGAACAGTAATCCAACCCCGGGCCTTGCGAGGGAGAGGTCCCCCCTCACTGCCAAGGGGCTGGATTACCTTCAGTTTCACGTTGGCGTGCGTAAAGCACGCCGACGTGAAAGTAATTTTCACTGCAGCAGCCATTTCGGGCTGCTGCGGTGAAAACAGAAGGTGAGTCTCCACCTTTCTCCCCCTCGATCTCCGGCTGTATTTCAAGCCGGAAATCGAGGGAGGTGTCGTTGGGAAGGGGAGATTGTCCCCTTTCCAACGACACCCTTTGTGACAGCATTGCTGCCCGCGGATTTACCCAGAACCCCCTACAAAGTGAAAAGTGTGGGGGGGGTGGGTTTCGGCACATTTCAGACTTTGCCAGGGCTTCTGGGTAATAAATTCTGGGCCGATTTTGCACAAGTCAGCCCTCTGCGGATTCCCACGTGTCCTCTTTTCGGAAATGCGTGGGGTTCCCAGTTTTCCTTGGTGGCTTGGAAACCATAGGCCCAAACGTGTATGGTGTGGGCTTGAGCAAAATTCAAAATTTTCTGCTGTCCGAAATGACTTGGGGTTAGCAGCATTTTTGGCTTTCCCCTTTGCACCCACACATGTGAGGTACCATTTTCATCGGGACACCTGTGGAAACGTGGGACGGTAGGCCATGTGTTGTTGGCGGCGTGTTTCGATGGGTGAGCCGAGTGAAATGTGCGGAAAATGCATTTTTTTCCCACATTTCAGACTTTGCAGGGGTGTCTGGGTAATAAAATCTGGGCCGATTTGCGCAAATCATACCTCTGCGGATTCCCACAGGTGTCCTCTTTCCGGAAATGCATGGGGTTCCCCGTTTTCCTTGGTGGCTTGGACACCCGAAGCCCATATCTGTATGGTGTGCCCGTCTGGAGAAAGTGTGAAATTCAAGTGTCAAAACAGACTTGGGGTTACCTGTGTTTTAGGCTTTCCCCTTGGCGCCCGGGTAGGTGCACCCACACATGTCAGGTTTCGTTTTCATCCGGACACGTGTGGGAACGCGGGAAGGTATAACATTTGTTGTGTTTGTGTGGTTTTCATAACGTTTTGACCCATTTGCTGGTGCCCTTTGTCACACAACCCTGTCATTTCCCAAATGTGACCTACATTTAGTCGCTGCTTTAGGTACCATACACTTTTGTAACCTGCACAAGTCACCTACCCTTGAAAACGGTCTGCCTGTGCTCTTTCAAAAAATGTATGCTTGCCGTTCCTCACCACATTGGTTTTCCAGATTTACACATGCTAAGTGCGTCTGTTCAGGCCGTGAGCATAAAATCCTGTGTACCATGGCTCAGTGTTTGGCTTGTGGTATTGTTTGTTTTGTAAAACACAAAAGAAAAATGTGTGATTTCCTAAGTGCAAGAGTCAAGGGAATGTAGCGGAGCATTGCTTTTCTCAAAATTCATAGAAGCCATTGCCGTACCAAGCCAACCATGTCCAACACATACCTTTTTTTCGGTAATTTTCCCGCTTTTCCCCCAATCTATGGCATTTTCCCCTACCTAGTTGTTGGCCGACCTTTGCAAATCACCTCTTCCTAAACTTGGAATATTGTCTACTTTTCAGAAATATATGCCTTTCTGTCCTCCAATTCGGCTTTCCTACCCTTTTCTTCCATTCCGTCCATGCATGTCCAATTGGCCAAACTGGCCAAAATCGCCTACCCCTCTCAAAACGGTTGATAACCACATCAAAATAATTTTTTCCCGTTTCCACTCAACCTGTTCTTGAAAGCCAGGAAACTGGGAAATTCAGCACAGCAAACCGTTTGTTCCTAGCTCTTACAAGGAAAAATCCACAGGCTTCTTTGTGCATCATTTTATTCGCATTTTTTAACAAACACAACATTTTCACCCTTTTTCGTTATTTTCTCTCACCCCACTACAGCAACCTAGGATGGCGTTATGACCGCCTACATGTGGGAAAAAAAGAAGCCAAATTTGGCCGAGATATCTCATGTAACAAAAATGTTACAAGGTATTGAATGGCCACATACCGAAATCACCAAAAAAGGCCTTGGCACTGGGGGGTGGGGGGGGAGTACCAATGGCACTTAAGGGGTTAAAAGAACTACTTGTTTACTCAAAACAAAGTCCAGATGCTAAATAGACCATCACAAATAGTGGGGGTCTCACAAAGTGAGTCTAAAAGCAGCAAAAAGGGAACTTATCTCTAACACCCGCTCTAGATGTCAGTAATGCATGCATGCTCGCACACACACACATGGATTAACTTTGGTGCCTAAATAAAGATATCCCCAACCTTCACAAATAAGTGGGACAGTGTTTGCTGCTTCTTATTCCTAGGATTTACTAACAGGACTGATTATTACAGATTGGTTTCCTTATTGTCCACCAGCGACCCATGTGCTGTGACGAATCATGTGATGTTGTTTCTTCTCCCCGAGGGGGAGACCCTTTCCATTTATTTATTTATTTATTTATTCCATGAGACCAGGGAGATGAGGCCGCTACCCAATAATCCCCAGGGAGGTGGTACTCAGCAGGGGTGGGGGATCTCGCCAACCCTCATTCACTTTTCTCCTTTCGCCTTCCTTACCTTCCTCTTACCCCATACGTTCTCCCATGTATTATGCTACACCAATAGTATTAGTAGTACTGGGACTAGGAAGAATAGGGTTGACTCCACTGAACTGTCATCTTGAGATACTGGGAAGAGAACAAATAGGGTTGAATCCACTGAATTGTCATCTCAAGATGCTTGGAAGAGGAAGAGGAAGAATACTGTTGAATCCACTGAACTATAATCTTGAGATACTGAGATGCGGAATAGACTGGGAGCCATGAAGAGCCCTCAAGACGAGTTCACTGAACAGTCTAGTTCTCGCGTGAGATGGAGCTTAAAGATGGAAGTGGGACTAACCAACTAACTGTCAGTCCCTCCCCAGAGACACTGCTGGCGAGATCCCTGCACCGCAGATGAGGCTCGCAGAGAAGCTGTTGAGCGGGACGTGGACAGTGGTGGCCCGGCATCCCTACCTGCACTGCCAAGGACCAGCAGACTGAGACAAGCAGGAGAAGAAAGCCCATGTGCGGGAGACCACTGTGTGACGCCTACCAGCAAAGACGCGCAGCCTGGCTCTGAGGAAGTGTGGCAGAGCCGCCGGAGGCAGTGCGAACATTCAAGATGAATAAAGCCATCGTAAGACTCGGAGAAGCCAAGACTGAGGCCATTGACCAGGATCCTGAAAGCAAGGTACAAGCGCTGCCTGGGCCCGTGAAAGGGTTTGGGACCCAAGCACGAGAAACCACATTAAACGAGCCTAGGACCCGAGGAAGAAAAAACAAAGTGAATGGGTCTGGAACCATAGGCAGTATCTGGCAGCGGAGAACACCAGGACTGCCTGCCAAATCGCTGAAAGGTTTCTGCCAGGAAAGGCCAGGGGAAGGGAGACAGACCCCTGCCTTTGTTGAACTGCCAAGAAAGACCAGGGGAAGGGAGTCATTCCCCCACCTTTGTTGAACTGCCGAGAGAAGCCAAGAAAGGCCAGGGAAAAGGAGACAATCCCCCTACTTTGTGGAAATGTAAATCCAGCCTGAGAAAGGCCAGGGGAAGGGAGACATTCACTCTAATTTGTGAACTATAACCATCCAGAAGAAGGGAGTCATTCTTTTGGACCCAGAAGTGAAGAGTCCAGTGCAGTGCAGTTTAGTTTCGTTATAAGTTTAAGTGATAGAAGTAGGGTTTTGACATGGGATAGTGGAGTTTTTAGTTACTGATATTCTGACAGTTCCTTAGTATTTAGTTGAGGCTGGTAAACCTCTCTTAGAGTTAGGGATCGGTAGGTTTTCTTCTTCTTCTGTTTGGTGGTAAATAAAAGTCTTTGCCTAAAAGCATGCCACCTGTGTATCAATATCCTCCTTCCACACCCTTATAGTGCATACCCTGCATTTCGCAACACCACTAACAAATCACAACAGCACCTTCCTGGACTCTACAAGACGGGTTCTTTGTGGCTCAATTCATATGTTTAGAAATATTTTTGTTTGGATGATGGGAGTCCCGATAATAAAAAGTAGTTTATACATGCCGTCTTTAGTCATTTGTTTAGTGCTCGTGTAGACCGCATGTACCTTTTATATACTTGCACACCAAGCTGGCCACCTCTCACTGGAGACAGAAGTTTCTCTGAAGTAAAATAACTGTGCTGGCTGCCTTCTGAATCCTGGATTTGGAATTTGGAGAGAAATACATTGAGTGTATATTGGTTCTATATGTTGTTGGTTTGTGAAAAATGGCAGTCTGTTGTACCAAGATATCCAAATGAGAATATTAAAAAGTGTACCTTCTCAGATGTGTTCTTCGCCATTGCAATATGCAGGAATTCAAATCTGTTCCTTCTGTTCTGACCAGAATGTTCTAATTTATTTCCTAGATGATGATGCTGTAGTGGAGGTGCATATTCCAGGCAGTGACAACAAAGAATCCATACTTCGTAAAAGGACAGCAGGAATACTGGATATGGGTGGAGTGTCCACTCAGATAGCATATGAAGTCCCTAAAACTGTAAGCTTTACATCTTCACACCAGGTTATTATCTGTACCACTTTCCTTCTTCTTGTTTTTGTTTAACCCATATCCATCCCTTTTTGTTTTTCATTCCTGAGCACCATTGATATACTTTCCGGGCCACCATTTCTCATACATTTGGCGAAGGAAGACAGGAAAAGGAGTCTTATCAGCTAAGCAATTTGAATTTTTTCTTTAGAAATTGGTGCTTGTTTGCCAATTGTCATCATTTAACATAAAATATCAGCATATCATAGTGTTCTTTTGCAGCTATAAAACGCAGTATTGCACTTTAGCAATAGGGTTAGAGTGTTGTTTCTATAGAGATGAACCACATCCACAGCAGGGTCACTGCTGTCTACTCTATTCTGCTATATCATCTCAGATTAGCTATATAACCTGACAAGGCTCGAATATGTATTAATTACTCTTCAAAACTTAAAAATACATTTAGGTTACTACCCGTCATGGTTTCACACTGACTTATTAAGGTGACCCGTGAACTTAAAAAAGTTTTCCAAGAAGTGCAGACTTTGATGGGAGAGCTTCATAGAATTATATGGTGAAATGCTGGGACTCATGGTGGTGCGGTGAGCATCTTCAAATATCTGCGCTGACATCCAATCTTAGGTTTATTACTATTTCTGTTCACCACTCCACCCATTATGGCCTATTCCCCACTGTACAAAAGCCCCAAAAATAAACACTGCAGTCTTAAAATAATTAGCTATGAACTTGGTGTGCATTTAATTAGACAATTAAATTGAAAAGGTGGTGACATTGCAATCACATTGTTCGATTTAAGACAAAGATCCCCAAAGAGATTCTATTTCTGATCCCAGAGGAAGATTCAAAATGCATTGTCAGGAAGTTATTTAATAGCCATCTGGTTTATTGTATCTCTCAATAAGTCAACTTCCTTGCTAAGCCAGTTGCTTGCTAACAAAGATTATCTGCATCTAAGATTGTTGGGACACCTCTTCAGACTCTTGAAACATTTTCATTAGTCCTTGATTAGGCCCTTGTTATTTTCGTGGTCCTCTGCTTAACACATCAACAGATGACGCCTATGCCTATTTCACTGATTGATTCATCTCTTACATTTCATACTGGGGGTTTAACTACTCCAATGTACAAGGAAAGTGATATTTGGCTCTTGGCAAGCGAGAGGTGATGTGCTCATGGAGAAATGGGATGGGAAGTGGCTGTTTGTTCCTGGCTAGTAGCTTGCAACTTGAAACTTTTACACCTGGCCCATCCTCCCCAATATCAGACTAGGGGTGCTGCTGAGTACTGCAGCCTTGCAGGTCCTACTGTTAGTTTGTCCTGTGTGCCTGCTATCAGAGTGTGTCTACTCTGTCCATCGCAAGTGGGTGGACCCAGCCTTAAAACCCTTGCCTGGCTGCAGAGCGGCCATGGAGTGCTGCCGAGTACTGCAGTCTTGCAGTCATGCTAGGCAGGGCAGTAGTGGCAGCAGAGGAGCAGAAAGCACCAACCGCGGATACTGAAGAGGACAGCCGCTGTTTGAGGAGCTCGCGCCTATGTTGGGAAGAACTCTGTCACACGTTATCATCCCAGCCTGAGTCTTCGTTTGCAGCTTCTCCGGCAGTGGCGGTGGCGGTGTTTGATCAGACCATGGAAGGAGCAGGTAAGAAGATCTGTGCACCTCCTGTCCCTTCTGCATTACCCAACATTGTCTTTAGACGTAGAGCATCTCGCTCAGTCTTCAATAAATCTACGAAAGTTATGTCAACCTCATCGCTCCCAAAACTCGTTTTGAGTGCCCCCTGGTACTCGTGGTCCAATGCCCGGGCCGACATTAGTTTCACTTTCGTTCTGGTAGTATGGACCGGCTCCCTGTGGCACGGATGATAGGCGGGTCCAAGAGCAGGACCGCACCCCAACCACGATAGACGTTAAGGGAACAAAGGGGGCAAACATGGATTTGCTAACACAGTTCCCAACACAGCTCGGCCTGAAACAGGACCTGACACAGGATCAAACCCATGAACTGGCAACAATTGATCCAACCGACCCTCAAGACAAGGAGGGCTACTCTACGCAACGAGAAGGATCCCTCAGAACGAAGCAAACGAGGAGTACTCACCGACGACCCTGATGGATCCCATAAATGATCCAACTAACTTGGGACCCGATATGGGGCCAAAGCAAATTTGGAAACTTCAAATGGAAATCCACCCTCCAAGCCAAAATGAGGACTTGAGAAGCCCTATGGACTCCATATGAGAAGATGATCAAACAGCTCCTCAGGTCTCGATTGAAAGAGGGAGGGTTGGATCAGGCGTGGGCTCGGACAAACTGGAGCGTGAGACCACGCCAGAACAAGACCGAGCCCATGGCGATATACGTCTGACGGGAACAGAATTTTCGCCAGTTGAAAAACATAAAGCACCGGTAAGGAAAGAAGCAGAAACAGGACTTCAGGACACTTTAAGCATAAACCCACGGAGTAGCTGCATTTAAAGATACATCGACAGTCCCAAAACACTACAGAATGCCCGAAGCGGCAAAGAAATTAATGAAAAGTAACCTCGCAGTTTAAAGTAACAACACAGCCAAGACTTAAAAAAAATGTACGATGGGAAATTTTAGAGGAAGCCCCCTTACAGGGGGACAAGCCACAAGAAGGCGGAGTTACGGACTAATTGACAAGGCTTAAGTGAGATCATTCCCGTGGCAAACTTTTTTAAGAAAAAGAGCTCAAAAGTGGGCTCGCAAATTGATGAACTTTCAGACGTCGAAATGCTTGAAGGTGTTGAAGCATCACTTGACCATGTCTTTCCAGAGAGGAAACTTCCACCTCCTAAGGACGTTTTCAGAGGAGAACCCAAGAAAACATTGACACCGATAAGATGGCACTTTGGGAAACCACATCCACTCCGCTTATCACAACTCCTTTACAAAGTAAACTCGTTTTTAGACCAGACTTTACAGCGGCTGCTGAACACTCAGCCAGGGAGGGTGTGTTGAACGCCCATCTCCCCAACGTAGTTGATACTCCACCGAACTTGAACAACTCCAAGAGATCTTTGGAAGGCGGAGAGTTGAAGGAAATAGACCCCGCTACCACCTAAGGCAACTAGCCCTGTTGAACTGAGAGCAAAAAAAGGGCCTCCAAGCAAAGAAACTGAGAAGTGTGCAAGTAGACAAATACCATTAGTCCTAAATAATGTGCCTGAACAAGAGCAACCAATAAAACCCTTGGCGATTTTTCATACTCCACTACGCTCAAAAAGACTACGCAAAATTTCACATACTTTAACAGAGGACACTCCATAAAAAAAGCCAGACCTTTTAGCCATAATGTCTACTGTGACCATCGCTTTGGCCCCATTCAGTAAGCTTTATGAAGCTTTGAATGATACCCTCAAAGATCACACCACCATAATAGCTTTAATGCATAGAAAGCTGATTTACTTGGAGAGCTATTTAATGGCCAACGAAGCAAGAAAAGTGAACACCGGAGACCCAGGCACTACTTGCCTGGTTGATGTGGAACCCGTCAGAGCACCTGAAACAGTGAGATCAGTCAGAGCAACATCTTCAGGACCCCCAAATGACCCTCTGATATCGGAAGAAGCTTCACCAAATACCCACACTGGGGGCAAATTAAAAGACAACAATGAGCCAAGGCAACAAACAAACCAGCCTCGTATCAACAACAAAAGGGCAGCAAGAGTCAGACAGGGAGCAGCTCAGAAACTTCCAACAGAAACTGGAACTCTGGAGCCAAATCATCAGGAAAAGACTGACAGGTCGTTAAGAAACGGCTGTATAACCCACGACCCGTTGAAAATAACATCACATTTGACAACCATAGAACCACCTATGAGAAATCGGCAACGACAAAGTGCAAAACAACTGCAAAGGTGTGGGATATTTACTCAACCGAAACTCCCTAGTCTGGAAAAAGCACGTCGGATCTCCGGATCAAAATCTGCAATGGGGAAAAAAGGACGTGGTCTTAAAGATCTCAGACACAGCTGATCCACCTAGAAGAATGGTCATGGCTAAACGGAACGTTAAGGGAAAAAGCCCGGCAAAGGAAACTGCCTTGAAGGCCCAAACAAATGTGGAAGAAAAACAAAGGCTGGACTTAAGGGCAGAAGAAGACAAGGAACCATCCATTGATTTAATGGACCTCAGTACGTACACAGTGGAGGACTCAGAAACAGATTACTCAGCAGGCAGCGGGATGAAAAGAAAGGCTGAAGAAGGGGGGCCAAATCGGCTGACAGAAGAGCCCACAAATAAAGTCAGGATAATAGACCCACCCTCTCTGCCTTTCATAACCCTGGAAGAAAATGGATTAAAACTTTCCAAAACCCTACCCAAACCCTTAATAATAGGCCTAACCATGACTTTACAAGAGACAAGCTCGTACTGAAAAGGGCCTTGTCCCTGAGAAGGTCCCAACTGTAAAGGAAGGACTTTTCAACTTCACCGGTGGAGAAAAACAGCAGATCTTCCCGCCCAAGCAGGGTTTCTTCGATGCCTGCAGCAAAGGTGAGTGCTGAATTTGGGCTGAGAGTTCTAGGCCACCTCCTGAGCGAAATGAGACTGGCCTTTGGCGGCCCATCAAGCCCTTCTGTGCAGGTGTGAATGTAATTGCGTAACAGACCAAGTATGGTTTTGGCTTAAGTCCTCGTTCTCTCCTGCTGAATAGTTCTGTCAAGACATAGCCTAAGATTAATCGGTTTTCTGCCTCCTTGACTAGGAGGTTTTGCACTATTGGAGAGGCTATGGAGGTCATTACGACCCAGGCGGTAAGTACAACAACTTTACCACCATGGTGTAAACTATGTTTACACCATGGTGGATGGCGGATTTACCGCCCCATTCCAAGGTGAGTGGGGCGGTAAATCCCCATTTCCCATTTACCCTTCCCCATTCCCATTTTTGCCCCATAGGGCATAATGGGAGTGGGGAAGGCGCTAATTACGGCACCATAAATTACGGTTCCGTAATTAGCACCAAGGCGGTTTAGCGCCATGGATTTTAACGCCTACTAAAAGCAGCCGTTAAAATTGGAATCAGGCGTTTAAGGGTTAACAACGGCGTTAACCCTTAGCGCCTGAGTTGTAATGAGGGCCTATGTGTAATTATGACCTGTCCGCACGGCCGCTCTCGCAAGATTCGATTATCTTTAAATCATCTGAATTGAGTTGTCTCAAGTTTGGAACGTGACTGAAGAGCCTGATTATGGTGTTCCTGCTCAATGTCAATTTATCCTTTGAGGCCAGAACACGTCCCAACCCGAAAACACAGCTGCTCTGAATTCTCCGGTTGATCATTTTCTCTGACCTTGGCCTACTTCTGTTATTTCTGTCTCTGTCATCACTCAAATGGCCGCCCCGAGACCTCAGGCTGTGTCTTGTTTTTGTACATTGGTGTTCTCTAAACGATTCAACCATCTAAGAAACGTGGTACTATAGACCATACCTACTCGTCCTGATTACCTCATTTAAAGTGGAAAAAACAGAAAACAGTGATCACAATATATTAGTGACATCTTGGCAGGCCCCTCAATTGGCGAAAAAGCAAATGCCTTGGGAGATAGAAGACTGCCCTAGAGGACATAGTCTAAAACTGTCTGACAAAATAATCAGAGAAATCACAGAAGCCTACAAGAAAAAACAAATGGACAAAGACACAGAAAACTCTAGACCAAGTGCTGAAGTAGATTATGTGCCCTTACTCAAAGTGTACCATGTAAACAAGAGCCCAAACGATTGCAGAAAACCTTTCATCACACATTTAACCAACAGGAAATACAAGCAAAACTCAAAGTGGCAGAACGAACCTATAATAACTGGGTCCTCCAACAACGAGCAAACCTGTACCAGCAAAATGCGGAGCAGATGCTTCGCCCACTATGTGCGAAAAAAAACAAGGACCTTGAAGACTTGTATAAAGCCCTGACAAACTTAATCATAACTCCTGAGCAACAAAGTACAACAACTTGGGAGGTTCCTTGTGATATTGAGACTATCATGAACAAAATCACCAAATTGAAAAACTCGAGAGCCCCGGGCCCTGACAGGATATCGAATATTGATTTAAAGAACAACGCCGGTGCCTGGGCACTTCTCATCAGCAACATCTTCCACAATTGCAACCTAAATAAATCTATTCCTCCTTCCTGGAATACAGCTAATGACCTGCATCCTTATCGCAGTCATTCGAAGATTGGGGAAATTCTGGTCATTTGTTCTGGACGCATTTCATCTCTGGCTGAAAGAAATGGACTTTATCGATAATTACCAGACAGGCTTTGTAAAGAACACAGGCACAACAGCAAACATCCTACTGTTGAGTAGCCTGAAAACCAAGGTCAAATAAGGCGGTCCTAGAATATTCATGGCCTTTGTAGGTCTGGTACAAGCCTTTGATCGACTCAGCAGGGACTGTCTCTGGGGGAAGCTAGCAACACAGAAATGATCGAAAAAACTCCTGGGTCCTATCAAAGCGCTCTACCAGGAAACATCTATGAGAGTCAGACTAAACAGAGCAGGAGATCACGTGGCGTGAAGCAGGGCTGTCCATTGGTTCCAGTCTTATATAACGCCTATATGGTGGATTTCGAAGATTGGGGAAATAACATCAGAAGCTTCCCTCCGACGATAGGCGAATCTAAGGTGTCCAGACTCCTCTACGCAGACAACATCATTTTACTAGATCAAACTGAAGTCGGTCTGCAAAGACAATTGACCAATTTATTGAAATACCTGAAGGAAAACAACTTGGAACTGAACAAAACAAAAACTAAAATTATGCTGTTTGAAAAGTCATCAAGGAAGGTGGAAAAGGGAAAATGGTATGCAGCAGAAGCGAAACTGGAAAAAGTTAAAAGCTTTAAATACCTAGGTGTCACATTGAGCAGCAACCCCACCAAAATGCCTATGCAGGTGACCTTGACAGAAAAAAGGAAAACACAGACTATCCAGGCAAAGGCCGTGGATGGAAAGTATGGGTGGTTTTCACTCTTTCCAGTAATTACTTTTTTTAAGGCAAAAGTGGTGCCGAGTCTAACTTATGGCACAGAAACAATGCCCCAAATTCCAAAACATATCTGGGATAAACTCGAGGGCTAATTCTGTCGGCAGGTTCTCGGCCTTCCGCAAACATCCCAGATACCCCTCGATAGGCGTGAACTCTGTTTAACATCTTTAAGGGGCACGATCGCAAGAAACACCATGATGCTATATAAGAAAACCATCCTGGAACCAACAACAAGAATCTTTGAAATCATAAAAAAGGAAATCGACAGTGGGAAGAATACAATGCTAACAACATGGGTTTCAGACAACATCAACCTTCGAGACGAAATAGTTTCCACTGAAGCCACCCTCATAGCAAACCCAGACAAGGTGGCAAGGACACTGATTGAAATGGATTGGATCAGAACCTTGGAAGCAGCGGGAAACGACAAACTAACAAAAAACCTTCCAACTTACCCAATGAAAGTCAATGAAGTTAGAGGTTACCTGAGCAAATTTCCAAATAAAAATCTTGGACGTATCTTCCTGAGAATTCGCCTAAACCTCATGAGAACAAATGAGATAAGGGCGATAAGAGGAGAATCCACTATCAACGAATGCCAATTCTACAGCACAAAGGAGCAGATGGAGACAATTCATCACCTCTTTCTGACATGTACAGCCACACAGGCAGCAAGAGCTACCTATTTGGGCAAAATTTGGAAATCGTCAACGACAAATGACGAGGAAGCATGGTGGACACTTTTAATGAGCGGGGAAAAAACTCAATGGACAATTGCCGTTGCCCTATTTATGGAAAATATTGGCTTGGAGTAGAGAGCTACGGACATAAAAATAACACAAAACAGGACACAAGGACAATCCGATCTTGACAGTAATGGAAAATAAACTTTTTTCTATTTTTCCTCTTACTTTTTTCTTCCCTTTGGCTTCTCTCCCAATGTGCCTTTCTTTTCCTCTTCTTGTCATAGTCAAATGGAGACAAGTGGAAACGTCAGTAACTGTACATGGAACATGTGCCATTTTGTAAAAATTGTAATACAATTAAATCAAATAAAAAAAAATAAAGATATCAGACTCAGAAGTTCTAACTAATCACGTTGCCTTATATTTCTAATTAACATCTTGACCCCTTGTCTCTTGAGTTACATTTTAATTTAGATTTTACCTAATGCCATATATTGCAATGTGTCACACATAACCAATTAGCCCCATCAGTTTGCTGAACATTTTATGGTTTCACGTACGCTAGCTTGCTTAGATACTCATGTCGGTATTTGCCAGTAACGTTCAATTTTAGGTGAACCATCCATACTCTTTGTTATGCATTTACAGCATAGTCTTAATTCTCCTACAGTTACAGCATCGATTTTAGTTTCCGGGTTCTAAGTTCCTTGTGGTTAAGTCTGAGCGTGAAATGGGAGGCTGGTGAAAGAGAACTGCCTGACTATTGTGAAGGCATCATGAAGCAAGACACAAACAACAGATTCAAAGTTCAAAATGGTTTATTCCATGGTACTACTGCACAGCAGTAGTACCATGGAACCGGATTCTAATCTAAAAACTGAACACAGTGGTCATATCTTGTGCCACATGGGATATTCAGTCCCAGGAGAGCGGTCCAATAGTCGGGGGGGGGGGGAGGTAGCAGCTTCCCATTGGAGGCTGGGCACAGGAGCTTTGCCCCGAGATCAGAGATCACTCCAGCTTCAGACTTAAAAATAGTGATGTTGAATACTAGGTCTCTAGTCAAACACGCGGTAGAAGTAGTTACTTATATTGTAGGGATGGACATTTTTATTTGCGCTATTACCGAGACTTGGGGCCTCGATGCAGCTGGCCCCTCCTTGAGTTTGGCTATCCCAGAAGGATATAGCATGCTTTGGCAGGAAAGGACTGGGAAGAGGGGTTGGGGTTTCGTTAATTTTTAAATCTCATCTTGTTATATGGGAAGTTAAATGCCAACCCATTGAAGGAATGGAGTCGAAACTTGTCAAAATTGGGCTTAATGCTGAGTCCACGATCAATCTCCTCCTGCTTTATAGGCCGCCCGAAGCAGCAGAGGATTTCAGTACTGTACTCTCCAATCTCCTGCTCCCATTTCTTAAACCCAAAAGTACATTTATAATATTAGGTAATTTTTAATCTCTGGTTTGGGCATGAATCCGATAGTATAGCCCTAGATTTGGAGTTCGCTTTGTCCAATCTGGGTTTTGTACAGAAGGTTCACAAACCTACCCACTGTAAGGGGCATACTCTCGATTGGGTATCTGCTCTCAATACCGTCACAAAAAAAATCTTCAAGTTCTTGCCTGTCCCTGGTCAGATCACTTTTTTGTGCATTTCACTGTGCAGTCCGAATTTCCAATAGAAATGAGAGGCTTGCATAAACAAGTGTTCCTATCTAGAAACCAGAGAAATTTAACACGGGAGCATATCGAACCTCAGCTTAGACCAGCGATTGCAATCTCATCAAACCTACATTCAGCAGACAAGCTATCTAACCTTCTCTCCTCAACATTTGTCAACATCTCTAACACACTAGCACCCTTAAAAAAGAAATTACGGAAAGAAGCACATAATAGCAATACCTGGTTTTCTCCAGAAGTTAAGAAACTCGAAGCTTCCACTCTGAAGCACTTCTATGTGTGGAAATCTAATCATTCTCCCCTGACTTTGGCAGCCTACAAATGGGCAGCCAAATATTATAAATTAGCAATTTTTGATGCTAAAAAAATCCCATGCTTAATAGCAGAATCCAGAGGGCTCAATCTGAAGTGAAGGAACTGTTCAAAATTCTTGAAGATCAGGAAACCCTGCATACCCAGGACACTGGCACTGTATTAAGGATGTTGCTTGGTGTTCAGCCATTCAAGAAGCCATGCAGGGCAAACTTAGTAAAATCAAGGCAGATATTGCCCTAAAAAGATGGGATCATTCTAAATTTTCAGGAGCCAGGGCCTATGTTGCTTTTAAAATAAAAACCCTGATTCCACTTTTAAGCTTTACTGCTATAACCGTATTAGAATTGGCTACTATCATTGAATATTTTAAAACTACCAAATGTAAAGGAGATCTGTGTTCAGCAGGTATTATTAAATCCTGTTCCCCCATTTTGCTAGATGCCATCTGCAAATTTGTGAACGCCTCCTTCCAAGAAAATTCAGTGCCTTTGAGGCTAAAAAAGGCATGGATACCGCTGATCTTAAAAAAGCCAGGTCTACCGGCTGATATGCCTTTAAATTACAGACCCATAAGATCTTGGATTGAGTAGCTTACCTACAAATCTCTGCTCATCTCAACAATCATCCCATTCTCAATGAACATCAATCGGTTTAGGCAGGGGTTTGGGACCGAATCTGCTTTGTTAGAATTGAAGCCCAGACTACTAGATCGTATGGGCTGTCCGGTCATTTGGTCGACAGAAAATTGGTCGACAGACAAATGGTCGACGCAATTTGGTCAAAAGACAAATGGTCGAATTTTTTTTTTTATTTTTATATATATTTTTCAGGTTTTAGTTTAGGAAAAAAAGGGTTTTTAAGCAAAAAAAGGGGAAAAAAAGTGAAAATACAAAAAAAAAAATTCGACCATTTGTCTTTCGACCAAATTGCGTCGACCATTTGTCCTGTCGACCTTTTTTTTGCCAAAATGACCAGTAACCATCGTATGGACAATGGAAAGTCCTCTCTTCTGATGTTGTTGGTTTTATCGGCAGCCTTCGACCTTGTGGATCATTCCATCTTGATCACCAGGTTGAAGGATGTGGCTAACTTCTCGAGGGAAGCTGCCAATGGATTTCATTGTTCCCGAGTAATCGGGAATGTAGAATTTAATGTGGGGATGCTGAAGTTACCTCCCACGAACCTGGAATTTGGCATACCCCAGGGGGCGTGCATATCACCATGCCTATATAACATCTTCACGGTACCTTTCTTTGCTCTCTTAGAGCAAAATGGGATAGCGTTTACGAACTACACTGACAACACTCAGTGTGTCATCTGTAACGCTCACCTGATTCCCACGGAGGCGCTGGTCTAGGCAGGAAGGAGTCTGTGACTCGAAAAGTGATGTGCAGGACTCGATTGGCTTCTGGGGCTGAGCCTCTTCGCACTGTGTGTCGAACTCGAAGGGTGAGATTTCTGCAGATGAAAGAATATATGGGGTTAAAGATCTGGGCAATTGAGTGTCCTTCTCTCTCTCTCTCTCTCTTTCGTCTAAGCTTCTCCGTAGAGCCCCCAGGTAAACGTGCTCACCTTAGATAGGTGAATGCTGGGCTCTCCATCTGCGTCTGGTGCAGGGTGCCGTTGCCAGTTCCTTCACTGGGTGAAACGTAGGCCTCTTAACATCAGAGGATCGCAACCGCCGTTAACAGCACGAGCGGTGAGTTTCCGGACACCTTCTAGTCCATATAGTTTTTAGGTGCGTGGACACGTAAGTATTGAACATGGCTCGGAATAATGCTTTGTTCTATTTGTTTTGCAGGGCTCTAGCGTTAGAAGATGGTAAGAAGAGAGCCAAAGCTGGAGCCAGAGCCTTGGAAAGAAGCGCTTGGAAATGCGTGAGTATATGCAAGCGCTTTAACTGTCTCTTTCCTTCACAGCTGTGAGTTCGTGCTGAAGAGGTGATGGAAAACGCCGGAGTGGTTGCAGGCGCTCTATTGTGGAGAGCGCGATGGGCGTAAGTAAATACCTGTCTAATGTCTCTTCTTTTGTCTTTCAGATGCTGGGTTGCAGTGTTGAAAACATCCGGAATTCGCGTTTTGCCGGTAAGTAATAACTATGCTTTTGTCTCCACAGGCGGAGGTGCAGCGTGAAGAAATGATCGCTGCCGATGGACCAGGTAAGGAATGCGTTGCATGTGAAGTCGTCGTGCTAACCTGTTGTTTCTTGTCTTTTACAGGCGCTGCTGAAGACTGGATACTGGAATGGTAAGTATTGTTCTTGCAGGTACAGGATCGGAAGAAGAAAAGCTGGAACAGACTCGGTGAGCGTTCTGCTGCAGATGCAGAATAACGCGAAGCACGCTTCATCAATCGGGTGTGGTTTAAATAGCCTAGGAGTGATGAGGGGTCTTCCTCCACGGCCCCGCCTAGGTAAGAAAAGAGTTCCTGTTCCAGAAGAGTTCCAGTGTTGTATCCAGGGCGTGGAGCTTGCCCCACCCAGGTAAGAAAATAGTTCCGGCTTACAGAGGATTCCTATGTAGCTGGTAAGTAAGCAGCATGGTCTGCTGCAGGTAAGTCCACCCAAGCATCTTCACACATATTATGAGCCCGGCGCTTCCAGTGCCGGGACCGATGGCTTTGATGAGCCTGGTGCCACCGGCGCCAGGACAAGGTCCAAAAGGTCCCAGTAGGGACCGGCTGGTGCCTAGGCTTAGGATTAGGGGTCTGCTTCCAAGGACCTTGGGCTGGTCCTGGCTCCTTGGAAGCAGTGATCATGACACATCCCACTCACAGGTATTCATGACAAAGACGAATTTCATCTTAATAAAGTGTACACACTTATTGAAAGTTGGATGGATGCCCCTGCTTTGAATAGAGACAAGACTGAGCTAATGGCCATCAGCACTCCCAACTTGATAAGGAAACTGGGACCTGTGTACGTGAGCTTTTGCATAGAGGACACCAGAATTGCCTCACACAAAAAGGTTAAGATGCTGGGCGTCTTCCTCGACCAACATCTAAACATGAAAGCTCATGTCGGCAGCCTGGCTTCGTCCTCAGCATATTATATCAAACTTTTGGCCCATCTCTGACCCTTTATTACACAACCCAATGCCGAGACTGCTGCAGTTTATTGTATGGTATCAATAAAGTAGACTGCAACCGATTACAGGTAATACAGAACAGCGGCGTACGAGTGGTTACTGGAATCGCGTTGAAAGACCACGTCTCTGAGGCCAGGCGTGGCCTACACTGGCTCCCAATTAAGTCAAGGTTATTATATCGCCTTCTGCTAATCACTCACAAATGTCGACTGGGTAAGATGCCCGTATATCGACAGGACCTGCTCAAAGAAAAAACACACAGGAGAACCCTTAGATCCAATAATACTGACCAGCTGCCCCGCCGCCCCAGATGTAACACTACCAAGCCCACAAATGGAGCCTTTCAGAACGCGGCCCCAAGAGTATGGAATGGTCTTTCTCCTGATATTGGGGTCCTGAAGTCTACTGAACTTTTCACGAAGAAATTAAAAACTTTGTTGTTTGATTAATCCTGCTTTCCATTCTGGATTTCTTCTCCGATTAGCCCCAGGCTTCATGACCCCTTATTAGTTTTCCTGGCGCCCTTAAGCCTAAGGGTCCATGGTTTACATGGTAGAAATTATTAAATTAAAGTATTAAATCAAATGTCAGGATGATAGAAGGCCTTACCTGCCCTATTCTAAGGCAGGATTTCCCTACCTGAATCAAACTAAGGAAAGTCTGAGGCAAAGAGTTCAACTTAAGCCTGTCTGTGTCGAAAACCTATCCTTGCCCTCACAACTAAAGCTAAACAATCTGTTGGAATGTTAATACTAAAAGACATGGTGATCAAGGCAATGTTCTGAGCTTCCTCCAGCTTGCAGCTTCCTTTCAGCTCCCTTCCCCAAGTATTAAAGTTCCACAAAAAGTTGCAAAATTACCTTCCTGGCTTCAAGCTAATGCAGTTCTAACCAATACTCTGGGTTCCCTTCCCCAAGTTCCAAGTAACACAGTTCGAACAGAAAAGAACACTGAGACTGCATCCTTGAGTCAACAAATGCCTTGAGTCTCAAGGGTTCCCTTCACTAAGACTTAGTTTCCTTTTCACAAAAATATCTTTGTTTTCTTAGGACTCTGTGCCACACTAGCACCCTCTATTTATATTCTGTTTTCATGTTGGTATCTTCATTGTGTAGGTTTAGTTCTGCTTTCAAATGTATATTCATGCGGTTTGCAGTATTCACACAATTTGGTATCCAATATTTGGTTTAAATTTCCAAGCTCCATTGTAAATCAAGCTTCAGTATACTTTTGGTTTTGCTTATTCATTAAAGTTACATTCACTTCAGAACTCAGCATGAAGTGACTTTACTTGAATTTAAAGTTCTGTTCCCTTCTGGATTCAACATGTAAGAGTTCTGCTTGTTTTCAAAGTTTGTATTCAGTTCGGTATACAATAGATATGGGTTTTGCTTGTGACTCACTTTCAATTCAATTCGCTGTTCAATATTAATTCGATTCACTTTAAATGAATTGCCCAGCACTCAGAGACTTTCAAAAACGTGTTTCCTTAAACACGTGTCCACTCCCACACAAAGTATTTCTGGCCGTTCAGTAATCGACAATGGTTTACACCAGAGACTTTAAAAAAAGTGCTCTTCTGAAACACGTGACCACTCCGATACAAAGTATTCCTTAACAATAGAACTGTTCAAACACTTGCGCACCAGGTTTCTCATTTGTCAGAAACTCACTGGTCGCTTTAGCAGCTCTTCCAGCAGTACGGATCACACGGCCTTCTGCTTTTGATGACAGGGTTCCAACTCCTGCCCCTTACACACCTGTGTTAACCTCTTAACAAAGGGGAACAAGTATCTAGAACTTAAGAGAAAGAGAGAGCCTTCCCACACAACTCCATTCTCAACGTTCAATCTGCTCCATGGAGTCCCAGCTCCCATGCCACGCTTCCATTGACGGCCTCTCTCTACAGTCCCCAGCATCTCAGCATGTTGTACCCGGCGGACCGACCAGTAGCACTTTTCCCCCGCTGCTCGTCTTTCCTCAGATAAGGTTCCCTGCTGATTGATTGAACCGCCTCCTTGCTGCTCCTCTTTGTGTTGCTTTCTCCTTCTCATTTTATACAACTGCGACCCTCTAACGGGTTGCAGGTGTGCTTTTGCAACTTGACTTGCCTGACCAGGATTAAGGAGACATGCTTGACCTTCCTAACACTTAGCAGGCATCTTCTTCGTCCCAGTATCAAAATGGTATATTGTTCACTGCTCTCAGCTGCCTCTTTTTATTTATTGATTTTTTTTTTTTAATTTCATTTAGTTTATACAAACTTTTAAAAAGGAAAAATAAAAAAAACAGTGTACAAGGCAAAAGAAGGATCATTGGACTTCCCTCCAATTCCACCTCCCTTTTCCCTCAGTTCTTACAGTTCTGTTAATCTCAACTGAGTCCACATCTTTCATACATAGTGATTTTGTATTTTTTCTGTTACAAGGCACACATCTTACGTCACATTGTTGACGGTGTCCAACTCATATTTCTGTTAGCAATACATTCAATTTGCATAGGAAGTTTATCAAACCGTAGACATCTTTTTCTCTTGGGTTGGCAAATTTTGACCACAGCTCTTCACTTAATGTAGGATAAAGCTTTACCACTTTATTCAGGTGTAGCGATCTCAATATTGTCAACCCCGTACAATACAGTGTTAGATGTTTTAGGGACTCGGGATGATTTCCACAGAAACGGCATGGCATAGTTACTTGCTTTATCCTGTGTCTCAAGTTTAGGCTTACTCTTGTGTCAAATATTTTAAGCCGAAATTTCATAAAGATCTTCAGATAATTTGCATTAGGGGCTTTCATCAGAAATTAATTGAGATTTTTCTGTCTTTTTCCTTCTTTTGCCGCATCTTTCATCAAGTTATGACGATTTCTCATGTCTACGGTTGAGCACCAGTCTCGTTCCCATAGTTTTTTTTTCACCTGATTCGGGTTCAGCTTCAATGTTTCACGATCTGTGAGTAATTCTTTGAGATTATTATTTTTTTTTAAACATGTGTTTATTGATTTTACATAACAGAACATCAACAATACGAACAGCATTCCCCACCCCCCTCACAACACTTCCTCCCCTGGGGCACTTATGTCCAGCTTTCCGGGACTTATTCATGCATTGAAGATGTCTGATACCTTGATGTTATGGGGGGCACCATTGTTCCATAAAGTCCGACTGAAGGTATTCCAGAATCCCTTCCCATTCCATTGCAAACTTGTCTCTCGTGCCCTGGAGTGTGTGGGTGACCTTTTCCATAGTTATTTGGGCCCACACATTTGTAGCCATGTGAAAGTTAGTGGGGTGTCTTTATTTTTCCAATTCTGGGCGATGGTTGACCATGCTGCTATGAGGAGCCCCATGAAGCCTCTCCACTGAGTCTTTTTAAATTTTTTTGCTGTTTGGTCTCTCATTCCGCACAGCCAAACCCCTTCTCCTAACATCCTCACATCTGGAAACATCTTTTCCATCTCTCCCTTCATTCCTTCCCAGAATGCTTTTTATCCCTTTACAATCCCACCATATATGCCTCCACGAACCCACTTCCTCACAGCCTCTCCAGCATGTATTTGATGTTTGGTTTGCAGCCTTTCTGGAGTGTAGTGCCATTGAGTCACTATTTTGGTCCACATTTCTCTGGTCTGTGCGGAGCGCATCATCTTGGGGATTAATTTCCATAGGTCTTCCCACTGGGCTTTCGTAGGTTCCTCCCCCAATGTTTTGCCCCACCTAATCATGTATGGCCATTTGATTTCCACGTCTTGTGTGTTTATGAATGAATACAGCGTCGTTTGAGATGATTTTTGCAGGCCTTTACCCACCTGACCGGTATAGAGTCAGGATTACCTTTTTCTAGTTCGAATAGTATTTCAAACTGGGGCACTCTTTCATCTAGAATTTTCTGTACACAGACAGCATATTCCAAAGGACACGTGCATTCATTGATATCAAATTTAGCTCATATCGCAAGCAGGCAGATGGTATTCCCTTTTGCAACTGTAGAGCGTGCCTCCAATACTGGTTTTCTAATTGTGTCCACAGATCCGCAGATACACCAAAGGCGCTTTCTGCGCCATATATTAGGGTCGGCACCACCTTCTGATTGTAATGGGCAAGGACCGGTTGCAAGGAGAATTTCCCATATGTTTTGTTTATGATCGCAGCCTGGCAGGCCAGTTGTTTGCATTTTTGTTTTGCATTTTCAGCCCACATCGCATCATTTATGCTACTATTGATCCACATGCCAAGATACTTGACCTTTTTTACACAGGACAGTCTTTTGTTATTCAACCTCCAGTTTGGTTCTGGCCTTTTAGTTGATTTTTGTTGCTCTGCCAAGATCTTCAAGTATTACTACTTCAGACTTTGCAGGATTGATTCTTAGTTTATTTTCTTCCACGTAACTCTCAAGGGCTGCTAACTGTCACGACAAACCAATTGGGGTAAGATCTAATAAAACAATATCGTCAGCATACAGCAGCCAATTTACTGTCTTACCGTTGATTTTCGGTGGGTAGCAGTTGGTCTCACCAAGAGACTCTTCAATATCAGACAGAAATAAGCAAAACAGTATCGCCGCCAGAGGGCAGCCCTGCTTTACTCCGTAGTTAGTCGGTATAGCTCTGCTTAGAGTCCCCACATTATCCAGTCTGATCTTAATTTCTGTTCCTGTGTGAAGTTCTTTAATGGGTAGGAGTAATTTTTCTGGACATTTCCATTTTCTCATCTTTCCATATAGCAATTCTCGGTCAATGGTATCGAACGCGTTGGATAGATCAACAAAGGCTATGTAGATCTTCTTATTATGGCGAATCACTTCCATTTTTAGGAAGTTTAGGATTGTCAAATTTAGGCCGGCCACATCCTACTCCTTTAGTGAAACCGGCTTGGCGTGGGTCGAATCTTGAGGTTTCTTGAATCCACTTTAGTTGTTGTATTTGGAGTTGAGTGGCAAAGCTTTTTCCCACCACATCAAGGAGTGCAGTCGGTCGATAATTTTAATTTTTTGGCTCAGCTCAATTGACTTTTTTGAAAATAGGGACAACGATTGCACTCCGCCATGATGTTGGAGTTTTCCCGTTTCGTAGTATTGATACAAACAGGACATAGCAAAAGTCAGCCCATAATTCTGGATGTTGTTTTAGCAGATTGTTAGTTAAGCCACCCGGCCCCGGGGCACTAGACATGCTTAGTCTCTGGATGTTTCTTAGGATGTCGTCCCTTTCTATTGCAATTTGCCATTCCTTGTCAATCTCAAATTGCTTGGTGGCGTCCTTTTCTTCTTTGTAGAATATGTTCTTAAAGTGCTCAACCCACATAGTCTCCGACACCATATTATTTATGAGGGCACCTTGCGGTGCCGTTATATCATTCAAGTAATTCCAAAAGGAGCTTGTGTTCCTATTGGCTAGCGTTTCCATCATTAGTTCAGCGTCATGTTTCAGCATTATAGCTCTGTGACTAATCAGCCAGTTTTTATAGGCTTGCTTTACTTGTTTTGTCTTTTTTACACGATCCTCATGCACAAGCCTTTTGCATCTTCTTATCGCTTTGTTTAGTTCTTTTTTTCTGCTTGATATTTCGGGATCCCACGCTTGTGTTTTTTTAAAGTCAGGCTTAGCCTTCATCACGTGTCTCTCGGTAGGCTTCTAGGAGTGATGTATATTCAGTTCTCTCCGTATCTTGTTTGTTCTCAAGCGCTTTTATTAGCGACCCCATCTTGCAATCATTAATCGGTAAACTATTTCGGCCTGGTGCAACAGTCAAAAGCTCATGATTTGTGGTCTCTCCTTTTTTTGCTTTGGATACCTTTATCTGATTTTTTAGCATACAATGGTCACTTTGTTTTCAATTGTTTGTAACAGTTCAACCTGTTCCTTCACCCTTTCAGTTGCAAACATATAGTCAATTACTGACTTATGTTGATTTCTATTCCAAGTGAAGTGTGCATGGATGTCTCCAGTAGTGTTACCATTCAGCATCTTTAAATTCCATACTTTCATTTCATGGACCCAGGCAACAAA
The DNA here is from genome assembly GCF_040938575.1 of Ambystoma mexicanum. Lineage (NCBI taxonomy): Eukaryota > Metazoa > Chordata > Amphibia > Caudata > Ambystomatidae > Ambystoma > Ambystoma mexicanum. The sequence goes on from NC_090932.1 coordinate 128,318,549, forward strand.
ATCTGGTGATTCCATACCCATCAGGTCATCTTGAACCATACCAGTGTTTTTTTGTAAGCAATTTTCATTAAGGTCTCCACAGATCAACACATTCAATTCTTTATCTCTATTAAAAGTATCGCTAATTATTTCAGAGATTTGATTGATTAATTGTTCTCGTCGTGTAGCCTCATGCTGCCAGTAGATGTTTACCATTAAGGTTTTTCCTAATTCGCTTAGGTACGTGTGCAGATGGCTCTTTACAACTTATAGATACGGCGATACATTTCTGTCATAGACAATGTGTGCTCCACTCTTACTTTTAACAAGTGTTAGGAGCCCTGTCATTGGTCTTCCCTTTGCACCTTTTATAGCAGGATTAAATGCAGTCTCATATCCTTCAACAATTGGATTTTTCAAAGGTCACGTCTCCTGGAGGCATAGTATATCCATTTCTCTTAAATCCATTGACTTTTCCTCAAAGAGATGCATATGCCCTCTCGTGTTCCATGAGGCAATGCAAAATTGTTCCCGTCGGCATTTCTCTAAACATTAGCTCTCATTCTTATCATTGAGTATTTTATCCACCCAGGACCAGTTATTGTCTTCACAGGAGTCATGCTAGCTACTCCTATTTTGAGGTTTTGATTTGGACACCATGATTGTAATTGTGTCCTTCTCAGGATCCCATTTCATGTTATCATCGCTATAATTTTGTTTCCTGGATTTCATTACTACTAGGTTCTCTTTTGGGACTTCCACCACTTTACTCACAGGTGGACTAGGTACATGAACTCTGTCAGTCTGTTTGATTGATTCCTGCAACTTTCTTTCTTTAATTTCAGTTAGATCAAACCCCAATGAGTTTAGGAGAGAGCAGGTATTCATTAGGAGATCTCGTATAATTTTTGAAGCAATATAGAGGATTACAGTCATTTGTTTGTTCATCCTCAAATTCAATAATTTGAATATCTTGTGAACAAATGGTCCTCAATTGTGGTATATGATGAAAAAGCATGATAACGTTTTTCGGTTTAAAATCAGGACATCTTTCTCTTTTTCAATTCGTTCCAACCGCAACAGATATCTGCCAACAGTTTTAAGTTTTTCACCTTACGGCTTAAGTCTGGCTTTTAAACTTGTTTTTTGATTGTGCTTTGGTTCCCATCGGTTAGCATTATATAGGTCAAAAGTTATCTTGCGGGGAAGCGATAGACCTTTGACTGTGAATTGACAGTCTCGATCGCTTTCTCTGGTGCGATCATTGCTACTCTTAACCTGATTGCTCATTAGAACTTTTGATGCGTGTGCTGCTTCAATCATAGTTATTTTCTCATCCAAAGTAACAAACTTGCACAGAGGCTCCGCACTTGCTGTGGATGGTGAAACATTTCTATCTTGAGATTCCACAATTACACATCTGCTGCTTTTATCATGATTATTTGTAGTTGCTGGGCTAGGTTCTCTAGTTGCAGGATTGTTTACCTGCCCATCTTTCGCATTAGTTTCAACTTCATGAATCCCATGCTCTACAATATGCTCCTTGTCACTTGATTCATACGTTGATAAATCTAGGAGTTCAACAGGTATGTTGTTGTCACTTCTAGTTGCACTATTTCTTTGCTGTTTGCATCATTAGGGTGTTTATTTACTCCAAAGTTATTTGTAGTTGCCATGCTGTTAAAGGCTTTAATATTCCTAAAAAATGAGCGTACAGTAGATCTTTGCTGCATTTTTGTTTGTTTCTTCATATTTGTTGTTTTCTTCTCCATAACTGAGTTCGTCAATACTTTCTGTTCAACCTCCATTTTTTTGGGTTCAAAATTGCAAAGATTCCTGGTTCGACTGATATACAATCGACAGGCAGGTTGGATGCCACAGCTGCCTCATAGTTGTTTCCAGGCTTCGCCAGTAATAGATCAGACTCAGTTGGATTTCCCACCATTCCTTCTGCATTTGCTGAGGAAGAGGGTAAACTTTCATTTATTATTTCAATTTCTGGCTGTTTATCATGTTCTGTCACGATTACAAGCTCTGATATTTGCTTTTTGTTCGCATCTTCCTTCACAGGTTTCATTTGATCCTCATCGGCTGTGACAAGTAGGGGTTTAAGCGCCAACTCTCCCTAAATAAGGGGCTGAGCTTCGACGATCATGTTGTCGCTTGCAGCCAGGTTTTTCCTTTTCTCTTTTTGTTTTCCTGCTGCACTTTCGTTAATGACGTTTGCAGGTGTATCTGCACCAGTCCACTCAGAGATTCCCCTCAGATCTGTTGTACTGTTGTCAGATCGTAAAGGCACATGTTCTCTTTGGTTATTAGCTTTGACGGCTGCCTGTTGACTACAGACATAAGGCCCAACTTCAAGCACAGGGTCAACTTTTACAGATGATCTAGGGACGTTTGTTTGTATTTTTAAACGAGCAATAGCTTCCCAAGCTACTTCAGCAAACAAACACTTGTCCACAGCACTATTTTTCGTTTGTTCAAGCATTACTCTCGTATTTGCTTCTGCCCTCGAACATTCAGAGGCCAGAGCTTGTTTGCTTAGCACCATCTCCTATTCCAACGTTGTAATTTTTGCATTAAGCAAGACTATTAAGGTTGTCTGATCTTTAATATGATCATTTAGTTGTTCGTATAGTTTACTGAAAGGTGACATGGTTATAATAAGGGCGGCCATCATAATCGGATTTAAGTCGTTGATGAGCATGTCCGCAAGATTTCGTGCTAACTTTTCTGTTGAGTTTTGATTGATGCTTTTCAGTCGGGATTGTGCAACAGTATTCTTCGTTATATTCGAACCACGCTTCTCACAGGATTGTTCTAAAGTAGAGCTATCAGATGAGGAAGAAGAAGAAGAGTCTTCTAAGATGTGAGGCTGAGATTCAATTGGTGGTTTTTCGCAATGTCTTTTCTGTGAGTCGGTTACATACTCTTCACAACTTAAGACCAGTCGTGTTCTTTTTGCAGGTCGTTTATCAACCAGCTCTTGGGGTTGAGAGCACAACTTCACCTCCATACTCCGTTGAGAGGCCTCATATTCGCCTAGAGTTTGTGCCTCAGGTAGAAGCTCCTGTCTTTTTCCATCTTTTGAAGTTTCACCAGTAATCTCCTTACTCTGTTGGGATCCAATTTTAGCGTTTATTACGATTAAATCTTTCAGAACTTTATCACAGCAGCAATAGAACTTCGTCTGTTTGTACTTCCTGAATTAAAAGTACTACATTCTTCCAGATTTAAAGGCGTCATCCATTTAGTGGAACCAACCTCGTCTAACATTACAGCCACACATTGCTTATCTTTAGGATGACTAATATGACCGTTGGGGCTTAGATGGGCGTTCTCAAGTAACAGTTCTTTTGTGCTCAGAACTTCGTCCTCTAAAGGCATGTTTCTTTGTTTTGCGGACTCGCAATCACCAATATGGCCGTTTTGTTTGCATTCCAAAAGAGCAGTGCCATTCAAGTTCCTTTTAAGGGGCTCATCTGGATATAGTTTAGCTTGTAACATGGCTGATTCAGTTTTTGTAACTCTTAAGGAACATACAGTCTCATTTAGTCCAATTATGGGCGTATTCAGATTTGTATCCGCCATTACGCAGCCAAGCGTCAGCACAGAGGACTTGAAAGTTGTACTGCCAGTTGTACTACCAGCCACACATGGTGTGGTGCATCCTTCATGTACCGATTGCATTCTGACCCCAAACCCAATATGTTATCGGCAGTCAAAAACACAGGGTTACTTGCTGAGCAGTCCAGAAAGATACAGTTATTTAAAGAAGCAGCAGACACACAAGCCGAGTTACTGGACACTGTCATACTTACTGTGTGAACCGTGGTATGTGCCTCCGCTTCACTGCTTCCAGTTCTGGCAGACAGAAAGCGCGGTTATCGCTGAGTGATTGTATGAGGGCCTCCGATACCGCCATCAGCCTGTAAGAACGCAGGTCTCGCGCCCAACGTTTCCAACGTGCTACATACAGACTCAGGCGAGTTAGATATACAGCTGGAAATAGATATAGGGGTATGGGTACGGTTCTTCCTCGGCTTAATGCCACTTGCTATAATACTCCGGTATCACGGCTTCAGCGCACCCCTAGCAATACAAATAACACTCTGCACACTTTGCGTCGCTCTGCGATGGGAGCAGAGGTTTTGTAGCAAAAAGGATAATAACGAAGTGAATGGGCTGCAAAATCCTTTGTTTGGCACACAGTTCAGATGCAGCACAGTCCCAACACGAATAACACTCTTCACACTCCGCCTCTTCCTCTCGTCTCTGTACTGTCAAATGTCACATGAGGGAAAACAAGGGGAGAGGACTTAAAATAACCCATAAAGGTCAAGGAAAGGTTAAGTTGATAGTGAGTGGGAAAAGGGGGGATACCATTTCTCGCATGGTTGCACCCCGCTCCCAATCCCCAAGGACTCTCCACCCAGGTGATTACCCCCCCCCCCACCCTCTCTCGCATCTCCATCTCCACGGTTGAGATCCAAGAGTGATGGCCTTTCCCTGGCCACCTGAGAAGAGAATTCAGGGGGTTTAGGAGTGAGAATAGCCTCAGGTTTCTCACAATTGCTAATATCTCCTGTCATTTACTTGGACAATGGAACAGGGCTAACAATACCCCATAAACTGCCTCTGGGATAGTGGACCCTTCATGAAAGGGGAAATGTGGTATACCGCGTCTCACTTGTGGGCACTCCACTCCCAATCCCCAAGGAACATCTGCTCAGGTGATCCTCACTCGCTTCTCCACCCACAGGGTCAGGGTCCAAAAGCGATGGCCTTTCCCTGGCCACCTGAGAAGAGGATCCAGGGGGAGTAGGAGTGAGGATACCATCAGGCTATTTACACCATGTAGAATAAGCTAAATATTTTGTTTCTACTCCACTTTATTTACGTTTCCCAACATTTAACAATTATATGGCCCTTAGACTTCATATCAGTTTATAATAAGCAGGGTGCATTATCAGACGGCAGGCAGGCATGATTATCTGTCTGCACAGGTTCTCAAAGTATAACAATATAGGAGAGAAAACAAACATAAAGCATTTCATTGTGCAGTGCTTGCAGGATGTATATCTGGGGATGGCTTCCATTGCTTAGCTTTCACCCTCTATTCCCTGACCACCGTTACTATAGAGTTGCTTTACAATAGTCAAAATGTTTTCAACAGTGGGGGTTTTTGCGTGTTTGCTAACATGTTTTAGCAGTGAAGTATAAATGTCTCCCAGGTAGCGTTACATTTTGGCAGTTTATAGTTTGGCCATGCCCAGATGTCCCATTCTTTATCCCACCACATCCCCAGTTGTGGGCCCTATTGTTATTCTGGGTACATTGAGAAGTTCTGTAATCTGAGCACATGCCGTGCCGCTTATGCCGCAGTAGCCATCTTGGTCTGAATTTCCCAGAACTCTGATTAGGGTGTCTAGCAGGAGCTGTATTTTAGTGATTTCGCTGCTTCTTGCCAGTATCTCATTCCAATAAAACTGTGTTGTTGGACATGTACACCACATGTGCCCCAGTGTGCCCTCTTCATGGCATCCTCCAACAAAGTGAAAGTAATCGATTTAAATGTTAAATGTTAAAAGCGCATCCTGGATCTCCCCTTCGAGGGTGGAGATTTGTTTGTTTAATTCCTCCACAGGCGACTAATTGAATAAGAAATAAAACAGCTTGCAAACTGCTAAGTCACTAGCCATCCTGGAGAAGTCTACCTCAAAATCCTGCGTGCAGGTTCAGGCAAGGTCTGACGAGGGGGGTGATGTTTGGAGGCTTCTGGGGGTTCCAGGACCGCAGGGCACGTCAACTGTACTGATCCCCCAGCTTTCACAGGCAGAAGCAGCAAAGGACCTCAAACAAGGGTTTCTTTCAGTCCCCCTCCCAGGCACCCGCCGTGGACGGAAAGAAGCAATGAGGGTTGCACCAGGGTCCACAGTTCTCCGGTGGGGGGCAGACTTTCCCTTCACATCCATTCCTGGCAGACTTGCTTTCCGTATCCATGGATCATCTCCCTAGTCTCCCATGGTTTCTGCTTACCCTGCCTCACCCACCCCCACCTCCATCAGATCGGGACACTGACTCTTCTTAAAGGAATCTTGGTTCTTAGAGAGAACCATGCAGTGGTGGAAGTTCCGCCCTCTCTGAGAGGCTTAGCATTTTATTTGTGAATTTTTGCAATTCAAAAGAACCACCAGGCAGGCCTGAGAGTGGTTCTCAATTTGTCCTTTCTAAATCTTTACCTCCCTCTTCAAATATTCAAAATGCTGATGCCAGCTCTGATTGCCGAGTCTCTGTGTGGGGGAGACTGGACATGCTCGCTGGACCTAAAAGATGCTTATCTTCACGTCTCACTTTGGTAGCCTCACCGGACTTGCCTATGGTTCAGAGTGATGGACTGCCATTTCGAGTACAGAGTACTACCATTTGGGGGGAACTCAGCCCCTCAGGTATTCACCAGGTTGATAAATGCTGTTGCGTCAGTTCTCAGGTCAGAGGGCCCCCACATTTACCCATACTTGGACAACTGGCTGGTCCAGGTAGAGTCTCCGGGTGCGGTTCAGGTTACGGCATACCAGTTTATGGACATCTTGTACGAGCTTGTGTTCTCCATCAAACCGTGCAAATCGCAGCTACAACCCACCCAGAACCTGGTCTTCCTTTGCCTGATGTAGGACACGAGGGAGCAGAAGGTTTTCCCTATGGCAGAGAAGATTGGGGCGCTGAGGGAAGCGATTGGTCATTTCCTCAGCAGGATGACAACCACGGCATGGCAGCATACTGACTGGCTATTCCAGATACTAGGCTCATTATGAGGAGGATCCAGTTACACCTAGCTGCCTCCTGAAACCAAGAGGCAGACCCACATGCGGCATCAGTCTCCATTCCAGCGGAACTCCGCCAGCATTTTTTGTGGTGGAGGCAGGAAGACATACTTTTGGTTGGCATGCCTATCCTCCAGTCCAAGCTGGCATGGACTATCACTACAGATGCCTCGTTGGAGGACTGGGGGGCCACCCTGGGTGACTACTATGTACACAGACTTTGGTCAGACAAGGACAAGGCCAGCCGTTTCAAACTCCTCGAGTTGACGGCCATACAACTCGCCCTACGGGCGTTTCTAGCACTGACCAAGAACAGTGCAGTCTGCATTCAGACAGACAGCTCCACTTGCATGTACTACATCAACAAGCAGTGGGTCACAATATTCCCTCCCCTTCCCCCCCCCCAACCCCCAGTGCATACTGACCTAACCGTTCTGGGAGTGGGCAGTAGAGCACAATAGCCCCTTGTCGGCAATCCACCTGCTGGGGGGGGTCCAATCTGGAAGCGGACAGGCTCAGAAGACTGGGCATGGACAAATACGAGTGGCAGTTGTGCCTGCAGGTCCTGGCAGAGATTTTTCAGAAATGGTGCCATTCGAAGGTAGACTTCTTCAGCATGGGGTCTAGCAGGGATTCACATGCTTATGATGTCCACGCACACCTTCACTGCGTCGACAGGGATTCCTGAGAGTAGTCCAGAGTCGGCCAAGCAGTGCTACGCAACCTGTTCCCTTGAGGCGAGTCTGTTCCATAGGTAAGAGTAATTGCTTCTGTTGAGCCTTGCCACCTCCCGTGGTTGTGTAATGTTGTACTGCTATGTATTTGTTATTCATGAGCATGTGAATCCATGCCAGACCTCATGCTGGAGAAGGAACAAGTTCCTTACCTGTAACTATTGTTCACCAGCATGGATTCACATGTGGACCCTCCCGCCGACGCCTCTGCGGCTCTTCTTGGTCATACTGCCAATTTAAGTGCTTAGCAAAGCTGAAGATGGCTGCCAGAGGGGCTTAGTTAGTTGAGTTACAGCAAATAAGCAATATGCTATTTGTTTTTGTATTAACACTTACTGTAATAACCAAGAGGTGTTGAAATGTATGTTAATATATTGGTTCTGGGTGGTCTTAGTACGACAAGTGTGGAATATTGACATGTATAGTGAGATTTGGAATGAATGGTGGTGTTTAAATGTGGATGTTGAGAACAATAAATATTTGTGCAAATTGCTTATAAATAAATATATATATTTTTTGACAAGACTTGGTATTGTTTAAATGTGTACAGATGTTCTGATCTCATTTCGCCCAAGTTCATTTTTGTTGTTCCATTAGTTAGAGGACTGTCATTGGCTGGGGGCAGTATGACCCAGAGGACAGTGATTGGTTTAGAGTAGAAATGCAGTTTGTGATTGAAAGTGAAACTGTTTTTCTTTTACCGAGGATTCCTGGCCTGACGACGGGGAATATTCATGAGCATGTGAATCATGAGCATGTGAATCCATGCCAGACCCATGCTGGAGAACAATAGTTACAGGTAAGCAACTTGTTCCCTATTTGCCATGGAGCACAACTGGCGGTGCCACCAGATTTCTTCCTGGATTGGCAGGGGCAGAGAATCGCTACACCTGCAATGGGACACACTGTGGGTGCATGCGTTCCCTCCGACCCTGCTGATACAGAGTCCTCTGCAAGACCAGGGAGGCGCAGGACCTCCAGCTCATTCGATCGTGCCTCAGTGGCCAGCCAGACCATGGTACTCTGAGCTTGTGAGGCTGACAACTCAAGGTCCCATTCCTCATTCGGTTAAAGGACCTCCCCATCTCACTCAGCAAGGAGGGGTGGTGGTTCACCCAGCTCCAGAGAAGCTAGCCCTAGCAGCCTGGTTCCTGAAAATGTGACTCTGCAGGACCTGCAGTTGTCCCAAGAAAATCTACAGATTATGCAAGAGGCAAGGAGTGACTCCCCTAGGAGTCCGTACAGGATCAAATGGACAAGGTTTTGTTACTGGGCAAGGAACAGAGGCAAAGATGCTATGGTTTGCACACTCAATCATGTGCTATCTTTCTTGGCAGACCTAGCAGAATTAGGGTGGCAGGTCGACACAAGCCGTACTTACCTGACACCCTTAAGGGCATACAGGAACTCGAACAGTATGTCTTACTCCACTTTCAACCCGATGATCAAGAGGCATCTTCCAGGGTTAACAAGGTTTTATCCTCAGATCAAGTGTCCGCACCCAGTTTGGGGCCTCAATTTGGTCCTGGGCACGCTACCGCATAAACTATTCGATATCCATGGCGTCGACCGACATCATACTGGTCAGCATTAAGACCACCTTCCTAGTGGGGCTTACATCAGCATGCAGGATCAGCGAGAATGAGGCCTTGGTGGCATCAGAACCATACACCACGTTCCATCGTGACAAGGTTGTGCTGCACACCTAATCCTTCGTTCTTGCCGAAGGTGGTGTCTTCCTTCCATCTTAATGAGGAGATTGTACTACCGACATTCTTTCCGAATCCGGAATCGGAGGGAGAACAGGCCCTACATTGTTTGGATGTAAAAAGGACTTAAGTTCTATCTGGACAGGACTAAGGGTTTTCGTAAATCAGATCCATTGTTCATCACATTTGGTGGTTCGAAACCGTTTGTCAGGCCTCCCAAGTCTCTATAGCAAGGTGGATGGTGGTGGCCATTTAGGAGGCCTACAAAATTCAGAACAAGGAGTTACCAGCAAATGTTTGTGCCCATGCGATTAGGGCGAAGGCTACCACGGTAGCGTTTCAAAAGCACGTGCCTTGGCAGACTTATCAGCAGGGCAGCTACATGGGCTACTCCTTCCTCCTTCTGCAGGCATTATTGTCTGGACAGCAGTGCATGCTCGGACAGCGCATCCAGGCAAGCAGTGTTGAAGAATCTGTACTCTTAAGTCTATAGACACCTCTCGCCCCTAAGGGCTACTAATCAGTGGTAATCACCCATACAGCATGGAGGGAAGTGGACGGGACATATGAGTAATTGTAAATTACTCACCGTAGTCCATAGTCCCCTTTCCTCCATATGACCCTTCATCCTCCCCCTAATAAGAACATAGTTAGGCAGTAGATCAATCTATCCGACACGTAAAAGGGACTGAGGTGTGGCACTGAGGGTGGAGTCGGAGGCGAGCATGCTCCTGGTACCATGCGTCCGCGTACAGCTAAATTTAAAGGGGAAAGGCTTTTTGTGTGAAAAAGGTTCTGTTCCCGTCCCTAGCGAGGGACGCCCCATGCAGTATGAAGGAAAGGGTACTATGGGCTTAGGAGTATGTTAGTCACTACGTTGATTAACTTATAATATTCACTATAGGAGCTTATCTTGGTGTCTCTGAGAAAGTTTTCCAGTTCAGCATTCCACAGTCCAGGGCAGTTTTTATAAACTCATGCACCCTTTTCCTGCCTTTAAACTCCCTCTGCCATCCTGGTACATCATAATTTTGTCATTCATAGCTTAAGGGGACTTGAACTGGTGTCACACCTTTCTTGTATTAATTACTTTGTCCCATCACATCAGCACTGATGAACCATTTACAGTTTATCATAAGACTAAAGTGGTGTCTAAATTTCAGATCAACTAAAAGATCAACCTCCCGGTGGTGTTTGGTGTTTTTCTTAACCCCTTAACTAATGGTAAGATCGTTGTAGAGCACTGCCATTTTATTTGGGAAGGATGAAAGATATGTGTTCCTTGTCTTGACTTTTTGTCATTTATGTATGAAAACACCTTGCTTGCGGGCGTCAAAAGCTGCCGGACAGTCACCTGCATCTCAGAATGCTACTCAGTATGCATCCTTCTATACCCAAAGAAATTTCATGACAATTTGGTGAGGGCAAAAACAGCCTTGCACCCTTCCACAGACATATGCACCTTGAAGACATCTGCACAGCATCCACCTGCCCCACTACCCTTCATTCTTTCTCTATTGCTTTAATGCCAGTTGAGGATCTGATGTTGTGTTTGGTAAAGGAGTTCCTAGTCTTTTTGCCTGATGTATGCATTTACAATAATCTTTCTTTGTGCATTCTGTTGCTATGTAGTTTTGCGCTATTATGGAGAAATCCCAGTGGATGCACAGTACTGTGCTACTGTTAAAACATGCCAGCCAAAACGCTGGCTACCCACACCCTGTACAGTGCTTCGCTGCTCTTGAGCTATGTCCGTGCTTTAAACAATAAAACCAATAAGGGTCAAGGGGACAGGGGGCTGGATTACGCAACTTTACTCCCTCTAGTAACCACTGTATTAATAGGCCCTAGTATTCTATACAGCCCTACCTCCATTCCAGGGTTGTCCAACTCTAGGACTTGAGGATCTGATCCATGCCGGGTTTTGCAGACACCCATATTAATATTCCTGAGATATATTTGCATACAGTGATTCTAAATGTATGCACATTTTTCTTCCTGAATATTAATGAGGGATATCCTGAAAACCCATCAGGATTCCAGCCCTCGGGGTCCGAAGTTGGACAATTGCCTCAAATGACATAAAACCTACAGAAGAGGACCAATGGTTGGACCGTACGGCGCACAGATGGGGTATGACTGGTACAGGCATGGTCTCAAAAGTTCTCCAGCTGCTGTAATTGTATGAAGATTGCTTGCTTTACAGAGTGCTTCGTCCCATTCCCTTTCAGGGATGAAAATATGAGTCTGGGACTATGTACCAGGTAGTACAGTAGCAACTACGGTGACCTGAATGTAACTAGATTCTGTCCTTTGCAGTGGAAGTAGGCTAAATTGAAAAACAGTCAGGTTGCATATTTAGGCATTGTAAATGGGTCCCAGGAGGTGGCTGCAATATCAGTTGCATATATAGCCAGAAGTTATGAATGGTGTGATAAAGAACATGCTTACATGTTGGTTGGATTGTTTTGTGTCACTTATTTATCATTTGGTTTCCATAGGAAGATGTGGCAAAAAATCTACTTGCAGAGTTTAACTTAGGCTGTGATGCCCATCAGACCGAGCATGTGTACCGTGTATATGTGGCTACCTTCCTGGGATTTGGTGGAAATGCTGCTCGACAGAGATATGAAGAGTATGTTTTTTCCAGCACAATGCAGAGAAACAGGTAAATGAAAATGTTATCCTTATTACATACACAAACATTGCTCTTTGGCGCCTTTAGAAGAGATGGACAAACTATAGCTGCTGTTTGGGGGCATAAAGTAAAATATCATTGTCCTTTCCTGATAGCAACTTATATAGTATGTACTGAGCTTAATTTGAAAGTTATTCAGAATGAGGTTTCTTGACACAGGTACAGGCATTATAAAAGAGCAAGTCTAAATATATCACCATCCCTATCAAATATCCTCCCAAGATAACTAACATAGCTCAGTGACATTATATACAGATAGATGTACCTTTTGATGCATCAAACAAATCTGGCTTGATATGCGTCAATATGGATCCAGTACATAAGAAGCACTAAAACATTCTGCTCTACCTCCTTCCCAACTAGTTAGACATGCCTGCACCAAAGGTTGGATGGGATAAAGCTTCTTAAAAAGAGAATGCTGTCACTTTAATGGGGCCACTACGTACAAGCATTCCCTCTGCACCGCCGCCCCCCACCCATGCATCACCAACCACTGCCTCCCAGTTCCTTTTTTCTGCCTATCGGTTTAGACATTTGAAGGGCTTCTCAGTGCCTCTCCTTTTTTTGTGTAGTGATTTATGTCCTCTTTTTACTGTCTGCTCACTTAGAGAGGTTTATTTTCTACTTTGATTGACTATATGTTTAGTGTTTTGAGATTTTTATTAGATTAGCATATAAGCAAATGGTACATGAAAAGGTAAACCATTTTTAAAAGACAATTGCAAATTCTAAGTGATTGGCTATATTTTTAACAATATTGCCTCCTCCGTGCAAGCTGTTGACAACACATCAGTGTATAGGATACGGTAAGCACTTCTCTGTGGCTGATTCTCGCAGAGCCTGCATAAGCTTTCTCTGTAACTTCAATCTAGTGTGTTATTGTCAGTTATGTGTCCTTATCAAACCCAGATCACAGGGAACCTACTTAGTCTCCATGCTTAGGAAGGGTTTGGTACCACAGACCACTGTTGGCTTTGTGGAGTGACGGAAGACTTTGCATCCTATTGGTCAGAGGGAGTAAGGACCAGGTGCAGTTTCTGATGCAGCATCCCCTTTTGTACTGGTGTTGAGGTAGCCACATCAGTCCCCAAGAGACCTTCCACAGTCCATTCAAGAGTTTACTCCGAGCATACCCATTTGCGAGTACCTCTTGGTGGGAAAGCACCAAGTTGCAAGGCTTGGCCTTCGGTACTGGAATACTGGAAGACCGTCTCACTCCAGATAATGTTTTGGAAAGGAGTGTTTCTGCCTCTGTACATCGAAAACAGGCAAAAGTCGCTCTGAGGACTGTAAATCATCTAAGAAGGTGAGGTCCAGCTCCCGTCACGGACCGAGTACTGCTCAGCCAGCACCAGGGATACCTTAGCCTGCTACTTCGGTACTGGAAAACGCGGAACCATCAAATATTTATCCTTTTCGTGTCACATTCACCATGAGAGGAAGACCCATCGATCTCATTAAACACCAGCCTCTGTACTGTCTGAAGCATCTTAAGAACATAAGCAGTATAAGCACAAACATAGACACTCTCCTAAGGAAGTTGAGGGCAAGCGTTTGGACCAATTAAAGTTCCTGATACAGAGGCTGGCTCTTATAATCCTTTATTATTATTTTCACAGTACTGCTTTAAGAGTTATTCAGTGCCCCAACGAGGGAAGAGTCTTCTCCAATGCCTCAGTTCACCCCAGAGGAGGATCGGCCCTCAGCCTGTCAGTCTTTGGTATCAATCTTGTAAACCAATATGCAGGTACTGAGACCTATAGTTTGAAACATGTAACAGAACACTATCAATACTTGGATCACTTCTTCTTTGCCCAAGGATGACAACTCATCCTTGGCTGGCACCTCTACATCCCCTATTGCCGCACCAGAAGAATCTTGGGCCCTTCTGGGCCCTCCCAGATTTGTGTGAGCCTATTTTCCAGCATGGGGTCTGGCATGGATTCACATGCTCATGAATATTCCCCGTTGTCAGGCTGGTGATCCTCGGTAAAAGAAAAAACACTTTTGCTTGAAAACTGTATTTCTCCTCTAAACCAATCACTGTCCTCTGGGTCATACTGCCTCCATCCAATGACGGTCCTCTCCCTAAGCTCCACCTCTGGTGGCCATCTTCAGATTTGGTAAGCAAGTAAAGTGGCAGTATGAACCAAGAAGACCCACAGAGGAGAATGCAGGAGGGTTCGCATTTGAAACCATGCCAGACCCAGGCTGGTGAACAATAGTTACAGGTTAGTAACTTAAACCTTTTCCAGCATGAGGTCTGGTATGGATTCACATGCTCATGAATCACTATTACATAGCAGTACATATACACACCCAACAGGAGGTGGCAATACTCAACAGAAGCAATACACACGTACCCCTGGAACAGACTCACCTCAACTGAACATGTTGCTTAGCACCACTTGGCCGATTCCGGTCTCCTCCCTGGAATCCCTATCGACACAGTAGAACCTTGTGAAGGTGTGTGTAGACCTCCACGTAGCAGCCCTGCAGATGTCAAGCAGGGGCATACCAGAGAGAAACATTGTTGCTGGAATGGCTCTGGTGGAGTGGGCTCTCAGCCGGCCTGGCAGCAGCCTGCTAAGCAGTGCATGATGCAACCGGCAAGCCACCTGGAGATGGAAGCCTTCGACAGGGCCTTTCCGTGATTCACAGTTCTAAAATTGACGAATAGCTGAGAAGTCTTCTGAAAGCTCTTCATGCATGCTACGTAAAACTTCAAGGCACAAGCAACATCCAGCGTATGCTAGGCCCTCTCTGCTGGCGTCGATGGATTTGGGAAGAAGACGGGCAACACCAAAGGCTCGTTGAGGTGGAACTCTGACAGCACCTTAGGCATAAAGGTGGAGTGTGTATGCAGTATCACCTTTGAAGTGTGGAAGGACAAGTACGGCTGCTTGCACGACATGGCCTGGATCTCCCCGACCCACCTGGCCGAGGTGATCGCCACGAGAAGGGTCGTCTTCCTCACCTGCCTAGTCCCACAGAGGGTGGGTCCCCCTTAGGGGGTTGGGGGGATTCCTTGGATTTGTCACAATATGCTGTGTGACAACCTCCTTGGCTAAAAAACTGGCAGAATTGGGTGGTGGCGTTTTCCCATCCAGCATGTGGTGCAGGCATGCTCAACCAGTTGTGAAAGGGGGAGAGCAAGGACTAAAAGTACTGGTATCACCAGGAAGGTACTTGTTATCAGTTAATGGTACATAAACTGTCATGGACTGATCAAATGATCCTGAATTCTGTTTTATTAAAGGTTCTGTAGTCCAGTATTTCGGGACATCTAGACAGACCAAGGATAATTTGTTGAAATGTACATGGTTTCAGGGGTTCAGAAATCCAAATTTTCTACCAAAGTAATTTGCTGTCTTTTAGGTTGGTAAGCAAACATGTCATGGTTGATTTTCCATACTTTGACCATGTGAAAACATCCCGGGTAGTTAAACTGAAAAGATTATATTTACAAACATGTCAAATGTGAATTATAGACCAATATTTCAATTTTTAAAGGAATACCTGAATCTGAGTTCTGTGGGGTAGTTTATAAAAGATTTTGAGTAGACTTGTGGAGACCTGTATGGATTGTGTGTGTGTATGTATATATATATATATATATATACTGGACTATGCCAACTCTCTATACCTAGTAGCCCCGGCATACCAACTCACAAAATCCAAAGAGCCCAAAACTCTGCTGCAAAACTGCTCCTTGCCCTGGGTCAAAGAGAACACATCTCACCAGCACTCAGAACCCTCCATTGGCTCCCAGTCGGACGAAGGGCCACCTTCAAGACCCTATGCATCACTCACCGAGCAGTGCACAAGACTGGCCCATTATACCTACAAGAAAAGATAAAAACTTACCTCCCATCTCGCACCCTAAGATCAATTCTAGTGATTCCAACCTCTAACTCAGTCAGGATCGGAGATCCGCCTTCTTAACCTTGGCCCCAACTCTGTGGAACTCGCTTCCCTCACATATTCGACACACCCAAAACCATATGACGTTATGCACAGCTCTAAAAAAGTGGCTCTTTCCGTAATACCAACCACGACCATCTGAACCGATTGAACCCTAGCAACCCGATGACTAATTGATCAATGAGATCCCGAGCAATCTCGCCACTGAATATGCTTATTAATTCGCTATTAAAGCAACCACACGCCAGAATTCCGGAATATCAATCTCCTTATATCATAACTCCACCCAAACACTCACCTCCCATATCACTATGCTTACTCTCTACTCTACACCATCACACAATTGCAGCTACACCCCTTGATCAATTCAGCCTAGCTGCTCATATCCCTTGAACAACTCATCATTCTAATAAAACGCAGCTATATCGCATGGCAAACCGACCTAGCTGGACGCATAAGCATCCTACAGGCCTAACGCAGCATGAACTCAGTCTGGGTGTCCACCCGCCAGACTGCACACATTCAACTGATATCAATACCACCACACCTAGTGCTAGGATGCAGCTATCATCAGGCAATTACAACTGCACACATTACTGTTGTACCCATGCACCCTATGACACTTACTCTCTCAACTGACCTGGACTACGGTCCCCGAGGGCGTTCAATCTACCAGCGCTTTGAGGTCATACCAATGATCAGTGCTCCAGATAAGATTTTTAGGAGGGAGTATTTTACGCATGATTTTTCAAATTAGAGATTAAATGCAATTTCACAAGAGTAAAAATGAGTTTTCTCCTCTGCAAAAGAGTAAAACTTATCCAACACATAGACCCAATGCATATGTATCAGACCCATAGACCAAAAGCTTTGTAGATCAAAGTTATCTGGCTTGTGCAGAGCCCTTCACTCCACATGCAAACGGCACATCCTGTCTGGGCACATAGTAAGAGCACATCACGCCACTTGATAATGGCATATACCCCCCCTGAACATGCTAGCTATGCATCTCCTCTTGACACATAGTAACAAGTACACCACGTACTCTGTGCTCATGGTAAAGGCACATCTCCTTTCAGCATTTTCAGAGATGTGCTGTTAGCATTTGATGAGCAAATTTGTGCCATTTGCATGTGTAAATTGCACCTTTACACTGTGCGCGTGCTAACAGCACATCTCTATGCATATGCTAATGGCAGACATTGTTTTCACGTATTGATAGAACACGTTCTGTTTAGCAAGCCTGATATTTGCACACTATCGGCACATCTCTTCTCGTCTGCTTATGGTGCATCTTCTCTGCGCACATACTAGTGGGACAACACTCTGTACATGCGTGCTAACTGCGCGCATGTGCACAGAGGAGATGTACATGCTAACGACATGCCTTCTACGCACATGCTAATGGGACGTATCCTCTCTGCACATGCTAACTGCACATCCCATCACTGCACATACTAACTGCACATCCTGTGCAGCAACGGGATGGGCAGTTAGCATGTGCAAACTCCACATCCTGTCTATGCACATGCTAACGGCACATCTCGGCTCTGCATGCTAACAGCACATCTTGGCTCTGCATGCTAATTGCCATTCTGTTCCATGGCACGTGCAAATGACACATCTTTACTAAATACGTACTATGGGGACTTTTCTTCTCTGTGAGTGCTAACGTAGCATCCCCTCTGCCCATGCTATAACAGCACATCTCCTCTCTGCCAGTCTTAACGACAAGACTCCCTTCTGCACAGGCTAAAACGTTGCATCCAAAGAAAGGGTTGAAAGCTACTAGGCAGGAGGGCGGCTTGCACTTCCCAAGTTCCAATTACGTGACGCAGTCTTGATGGGTGTGGCGCACAGGGAAGACCGCAGATGAGTCGCTTCTTTCTTACAAGAAATGCAATAATGAAGAATGACCGTTCACACAAGTTACTATCAGTGCTGGAAATGGACAAAATGTACTGGGGCCAAATGTACCCGATTTTACCCCTCCCCTTTCCTTATTCAGCCTGACTCGAATATGTCCTCGCCAGCCCCCATCACAATGGCCAACAGTGCTCCCCTGGAATTCTGCTCTGTTTTGCTGTAATAAATCAAGTACCATTTGAAATGGGATAATAACTGTTACAACAGTGCTTAAAAGCTGAAGGAATTTGGCTAAAAGCATTATTTAAGAACACATACCCCTTTCGACCTGTTATTGGCATAGCCTCCGTACACATGCAGCAGCACATCTCCTCTTTGCACATGCTAACTGAACATCTCTTTTCTGCATTCGCCAGTGGCACATGGCTTCCCTGCATGTGCTATTGGCAAATATATTCAGTTCAGGCTAATGGAACCGTTCATCCCTGCATGGGGTAATGGCCCCTCCCTCGTGGTATAGCCCAACTGCAAGCGCACGTCTTACAACAGCCAGCATAACTTTATAAATTATACATTACAGAGTAGGTTTGCAACAGGCAGGAAGTAAAGGAATAATTAAAGATGTGTTGGCTCCCACCCCTTTTTTCAGCACTTTGAGGGGAGGGGTGGGGGTGGCTGGTGGCTTGTGAGAGTAAGCCGACCGACCTGACCTCTCTCCCATGCAGGGGCACAAAAATAACTACATTTCGGAGGGCAGGAGGGCAAATGAAGTCATGATGGGAGGGGCCACTTCAGAAAATAGACAGGGCAAACTTGGAGGCTCTGCCTCCACTGTTCTACCCACCTCCTCTCATGGTCTTGTGTGGGGAACAACTATTGAATAATATATTTTAAAGCGCAATATGCAGAGAGGTGATGGAAGGCTTTCTTGAAAGTAACAGCTTTAAAGTTTTACTGCGTTTGTGCAAGTACATTTTTCTGAGCACACAAAGTAAAACTTTAACACCGCCAGTTTGGGGGAAAGACTTCCCTCACCTCCCTGCCTATCAAAATGCAAGTGCGCACATCCAGGGGTGCACCTAGGCTAAAATGTAGGCTAGGGCTAACCCTTCAAATGTTGCGAGAGGCACTAACTTCAGAGACTGTGGAGGAATGACAAACCTACTTGTGTAGGGGCATCTAACTTCATTACTCATTGTAATGAGAGTATTCTAGTGCAGCTTCAATGTTACAATCAGTTAACTGCTCTCCTTTGAGTTTGAAACACCCACTTTTTGCAGAACCTGAAGGTCCTAAAAAGTGTGAAAATGGCAGATGGTGTGCAATGAAAGACTCAATATCATAGCATAAAAGGGCATTGCAGAGTGTGGGGCAGTACTCTGGATGGCCCAAGCACCTTCAGTGGCTGGGAGCAACAGAGGAGAAAATGTAATGTTGATTCTACCACAGTCCGCTATACTAGAATCTCTGGTTCACTGACTGGCTGGTGACATATGTCTGCCTGTCAAATCCAGTGTTACAAAAATGGGGGAGGGCCAGTGCAGCAATAATGCAATTCTATGCAGCAGTATTGGAGCCACTAGCAGAGGAGCACCAGTGTACACCAATGTGTCCCTACACTTATTAAAACTGTCCTTTTGTAAGGGTTTAAACTTATAAGCACTCCAATTTTTGCAATTTAAGTCGGGGTGAGATTACATTATTTGCCCAGCATCACACACTTACGCTAAACGGCAAAGCTGGGATTTTAACCCGCTCTTTCAATTTGGGCATGGCCACCTTCTTTACTTGGAACAAAACTTTTAGTTTTGGGTGTCAAGACCTACAATAATACTGTCCTATAGAGTTGACTTGCGTAGTAAAGAATCATAACATGTAAATCCTTATAGCAGCATTTTGTGCCAAAATAATATCACTGTACCTTTATTTTCCACATCCTGCATAGAAAACTAGAAGATGCAAAAGGCAAAACATCCTGGATTTACCCACTTTATTTTCAGCGCTGTAAAAAAAACCAAGAAATAAGTTCTGAAATAAACTCACTTAGGTTTGGAGATTCATCACAAACTTCCAGAGTGTTGTTTTGTATGGTTAGTAAAGAATATTCTACTAAGGACATCAAAGCAAACTTTACTTTTTAGCATATCAAGTTATTAGACGTTATGGGTATGAACACATTTTAAAAGGGTGCATGCTTTATTGTGTTGCTCGCTTATCTGTCACAGATTTGGTCTTTCAGTTGGAAATTCACAATTGTGCGTAAGAAAGGCTATGCTGCTGACAAAAGAAACGCTACAGTGCCATCTAGTGGTGGAAAGTATGTTTTTTTTAATGAATAAATAAAAGCGTACACGGTACGCAGTAGAAAATGAAATCATCCGTATTTGCCATAATTACATGCGTAAAAAGGCACCATACGCACGTTATCTGGAGGGCTGCCAATGCTATATAGAGCGCTATGTAAATGCCAAATAACATAACATATATTCGTCAGTTATGGTGAGCTATGCAACCAAAACTCGCGCCACCGTCATGCACTGTTAACCATAACATCCAGGACATCAAAGATGACTTCACAAATGACATCTTCGAATGGATTGTGTCCTCCCACGTATTCCTCATCTTATGATAAGATACATCTCCAGCTTTCGCTTCTTTGGGAAAAAAAATTCTACAGAGGGCGCTGTATGCAATGTCGTTGAGTAAATGTCCCTTGAGGGCCTCCGTCGACAGTCAACGTCATCATCAGCATAAATAGCGCATGCAGCACCAGTTGGCTTCAGTTCAGTTTTTCTGAGTTTACGCTTCGAGTAATTACGGCGCGCTTCAGTGAGATTTTTGTGAGAGAATCTTCTTCAACAACACCGACGCCAAAGTCCAATTTAAAGAAATGCCAGGACTGCAGGTTGAAAATGTCAATTACGGATCCTCACTGTGTCTGCCCGTGGTGTCTGGAATCCGGGCACTGTACCGCCGACTGTGGGTCCTGTCAGGCCATGACCGAGAAGCTCTCAGGGAGTGTAGAGGTAAACTGGCGGTGGAAAGGTTAGCATTGAAGTCACCTTTGAAGAGGGAGAAAAAGTCGGGTGAGTCAAGAGACTCTTCCTGCGCACAAAGTCATAAAGGTCCCGATTGGGGAGTCGATTGATGCAGTCTTCATCTTCTTCCTCTAAGAAGGCAAAGAAGATACGCCATAGCTCTCCTTCTACCTCGAGCGGGTTGCATTTTGTACAGAGATGTTGCACTTTTTTTCCAGAATGCTGCCTCGGTCCCCTCAAAAGAAAAGCAAAAGAGCCATGCCCCGGTTGCTCCGAATTCTGTCGACAAGGGGAAGTCGAAGGCTAAAACTTTGAACCTGAGCTCAAAGCCAGCGTTGCATCGAGAAAGTTATCGATCTGGCGAGAAGTCATTGAGAGTGTCAATGAGTCGAAAACCGAGTCCAACTATGCTTCCGACAAAAAAGCACAAAGACGTGAAGGCCTAGATGACTTTGACGGCTCTGTCGGAGTCAGAGCTGTCGACGCTGAGTAAACCGGTGCCATTTTCGAAGCCGCCTTACATTGTTGACGACTACTTCGACATTGTTGTAGCCTTTCATTGTACAAGACAGGATTTATAGACCTGTACCTAAAAAAAGACTACTATAAGTCTATGGGCCTCATTCCGAGTGCGGCGGTTAGGGGGTTATTGGCGCCGGTAAGGATGCCGGTGCCATTAACCCATTACCGCCGCATTCCGAGGTCCTTTAGCGGGTCCCGCTAAAGGACCAGGGAGCTAATAACGGGCTCGTTGTTGAGAGGCCCGTTATTAACTCCCTCCCCATTCCCATTGAGCCCTATGGGGGCTCAAATGGGGATGGCTTCCCTGAATGGGGCAATACTGGGTCCTCCAAGGTTGGAATAACCCGGTAAGTCCCCATTCAGGGAACCCGAACCCGAGTTTGGAGGCAGCCGTGCCTCAAATAGCGGCATGGCTACCTCCAAACTCGTAATGAGGCCCAATGTCTGCAATATATGAGAAAGCCTGCAGTTCGGCACCCCCAATGTGCCAGTAGAACCCATTTCTGTAGAACCTATTTCGAGTGGATTGTGTCCTCCAACGTATTCCTCATCTTAGATGTATTCCATCCAGCTTTGCTGCTCTTCGGAATTTTTTTTGGCAGAGGGCGCTCTGTGTCGATGTCATCGAGTCGATGGTCCCTCGAACGCCTCCGCCGAGGGTGACATCATCGGGTGTATAAGTAGCATGCGCGGCACCCGTTGGCCTCAGTTCCGTTTTTCCGCAGTTACGTTGCTTCAGACATTCGGCGCGCCTCGAGTTCTGTGAAAAAATATAATATAACAAGAAGAATTATGTCCTCGTCATCGATGCCGACCACAACCCCAAGATCAGGTTTTAAGAAATGCAAGTCGTGCGGCTCAAAAATGTCGATCATGGACCCACACCGCAAGTGTTTGTGGTGCCTCAGAGAAGGCCACGACATGGAGGCCTGTTCGAAGTGTCAGGCGATGACGGGGAAGGCCTTGCAAGAAAGGAGAGGAAAGCTACAGGTAGGTCGGAAGGATCGAAAATCCTCTAGCGTCGAGTCGAGACCCCATGAGGAAAAATCTCCTCGACGCGAAAGGCATCGATCTAGATCCCGAAGCGATTCTCATCGCTCGTCGTCTTCGTCAAAAAAGTCGAAAGAACGACGCCATAGGTCTCCCTCCACCTCGTCGTTAGACGAGTCTCCGAAAAAAATGAAATTCCCCATGAAACATTTGTCTTCTGAAGAGTGGGAAGCATTCAGGGTCAAAATGATGGAGGTTTTTGAGAAGGCGAAGCCTCGGTCAGCGCCTTCTTCGGAAGCGGCCAGGAGCGTCATCGCTCCCACACTCGCGCGCCCTCGAGCCCGGGTGATCGTAAAAGGAAGGATAGGGAACCTTCCAGGACGCCGAGCGATAAACGCTAGAGTCGAGTCGACCGCTCAAGGTCACCGACGCCATCCGAGACCTGTCACACCTCGAAGGGAAAATGCCTCGACGCCCTCGAAACAGACCCTGTCGTCGACCACTATGTCGTTGACGCCTTTATCGACATCGACGCCGAAACCTTCGGCGCCAAATGCTCCAACCAAGCCAGGGCAGCCAGAAAAAGAGAAGGAGAAAGTTACAAAACATGTATTTTCTTCAAAACCTCATACTACACCTCTTCCTCCTCCTCTCCCAGAGAAAGTTTTCAAGCCTCTCCCTAGGAAGGAGTTTCTCAAATCCTTGACCTCAATTTTTGAGGAACAGGGGAGATCCGAGGAGGAAAATGTACCTTTTGGACTGGAATATGGCACCCCAAATGTCCCAGAATGCTTGATCTCAGAAGAAAGCAGAATGAGGGATTTGTTGGAGTCTTTACATAAAGCAAGTAGCATTGACACTTCTCCTGAGAATGACTTTGGTAGACCAGATCCAGGAGAGCATGCTAGTCCATCTTACCGTCAGTTAATGACCAAGGTGGTAGATTACTTGGGATATGCTAGACCACCAGCCCAATTCGTCCAAGACGATTTAACAGACATATTGGACCATGGTCCCACTGAAGACCCAGTACTACCTTTTCATGTAGCCTTACAAAACATGGTGGCCAAGAATTGGGAAACTCCGGATTCTATTCCTCCGGTAAATAAGTCCCTTGCATCAAAATACTGCCCAGCCAGTAGCGACTCTGGCTATCTGTCAAAACATCCAACTCCCGAGAGTCTGGTCATACAAACAGCCACAGCTTCCAACAAACTTGGGTACCCGTCTATCCCTCCAGAGAGGGACAAGCGTGTGGATGGTTGGGCACGGAATGTATTTTCAGCCGGGAGCATGGCATTAAAATCGGCCAACTCCACATGTGCCTTGGCAAAATGTTCGTACACTCTGTGGGAGTGCATCGCAATGGCAGTGGAGCACATACCAGAAGAGGAAGAAAGGGAAGGTTTCCTAGCCATCGTTGGAGATGGAAAGGAGGCCATGCAGGAATCCCTTCAATCTGGATTGGACAATGCGGATAGTATAAGCAGGTCCATGGGCACTAGCACAGTAATGCACAGGTTTGCGTGGTTACGGAAGTCGGGTTTTGCACCCGACGTATAGAACCGCCTTCTGAACATGCCTCTTGTCGGGTCTCACCTTTTTGGCAACAAGGCTGACGAGAGCCTTGAGAGGTTGCAGACCTCAAAAGCAGCAGCCAAATCTTTAGGAGCTTCTATTAGGCAACCTCAGCCTTTTCGTGCGCAAGGGAAATCATGGAGGGGACAATCCTATCGTTATTACACCTCATATGGGATGGAAAGACGAGAGGAATGGCCAGTCAAAGGGGCCAAAGAAAGGCCACTCGTGGTGGACGAGGAAAACGTGCTAAGCCAGCTCCAGCTGCAGCCTCTTTGCCATCAGCGGCTGCAACATCCGCCAGAAAACCACTTTGAGGACTTGCACCACAAAACACCTGTAGGAGGCAGGCTGTCGCAGCATCTGCAAGAATGGCAAGCCATTACTTCAGATGTTTGGGCTCTAGAAATAATAGCCCAAGGCTACTGCCTTCCTTTTCTAAAGCAACCTCAAAGCAATCCACCAGGGAGACACCCGTTGAAAGTTTCAAACCCGCTCCTACAGCAGGAAGTTCTAACCCTGCTGGAGAAAGGTGTGCTATAGAACCAGTACCTGGAGCGGATAGGAACAAGGGATGGTACTCCCCGTATTTTTTTATCCCCAAAAAGGACGGAGGACTGAGACCCATCTTGGACTTAAGAAACTTGAACAAGTTCCTCAGGAAAGACAAATTCAAGATGGTTACCCTTTCACAGATCCTTCAGGCCATTCAACTCCAGGACTGGTTGATGTCATTGGACCTCCAGGATGCTTATTTTCATGTGCCGATTCATCTCAAACACAGAAAATACCTGAGGTATACCTGAGGTTCGTAGTTGGCGACTCACACCATCAGTTTCGAGTCCTGCTATTCGGGTTGACCTCCGCCCCGAGGGTCTTCACCAAGTTAATGGTAGTGGTGGCAGCACACCTCAGGAGAGGGGGGGATTCATGTCTACCCCTACCTGGACGATTGGTTGATCAGAGCGCGCTCTGCCGAGCAAGCACTGGATCATCTGAAAGTCACCTGCCACTTCCTCCACAAACTGGGCTTCTCCCTCAATTTCAACAAGTCTCAAATGACACCTTCCCAACAGCTTCAGTACATAGGAGCTGTACTAGACACATCCTTGGGAAAGAGCTCGCCTCCCAAGATGAGGGCTCAAGACATTCTTCAGATGGTTTCCAAATTCCAAAATGCCCAAAATCTCCAGGCTTTCGACTTTTTAAGGTTGCTCGGCCTCATGGCATCCTGCATCTTTCTGGTGCCAGAGGCACCCTTGAGGATGAGATCCCTTCAATGGGCCCTAAAGACTCAGTGGTCCCAGTTCTCGGGTCAAATGGCGGATCTTCTTCAGATTCCGAACAAGGTCAGACAAGACCTTCTATGGTGGACCTGTACAGAGAACATCCCAAAAGGAGAACCTTTTTGGCAACCATGGCCGGAGATCACAGTAGTGACGGACGCCTCACTACTGGGGTGGGGAGCTCATGCCAACGATTTGACAATCAACGGTCGTTGGTCTCCATCGGAATCCAAACTACATATCAACCTTTTAGAACTGAGGGCAATCAGACTAGCGCTGAAGGCCTTCCTGCCATCTGTCAGGGGAAAGAATGTCCTGATAATGACGGACAACACAGTGGCCATGCACTACCTAAACAAAAGAGGAGGTGTGGGGTCACTTCCCCTGTGCAGAGGGGCAATGCAGCTCTGGTATTGGGAGATTCAGGAGGGAATCTCTTTAACGGCAATTCATCTAGCCGGGGAAGAGAATATGACGGCAGATGCTCTGAGAAGGCAGAGCACGGTGTCCCACGAATGGGAACTGGCTCAGGAAGTCATTCAAGAGATCTTCGCCCTTTGGGGAACCCCTCAGGTAGACCTATTCGCAACCAGTACCAACCGAAAATGCGAAAGGTATTGCTCAAGGGAATTTGCCCGGAGAGGTGCCCTGGGGGACGCGTTCGTGGTGGATTGGAATTTCCCACTATTGTGTGCGTTCCCTCCGATTCCCGTCATTCCTCAGGTCATCAGGAGGCTGAGCCGCTTCGGGAACCGCATGATCCTAATTGCTCCGGATTGGGCCAGGAGAACGTGGTATCCGGACCTTCTAGATATGTCCATCTGTCCTCCAGTACGTCTTCCTCAGAGATGAACCTTCTCTCTCAAATGGAAGGTCAGGTTCTCCACCCAGAGGTCAGAACACTCAACCTTCATGCTTGGTATCTGAAAGGCTGAGATACAGGGATTGGAACCTTCCAGATGATGTTATGGAGATGTTGCTTTCGGCAAGAAGGCCAGCAACAAAGTCTCTATACCGTTGCTGTTGGAAAAAGTTTTGCAACTGGTGCAGGGAAAAGAATGTCGACCCTTTTCTATGTTCTATTCCGGAAGTACTATCTTTGCTTCTGACCCTAGCACATAGAGGTCTGAATATCGGAACAATAAAAGGTTACCTTGCAGCGCTTTCCATTTTCAAGCGCTCATCGGAAGAATGCTCCTACTTCAAAATTCCTTTGATAACACAATTCTTAAAAGGTCTCACTAATGTGTTTCCTCCTCACCCATTTCAAGTACCGATTTGGGATCTAAATTTAATCCTAAAATTCTTAATGTGGGCCCCTTTTGAGCCTATGCACACGTGTCCATTAAGATTACTAACATGGAAAACTGCCTTTTTTTACCCTCATTCTATCCTCCACCTCATCCTTCTAAGGAGGAAGAAAGATTACACAGACTGGATCCAAAAAGAGCTTTAAGCTTTTACATCTCTAGACTTTCTAGGCTTAGAGTGGACAACCAGTTGTTTATAGGCTACACAGGAAGGAAACTGGGTCAATCGGTAACAAGACAGACAATTTCACGCTGGATTGTACTTTGCATTTCAGAATGCTACAGACTAGCACAAAAAGACCCACCAGAAGGGTTGAGGGCTCATTCCACCAGAGGCATCGCCTCTTCCATGGCCCTTCAAAGAGGTGTCCCAATAAGGTCCATTTGCGAAGCAGCAACTTGGTCTTCACTTCACACCTTCTCAAAATTTTATAGCCTGGATGCTTCCCAGTCTAGGGAGCTGACGTTTGGAAAAGCAGTGCTTTATTCCGCCATCTAAAGGCATTGATAAAAAAAATCAAAACAATCTGACCCCTCCTCCAGAGAAAGTAACAAAATACTGCTTTGGGAGTCTATCTAAGATGAGGAATACGTTGGAGGACGCAATCCACTCGAAGAGCAAGTTACTTACCAACTGGTAACGTTCTTTCGATTGGATGTTCCTCCAACGTATTCCTCATCGACCTCCCAACCTACCCCTCTGTAGATTTTTCCGGGTTATTGCCATCTCAAATCTCGCAAGGCTGATACCTGTCTGCCGGCACAATCTACACAGTACAAGATCACAGGCAAAAAAAAGGGGAAAAACAGAACTGAGGCCAACGGGCGCCGCGCATGCTACTTATACACCCGATGACGTCACCCTCGACGGAGGCCTTCGAGAGACCATCGACTCGACGACACTGACGCACGGCGCCCTCTGCCGAAAAAATTTCCGAAGAGCAACAAAGCTGGATGGAATACATCTAAGATGAGGAATACGTTGGAGGAACATCCAATCGAAAGAACGTTACCAGTTGGTAAGTAACTTGTTCTTCTGACAAGTGAAGACTAAGATTTGTATGATAATCTCCAGTCAGCTAGTGGCTTGGATAACTCACCAGAACTAGAATTGGTCAGGCCTGACCCCTCTGAGCACGCCGATTCATCCTACAAGAAAGCTCATGGGAAAAGTAATTGAGTTTATGGAGTGGAGTAGGCCTACTCCATCGTTGAACAAGATAACATGAAAGATATCTTGGACCAGGGTCCTCAGAAAGACCCAATTTTACCATTCCACATGGCCCTGCAGAAAAAAAGTCTCTGCTTATTGGGAAACTCCGGAAGCTGCAGTTAACAGTCAGCGTATCCTTCCACCCGACAGGGACGACAAGAGGGTGGATACCTGGGCATGTAAAGTTTTCAGTGTAGGCAGTATGGCCTTAAAATCCACTAATGTGACTTGCACACTGTCTAGATTCATGTTTACCCTGTGGGACTGTGTTGCTACGGCAGCTGAACACATCCCGGAAGGCGACGAAAGAGACAGCTTCCTGGCTATCATTAAAGATGGCAAAGAGTCAATGAGTGAATGTCTCCAGTCAGGTTTGGATACTGCAGACAGCATCAGCAGATCCATGGCTGCTAGCATGGTATTACGCAGATTTGCGTGGTTGAGGAAGTCTGGGTTTGCACCAGACGTGCACGCAAGACTATTCAACATGCCCTTTGACAGCTTGAGGTTGTTTGGCAGCAAGGCGGATGGGAGTTTGGAGAAGCTGCAGAACTCAAAGGCGGGAGCTATATCCCCTTGCGCTGCCGTTACACAACCTCAACAACCCCATTCGGGCTCGTCTTCTTGGAGGGGTAAATCCTTTTGTTTCTACTACTCAATTGGAAGAGGAATAGGATAAACTGGACATAGGGGCCAGAGAAGATTCCCTCGTGGTGGACGATAAAGGAGTGCTAAATCAGCCCCAGTGGTGGCAACCTTACCTTCAGCTGCTGCTGCAGCCACCTCTAAGCCACTCAGAGGCCTTGACCCACAAGGCCCCGGTGGGGGGCAGACTTTCTCGGTATCTGAACGAATGGCGGGGCATTACTTCAGATGCGTGGGCACTGAAAACGGTGGCCCAAGGTTAATGCCTTCCTTTTCAGAAAAGGCCTCCGGATCATCCACCGGGATACAACTCTGTCAAAACTGTGGATTCGCTCCTTGTGCAGGACATTTTAACCCTGCTAGAGAAAGGTGCAATAGAACATGTACCTGTAGCTGAAAGGAACAAGGGTTGGTATTCCCCTTATTTTCTGATTCCCAAAAAGGACGGAGGATTGAGACCCATCTTGGACTTAAGAAACTTGAACAAGTTTCTCAGGAAGGACAAGTTCAAGATGGTTACCCTTTCTCAGATCCTTCAGGATCTCCAACTCCAAGACTGGTTGGTACCATTGGACCTTCAGGATGCTTACTTTCATGTGCCAATCCATCTCAAGCTCAGAAAGTGCCTGAGGTTTGTGGTTGGCGGTTCTCATTAACAGTTTCGAGTTCTGCCATTCGGTCTGACCTCTGCCCAGAGGGTTTTCACCAAGTTGATGGCAGTAGTGGCAGTGAGTCCCAGGAGAGGGTGGATTCACGTCTACCCCTAACAGGACGATTGGCTGCTTAGGGCTTGTTCACCTGAACAAGCCCGGCAACATCTCAGTTAACCTGCCACTCTCTTCACAAATTGGGCTTCTCCCTCAATTACATGAAGTCCCATATGATACCATTCCAAAGACTCAAATTCATTGGAGCAGTCCTGCACACTTCCTCTGGGAAAGCCTTACCTCCCAAGGTGAGAGCTCGACACATTCTGTAGATGGTAACAAAATTCCAAAATGCTCAGTATCTTCGGCCTTCGATTTTCTGAGGTTGCTCGGTCTCATGGCATCCTGCATTTTCCTGGTGCCAGAGGCCTGCTTGAGAATGAGATCCCTTCAATGGGCTCTCAGGACTCAGTGGTCCCAGTTCTCAGGCAATATGTCAGACCACGTGCAAGTTCCGGGCAGAGTTGCTCAGGACCTTCTGTGGTGGGCTTGCAAAGATAACATTCTCAAGGGAGAATCATTTTGGCAACCATGGCCGGAGATAACGGTAGTGACGTACGCCCCATTCACGGGGTGGGAGCCCACACCAACAAACTGACAATCAGCGGTCTTTGGTCTCCATCGGAGTCCAAACTACACATTAACCTTTTAGGCCTTTCTTCCCTCTGTAGGTGGGAAGAATGCCCTAATGATGACGGACAACACATTGGCCATATACTACCTCAACAAGAGAGGAGGTGTAGGGTCACTACCACTGTGCAAAGAGGCAATGCAGCTCTGGTTCTGGGTAATGCAAGAAGGGATCTCTGTCGGCAGTTCACCTAGCCGGAGAGCAGAACACGGCGGTGGATGCTCTGAGCAGGCAGAGCACAGTATCCCATGCGTGGGAACTAGCTCAGGAAGTCCTTCAAGAGATCTTTACCCTTTGGGGAACACCTCAAGTGGATCTGTTCACGACCGGTGTCAACCGGAAGTGCGAACAGTACTGCTCCATGGAATTTTCCCAAGAGGAGCTCTAGGAGACACGTTCATGGTGGACTGGGAATTTCCACTCCTGTATCCGTTTCCTCCTTTCCCCGTCATTCCTCATGTGATCAGGAGTTTGAGATTGTTCGGAAAAGACATGATCCTAATTGCCCCGGATTGGGCCAGGAGAACGTGGTACTCGGACCTACTGGACCATAAGGGTTCATTCCACAAGGGGCATGGCAACCTCTGCAGCTCTTCAAAGGGGTGTTCCAATAAATTCTATTTGTTCAGCGGCCACTTGGTCGTCTATCCCTAAATTTGTAAAACATTACTGCCTCTATTCTTCCTCCGGTCAGGGAGGACTTTTTGCAAATGCTGTCCTCCATTCGGTCCATGATGATTAAATCTATATTAATTGGTACTCCCACCTCCAAATTGTTACTGCTTTGGGAGTCTGTCATAAGATGAGGAATACGTGGGAGGACACAATCCATTCGAAGACCAAGTTACTTACCCCTGGTAACGTTCTTTCGATTGGATGTTCCTCCCACGTATTCCTCATCAGCCCTCCCAGCCTACCCCACCGTACAATTTATGTGTTCTTACACTCTATGCTTTCTGTGAGCCTAAAGTCTTGGTGACGCCTGGTAATTCCTCTGTGAAGGGGAAAAGCAAAACAAAACTGAAGCCAACGGGCGCTGCACGCGCTATTTATGCTGATGATGAAGTCGACGGAGGCCCTTGAGGCACGTTGACTCGAGGACACTGCATACAGCGCCCGCTGTCAAAAAAACCTCTGAAGCAGCGAAGCTGGTGAGATATATTATCTTAAGATGAGGAATACTTGGGAGTAACATTCAATAGAAAGAATGTTACCAGGGGTAAGTATAACCTGTTCATTGATAACATCACTGATGACATCACATATGCCAACAATTGCACTAGAACGTTTCTTCAAGGGGTTTTGATCAGAATGTTGCTAGCAACATATAAACAGTGATTGTGAGTTTTCTCATCAACTATTAGATATATCACAAAATACACTTATTTCAACATAAACGTTCTATTTAAGTGTTGCTGTTAATCAAGCAATATAATAATATATATATATATATATATATATATATATATTTTACAGAGCCTGTGGTAGCTGCGCTGTAGTTATGGGTAAGTTGCTGAACTCATAGGAAGAGCAATTATTTGGTGGTTTATAACTTGCCCCCCCCCCCGGACGAATCTGCATGGAATGTTGCAAAAAAGTACATGACCCTGTCAGATTGATTCTGCAAAGTTAGGTGAGGTTTTCGTGCAGGGGGTGCAAAGTTGTAAGGGTGTCCCAAATGTGTTTTTTTCCATAGACACATGTTGCTCACGCCTACAGTCCAAACCGCTGGATGGATTTTCACCAAATTTGAGGCAGGAGCGGCAGCTTGGTCCCAAAAGCATGCTTTTGTAAATTTGGTGTAAATCAGTCCAGTAGTTTGTTTAAAATGGGCCAAAAGTAGGTTAAAAAAAATTAGTTATATCTGGGTTCGGTCCGCGGACTCACTTCCCTGTTCGCTCCACAGACAGGCCTCCGATTGGCCCAAAGGCCGATGTGAGGTCTGCGGGCACCAGGTGTGCTTGCCAATTGGACGGTGAAGCGTGTGAGGTGCGTCATAGTTTCCAAAAAGCCTGCCATGTTGTTCTCGGACAGCGCAGCGAGGGGAAGAGGCCTGGAAACACATTTAGGGTTATTTGGTGGTGGAAAGAGGGATTTGAAAAAAGATATGGGACTCTTTGTATAGGTGGAAAAAGAGTATACGGGTGGCTCGGTAGTCCGCGGACACCGCAATAGTCATGGACGGACAGCCTGAGAAACACATTTGGGGTTATTTGGTGACTGAAAGAGGGCTTGGTCAGGGGAGGGGAGTGGAATATGGATGATATTGGGATGTTTTCATAGGTGAAAAATAGGGTTGGCGGTTGGGGGAGTTCAGGGTGAGTTGTGTTATTCCAATATTTATTCTATGTCCTTCTTATGTATGGTTTAATTATGCTGTGGTGGTTGTGGCCAGTGGCCAGATTCTTTGGCGCTTGACCGTAGGCCATGTACCCAAGAATCTGGCCACTAGCCACAACCATTATAATAATATGTTTAAAGTAATTGAATCTAGGCAGTGGTTACAAGCACTATACTATGTGTATAGTAATTCTAGGTAGTGTAGGGGCAGTATACAGTATTTGTAACATAGTTACATAATGCAATTGTAGTGTAAGTAGTACATGTGATTGCTGTACAATTGAGGGTATAGGTTGTGTTTGTTGTACATGGTAATGAAGGAAACATCTTTGCTTCTTTCTCTAAAAAAATACAGCATAATATGTTAGGCAGGATAGTTTAAAATGTTTCATTGCATACAATCTCAAATATTCATGTACTTTTTAGACCCTCATAATCAGTACATTCTAAGTACTATGTTTGAAACAACATTACTGTGTGTTCTGCACAGTTGCTGTTTCTGCTTGCATAATCATTGGGTCATTGGGAAAGCAAATCCATACATGATTTTTTAAAAACTACTATATTTGAGTTTATGTTTGAAAGTATGTTTGTTTGAAGTATGTTGTACTTAACTGAATGTTTAAAGTGCAAAGATAAGTGTTTTTGTTGTTACAAGCAGTTTTGGAGTAAGAATTGTGATGGTGTATTTGAATTGAAATGTTATAAAGGCTATTTTTTAAGTAGTTAGATACTTGTTGGCGTAATCTTAACTGTTTTGCTTTTCAAAAGTAGCATTGTAGTATTATGGATGTAGTTAGATACCAGTTGGTGTATTCTAACTGTTAATAGTGTACAGGTTAGTGACTAAATCTAGGTTTACGGAATATTAAGTAGGCATTTGTTAGATTTGCTGGTAGTCTCTGTTTTAGAGTGATGAAAGTGTTGTTGCATTCAACCCAACCACTTCTTTTTTTAATATATGCAGTATAGTGTCCTGCAGTGGTTGTGTCACCAGTGTGGTATATTGTGCCTACTGCTGTGAAGGTTTTCTTGCCAAGAGATACTTGCCCATGTGTGAAGCTAGTAAGCTTGCAGTTGGTTTTGGTACCATCTGCGTGTTAGCTTAAAAGCATTAGTATCAGACATTGGCTATGTGAGTTTATTTGCATGGTGGAACGATTGTCTGAATTGCAAAAAGTGCATAATATGGCATGATTACAATATGTAGGTGCTTATCAAGTCTTGTTTTTGTTCTTTGCATTCTGCGAGTTGTAGTTGCAGTTTTTTCATTAGGAAAGTTGGACACGTCCTAAAATGTAGAGCAAAAAATAGGACTGGGTAAGCACCTGTAGATTGGAACGGGTTATGTTAGCAAGTATGCATGTACTGTCAAAATATTAAACATGCACACACTAAGTGGCAGTTAAAAATGGTGCGGAAATCTTTTTCATCTGCTTTTTGTTTCTTTTCTAGAGAAGTGCTGTTTGAAATGCATATACGCATTTTTAAATTTTAATTGAAATGGTCCTAAAAATATTTCTTTTTAAACGCTCAGAGTTTTCCGTTCCATACAAATGTTATACTTTTGGATAGTCTAGTGTACTCCTGTGTTTTTCTTTGTTTACATTCTGGGAGTTGTAGTCCAAGATGTGTAATGATAGAAGTGGTATTACAAGTCACTGAATGCAGAGAAAAAAATACATGATTTCATTACCACCTATAGATTGGAATGTGTTATGTTGGTGGGTATGAATGTACTGCTAACATATTAAACTTCCACTTAGCAAGTGCCATTGTCAAATGTTTTAGAAATCTTTTTAAGCTGCTTTTCCTTTTTTTTTTTTTTAAAGTAGCACAAAGTGCTGCTATAAATGCACATATGCATTTTGTAAGTTTGTAAGTTGCATGGAAATGCTTTTAAAAAGAAAGATTTTTACATGTACATCATTGTACGTAAGTGTGCTGAATGAAGTAATACATGGGATTTGGTAGAGTGGTTGCAAAAGAGAATATGGTGGTGTTGGAGGAGTCTGTCTACAGTGACATTTGCTCAGAGGAGGAGCCGGTATCCAGTGGAAGTAGCAACCACTATTTGAACTAAGTTACAGCGCAGAGCACGCGCGGAGAAGTGGCGAGGACACGTGGTCCTTCGTGGTCACTCGTGAGCAGGACAGGGCTGGAGCATAAAACCCTTGTTGCACACACACTGTGACTCCGTGACAGTGAAATAAGAACTTGCACTGCTACATAAATGTACGGTAAGTGGGGAAGCTAACTTTGTTTGTACGAGCTCTCGAGAGACTGCAGAGGGGATTCCTCTTTGATCCCACCCCGTGTCTTACCGCTCGTTTTTATTATTCCCCTTATTGAAGCATGTTTGGCACACTCATCAGCTTATTAGCCTTGTTGCTACGGGTGGCATGACAAAATCCAAAACAACAAAATCACGCTATAATTGAAGGAGGGGGAAATATGAACAAAGAAGATGGTGTCAAATTCAAAAAAGTATATTGCCACGCCCACTGGTGGCCAGGCTGAGAAGGGAACCATACCGGCCCTCTTTCAAGAAGTAAATCCTAAAGCTAACAGTAAGGAAATTTGTCCTGAAGGAGAAACTTTCCCATCCAACCTTAATGGGAATCAGGCTATCGATATTTCCAACTACGACAATATTGATAACTCCTTGCTGGATTTATGCCTTTCCATCCAAAAGTCCATGGCATCTACAGCAAGGGATATTACTCCGGCTAACAATGGTATGCTTGTAGTTGAAGCACAAGTTCTGAATGCAGAGAATAGTGTACCAGCCGGTTCGATGAAGGCGCTGGAACAGAAGGTCGCGAACAGTGCACCATCAAATATCCCGGAGGAACAGGCAACAGAGAAACAGCTAATGAATCTGCCAAGCAGTCCAACATTAACCCCTGAAACGGGTCGCCTATCTGCTTCACCACATTTATTAATCGACCTCAAGGGTACAGAGCCTCTAGAAGCCTCTAGAAGTGTCAAGGACAGGCAAACTATCGTCAGCTGTCATCATTGAATTGCAAGCTTCCATGGCAGCTATGCAGTTCGCACTTAAAATGTTGCTGAGGTTGTGTGGGAGAATCCATGTTGATACGGTTCTCCATCTGGCCTTACCTAACCCAAGAACCTTACAGGAGACGGACTTACCAGAAAAGACAGCCTTAGTAATAAACCAGGAGGAAAATGATCTTCCGCTGAATGAAGAAGTAAAATCTGGGTCTAATGATGATTCAGCAATTTTATTCTCCAGAAAACGGCGGCGTATGGCCAGACGAGCAGCCAATAAGGAAGTGTCCATGGTCATTGTTTCGCCATCACCCGCAACTGATATTCCTCCGATTAAATAAAAAAAAACGAGGAAAAGGGCACGGAAAGTTAAGAAATGTCAGACTAAAACTGTGGGAACCCTGACCGCTGGATACTTCCCAAAAAAGCCAATGAGATCTCTTATACGAGCAGGAATTGGACTCTTCTGTGATCAACAATAGTGAGACATAAATACTCTACCCCTTAGAGGAGGTCTACCGGAGAAGTCAGATGAAGATAGTAACCACGTGGAGAACAAACTTTGCATCATTAAAAATTTGAAGGGATAAATGGTTGGTAACAACCGAGATACTAGCAAATTGCACCTCACACCTCAACTGCGAGTAATTAGATCTGAAGACTTTACGTTTGTTGAAACATTGAGGGTGTGTAATCCCAATGTTTTGGCACTGCATTGTAGAGTCCTAGTTACGGCACAACTAATTTGCACGCATAAGAGTAGTCTAATGCATGTTGGGGTGGGGGTTGATGTGAACAGGGAAGAAGATCAACTATTACCAAGTAGATCAAAGACTCAGAACAACATCAAGCCTGATAAACCTGCCCTTTCCACAGGAAAATATGTACAGATGAGTGACATCCAAAACACCTTGAAGTGGCTAGCAGACTCTTTACCAATGGTTCTACAGAAACCCTGAGATTGCTCCTTGTTGACATGGAACACTCGTGGGTTTAACCATCTGCTGACCACAAATGGTTCTCTTTCCTTAATTGATAAGCAAACATTTTTTTTATTACAAGAGGTGTGGCTGCTAGCACCAATCTTCATGGATGGATATACTTTGTTTCATACTCCTGCCAAGAAGGGGGAGCGTGGGCGCCCAAATGGGGGGCTTCCAGTTGGAGTTGTTAATACAATTGTAAGCAGAAAGATAGCAACTTCTTGTGTAGCATATGTCAGTGCTGTAGAAGTAAATGTAATGGGGACATAGCTATGGGAATACATGCTGTTGGTTAATGTGTACAACCCTCCCCGGGGCCAATTACAGAGAACAGATCCAGGAGGCACTCCATGAGCTTTTAGGCCAATGGAAATAGAACACCAAGAGCCACCTGACTATCCTAGCGGGAGATCTTAATTGCCACATTAAAGGGGAGGGGGGAGGCACAGCCAACAATGTTTTTTTTACATTAATATAGCCTTCAGGAACATAATATAGAGGACATGCAAGGTGAATGCTGGCAGTGTTTTTTCAAGTGTTGGGAGCTTGAAATAATTAATGAACGTACCAGGAGTGATAGACCTGGCAAGAACACCTGGCGTGTGGGCCCTCATTATAGTACTTTAGATTATATCTTCACCAGTAGTGAGGTGGCATCTATTGTTACTGACATGATTGTCCTTGAAAGCATGTGGAGTGACCACGATCCACTGATCATGAAACTAGGCACCACCACCTACCCATGTGAGAAAATAACCTCAGGGGAACTAACTGCAAATCATGCTGCAAACTGAATAATTTGGTCTGAAAGGAATATTGAGAAGCCAGTAAAAGCAGTGGATGAGTGGAATTCTAGTCACACACTTAGTTTCAGGAGCATAGCACCAGTGGAAATCGAAAAATTGATATCTATATTCTCGGGTAAACATGCTACATGCAGAATAAATTTGGTGCTTAAGCACGCTGCTACCGAGACCACCTATGATAAGGAGATACGAGATGCTAAACAAAACCTTGGAGGTAACATTCGTAAGGCCAGAGCTTCTGGGCATTCTATGCTTGTAATCTATGTCCGCTCCTACAGCTAGGAAGAGTTGTACTTAACAAATGACTCCCCGTTTGTAGTTACTATTAGTGAACTCTGTAATAAAATAAGTAAACTGGGCCCTAACGGTCTGTCCAATGTGGTTACGAAACATAACCCTCTTTTTTGGGTGAGTCTTATGAAAATTCTATTTGAGAAAGTATTGGCAGAGGGGAGAATCCCTGAAACATGGCAAAGGGCCATACTTATACCAGTCCTTAAGAAAGGTAATAAAACAGATCTGCGTAATTATCGCCTACTTTCTATGCTTGATAGCACAGGTAAAATGTTTGCTTATTTGCTACTAAAAGAACTACAATTATGGGCTGATAAAGCTGGGATTGTAGATCGCTTTCAGAGCAGTTTTAGGGCAGGATATTCTACCTCACACAATCTCCTTATTATGGACTCTCTAAGGAGTAAAGCTATTGTTAGGCAGAATTATATGCAGTACCCTTCGGGAACACCACACACAATTAAGACAAAAAGTGACAGTACAAATTCACCTTTGGGACAAGCCTGTACTACGCAGTAAAGTGGTAGCAATGGCTGAGCAGCCAGACTTATCTCAAGAGTAAGTGAGCAGTATCAAATAGTTACACAAAGGACAACAATTACTATGATTCAAACAAACACTGGCTCAAGGTTTCTGAGTAAAAGAATATGCATTTATTTACACATCAGTTGTAAAACATTTCACTAAAGTAAAGCAGTTGAAAAGTCACACTCTTAATGCAGCACCCCACTCCCAATAGATTTTGGACAAGTTAACCTCAAAATGAAGTAAGAGCAAAATGGCACTCCAATAATTTAAAAAGGGAGGGAAAGACACAGTTGGGTAAAAAGGGCTTGGGGCCAAAGTCAATAGGACGAAGTCTTTTGCTCAAGATCACACAGTTCAGGGTAGTTCACGGTTAAGTCTTTGCTAAAACCCAAGCAGGGTCCGACCTTCCTGGCTATCCGGTTTAATGTAGCTCTGTACAGCAAATTCGACCAGAGGAGGGAGTCCTGGCTTGCAGTTTGGGCGAACTGGTTGGTCCCACCAGCTCAAGGGAAAAAGACTCTTGGAAGATCCTCTGTCGTTGGAGTCTGACGTTTCGGACCTGCAGCAGGGCTTCACCTGGCGGTTCAGTCGTTGTAGGGGTCCTCTTCTGTCAGCTCCTCTTCGGTTCTCTCGTTCCAATGGCGACTTTGCCTTTCCAGTCCCAGAGACCCGCTTATTATGCATTTTTCCACCATTCACACAGCCTGGCTGTCAATCACACCCCAGGGTGGCTGTCCTGGTGGGACAGTCACCTAGCCAATCAAACAGGAGTGTGACTTGGGTTACCAGGGGAACCCATGTCAAAGGTCCTAAAACCCCACCCTCACATTCTGCCTACCCAGACTTTCAGACGCCTAAGTATGGCTTCTGTGCAGAATCCCACAAAAGGACGGCTAACAAAGGAACCAAACCTGGTTTGGCGCACAGAGAAAAACACGAGAAAGACTTTTACAAAAAGAAATAGCGAATAAACCCAGCCGGAACTAAATTAAAACAAATATGGTCTAGCGGGTTTAAGTTCGAGGTTACCAAGATAGCCTAAAACAATACCAAGGTTCTTTAAGATAACCGCGGTAGGAAAAATAGGGCAGTTACCACTGCCACCAGCCAAGTCTTAATGAAAAGGGAGTGAAACAATGCTCCAAGAGAAACAGACAAAAAGGGATAAGTATTAACCCTTTCCCGTACTCTATGTAAGATAGTTTGTACTGGGTCTGTGGATTTAAAGAGACTAATAAAGTCAATGGCATATTTACATGTTCTGGGAGACAGTAGTCCGTCCCAGAAAATGGAGTCTGAGTTGGGAAGTCTAAAAGTCAACCCTGTGTCACTGCACTGAAGCTGCTGTGTAACACACAGTAAAAAGATGATGCCTGTGGAGTAGGTGAGGCTCCACAGTCTCTGAACACAAAAATGTTAAACACACACAGCAAAATGCATGTACGAATGGGGAAAAAAGGCTCACACTCTTACCAGGTGAAAAAAAATTAATCCTAGAAATCCAGCAAAACTGCTGAGGGACTCAGTAGGTAAGGGAAATTAGCCATTTTGGAGAATTCTCCCTAACAGCTATGCTACCCAATAGTCCTCCGCTCTACGCCCTGTATATTGATTTTAGGGTGGCCTTTGATTCTGTTAACAGGGGTAAATTATGGCAGAAACTCACACTTGCGATGCCCTGATGGCCTAATACATTACCTGGAACTTCTCCATACAAATACTAGCGTCCAGCTTAGATTCGACAATCAAGACCACATAACCAGACTGATTATGCAGCTGAGAGGAGTAAAGCAGGGGTGCTTAGCTGCCCCCATGCTCTACAACCTCTTCGTGTCAGACATACCCGATTATTTACAGGGTGTCCGTAACTGCCCATCTAAAATAGGATCAAAACATTGTGTGATTTTAGCTTACGCTGACGATCTTGTAATCTTCGATCACACTTTTAGTGGGATTCTTGGATCGGCTGGAAAGGCTCTGGCAATATGCAGAGGCTAATGAACTGGTGGTCAATCACAGCAAGACGGAATTAATTTTATACACTTCTGCTAAGGTGGCACGGCCTTGCATGCACGTAGGGATAGTGGAAATAAAATACAGCCACTCCTATAAGTATCTTGGAGTGGAATTCGATAGCAAAGGTAACCATCAATTGTGCATGCAAGCCTGAAAAATGAAGGCAGCGCAATTAACTGCAATGATACACAAGTTCACGCGTGACCAGAGCGGGTGTTCCATTTGGGGAGCGTGTCAACTATATATCCAATGCCTTATTCCCATGGTAATTTATGGCCTAGAATCCCTGGTTAATATGAACCTAGCATGGCTGCAGATTATAGAGGGAAAATTCTGGAGGAGGTTGTTGGGACTCCTGCAGTGTATACCCATGGCTATTCTTAGACTGGAATTAGGGATTCCTTCCCTTAAGGCAATTGTGTTGCAATAAGATGCTCAGGATTGGAAAAAATAATGGCACCATCGGTGCCCACTAGATCTAGAAAAAATATCACACCTGACAATATCTTAACCCTACTCCTACCAACCATCAATGCCAACAGATTCTGACCCAGATACCATGGTCAAAATATACAACACCACCATGGCCATAGCCATGGACACTGTTGCCCCACTGAAGAATTGTAAAAGTAAACAACAATCCCCCCATCTAAAAGAACTGAGATTGGAAAAAAGGAAGCTTGAAACTGTATGGCGCCACACCCCCACAGCTAAAAACAAACTTAAACTTAAACGATGCACTACCAACTACAAGAAAACAATCATTCAAGCTAAAAAAGACGTCTATAACGATAGAATCTCCAACGTGTGCTCCAATACAAAGGAATTATTTGCAATCCTGCGAGAACTTGAATCTCCCGTACCACCACCCGATAATGTACCCAAAGACAAGCAATGGTGCACCAATATCCAAAACGCCCTTGCAAATAAAGTGAAAACATTACAATCCAAAATTACCCTAAAAAAAGCCTTGCTCCCTAACTCCCAGTAAGCCCACACCCACCACTACTCCCAATCCTAGCTTAACACCTTTCAAATTCGCTAAAGTTTCTACTCCTGAAACAGAAAAAATCGTTGCCTCACTACAACCCACAAACTGCAAAGGTGATTACTGCCCGGCCCAGATAATTATGCTGCCAGAGACCTAGCCCCATTCGTCACCAAACTTATCAACGCAGTCCCAAGCAGTTTAAAAGAGTCCTGGGTTCTCCCCCTGCTAAAAAAAAACAAACCCTGGACCCCTCCGTCCTCACCAACTATAGGCCCATCACCACGGTCCCCTTCCTCCTGAAGATAATCGACAGAGTGGCCTATCTCCGAATTCAAAAATACCTGGAGATTAACCAACTCCTTGGCACTCGTCAATCTGGCTTCAGACCTCAGCACGGCACTGAGACCGCACTCGTAGATCTCAAATCCCAAATTGACGAACTCAACGACAAAGGAAACACAGCTATGCTACTCCTCCTTGATCTGTCACGGCCTTTGACCTAGTGGACCACGTAGTACTTTGCAAACACCTAGCGTCAGCTGCCCACTTCTCAAGTGAAGCTATAGCCTGGGTTCAATCCTTTCTTGACAATAGAAGTATGCAAGTCTTCTCCACCTTAGACTCTGCAGACCCTATCCAGACAACATGTGGAGTCCCACAGGGCTCCTGTGTCTCGCCAACGATGTACAATATCTTTACTAAACCTCTATTCGACAAATTGGACAGACTGGGTGTCACCTACATAAATTATGCAGACGACACCCAGATCCTCATCCCCCATTCAGGCAATTTCGCTACGGATACAACTTTAGTAAATAAAATGTACACCCTCCTTCAGGCATGGATGGCAACCCATGGCCTCTGCCTGAATGATGAAAAAACAGAGATCCTCATTCTAGGCTCACCTAACAACTTAAAAAAACTCGACTCCAACTACAGCTCCTTCAATATCGATGGCAATATAATCCCCGTCGCCAAAGAGGTGAAGACCCTTGGTTTCTAGTTGGACTCCACCTTGTCCTTAAAGAAACAAGTGAACTCCCTGGCCTCATCCACTGCCTACACTGGCAAACTCATTAAAGCATGCAGACCATTCCTCTCACCAGCTAGCTGCATCATCCTAGCCAATGCACTGATCCTCTCAAAACTGGATTACTGCAACGCACTTTATGCAGGTGCTAGCAAATACATCATCAATAAACTCCAAACCCTGCAAAACAACGCGCTCAGAACGGCCTTGAACCTCCCAGTCAGAGAGCACATTTCAAATGCGCGTCGAAACTACAACTGGCTAAAAATCAGCGATAGGATCACCTTCAAAATTGTCACACTAACATTCAAATGCCTGAACAATGCTGCCCCCTCATACCTCAGGGGCAGAATAATAAGAAAAACCTCTTCACAGCCAACCAGAACAGCCAACTCTTTCTGCCTCCAAACCCCAAGATTCCGACTAAAAAAAACAGGAGGCAATAGCTTCCCTGTGCAAGCAGCTCAGTGCTGGAATGCTCTACCAGTTGAACTAAGACGGGATCAGTCCTACAACAGCTTCAGGCACCATACCTACACCTGGCTCCGTCGTAATGACCTTTGAAACCTGAGACCTTGTGCATTGTATACTGATACCATACGCACCTATGCACTCTATCATGTAAAATGTACATAATGCATCTCCTGTTTATAATATGTACCTATATGTAAAGTAAAGAATGTATATAATGTAATTACTGTATATAACATATAATACCAACATGTGATAACACTGTAACCAAGTTCAAAGTATTCTTGTTATTCTGCGCGCCCAGCCACCCAAGGGTTTTCTGGCGCCCTATAAATGAACAAACAAACAAAAAAGAGCAGAGCTATACATTAAAATTCTGAATAACCCCACTAATCCCCTACTGGAATGCGTAAAGGAGGATATGAGAACTAGAAAGCAATCCAACCTAGAGAAAGATATGGAAGCACAGTGTAATACCATATGTTGGACGCCCCAGTGGGGACAAGAGAGCAAATGCATAATTTTCCGTCTTCATAGGCGTTTAAATCTGTGGGATTGGCAGAGTAATTATTACCATTTAGCGACCCTAAAAAAAATTACACTTTTGTGACATTTGTTCTGTTTACGTTTAAAAAGGCACAAATGTATCTTAATCTTTGCCCCTTAGCATCCTTGAGGCGATTTATTTTGTTGATGCGCATCAATCATTTGCTTACACTAGAGACTGCTGGTCTAGTGCAAATTCTCCTTAGATCTGAAAGACATTGTAGAATATATGGGAACCACACAGAGCCAGAAACGGCGAGACACATATTAACCCAATGCTCGAAGATGAGTAATAGCCATAGCAAAAATCTTGGGGAATTCGTACACTGTCTGGAACATATAAGAGATACTGAGTTCTGGTATCAGAGTATTAATACACTATATCCTAAGCTGCATTTAGCCTTCTTTAGAATTTGGTCTCATGCTGAAAAAACAATGATCGCCAAAGGGCTGCTGAGTCTGACCCCTACTTCATC
Organism: Ambystoma mexicanum; assembly: GCF_040938575.1. NCBI lineage: Eukaryota > Metazoa > Chordata > Amphibia > Caudata > Ambystomatidae > Ambystoma > Ambystoma mexicanum. The sequence goes on from NC_090932.1 coordinate 128,361,702, forward strand.
TGAGTTGGAATGAAATGAAACATCAATCCAGACATCTGGATTTTTGGTTGAGAAGGGTGTATAGCAGATTTGACCACGACTATGATTGGAATTCTTCCATAGGGCCTTTTTTCTTTTTTTTTTTTTTACCTCTATTGTCTGTTTTGATTTCATAAAATTGGATAGACATCGATAGGTACTGTAATTAGATTAAATGTATGTATGAATTGAGATGTTATTTATTGAAGGACTTTTGTATTGTTTATTGATTTGATTGATTTCAGTTTGGTAAATACAAGCTATTTGAATGTGTAAAGTTTTTTTGCATATACAACTATATCACATTAAATCAATATTAAAGAGAATATGTTGATTGAGAAGCTTATTACAAGGTAAGTAGAAGCAACCCTGTATATATATGTTTATGAAGGTGCTGACAAACATTACTTATAGACATACCTGTACTATGTTTTGTTATATGCAGATCTTGTTGAATCTGGAAATCGAAATCTTGGACAGTTGCACAGTAGATTTTGATGCAGGTGCCTTTCATTGACAGAAGACACGTACTCTGAGAGCTCAAGTGTGCATTTGAAGTGTGAAAGTGAGATGACCGGGTTAGGTGTAGAGTTTTTGGATGTGATTGGTGGATGGATGCATGACTTTTTGAAAGCAGCCAATAAGGGAGTGTTGAGAACATGAAAGTGGAAAGGGTAGAGAGCTGCCCCTGTGTTACGGGTTCCGCGGCTGGCACATTCCACATCCAGGTCTTTTGAGGATGCCTGGCATGGAAAGGGGACTGTGGGGATTAGCCAATCAGGTTTGCTGGGTGCAGTGTACAGGAAGAGAGGGTAGTTGGTGTTTTGCTTGCAGGAGTTGTACGCGCAGTGATTATGGCTGTGTGTTTCAGAAGGCAGACTGTGCGGATTCTGGGGGACTCTTCAGTTCAGTCATTGAAGGTATATATAGAGAATCATTGCATACTTGCAAATATTGGATTGGCAGTAGTGGAATTGTCCTGGCATGCAGTTTGTTGCTCAAACTGGGCAAGCTTGCTTTCATTCTGTTAGTTTGGCTCATTTTAAAAGTCCATATATTGTGATTGTCCATTATGGAGGGGACAGTTTGGGGTTTGTGACTCCAGTGTCTTTGCAAGTTGCTCTGAAGGATTTTTTAAAAAGCCTAATGCAACCGTTTGCTGCTACTCAGATTTTTTTTTCTAAATAAATCAGAGACACACATGGAGATGTCCAACAAACTTTTTCAGTCCTCAAATTGAACAATCAAGACAGATTGTCAATAAAGGTGTATCTGCTTTTTTGTATGTTTCCGGAATGTCATCTTTTGAGAATGATAATATCAGTTCTCAGGGTATGATTTTTTATTTTTTTTTGTCTGGATGGAATTCACTTTGCAAATATTGGAAATGCAATTTTCCTTTATAATGTAAGGAATGGATTGAAGAGGTTCCTGTAAGGAAAAAAACAACATAAAAGCAAATAAAAATAAAAAAAGGTGTTTGTTTACAAACCCCCCAAAAAAGGTTATTTTCGGAGCCACCTGTAAAGATTAAATAACTTACATTGTGTTTAATTTCCCTTCCCGCCCCGGTCAATTGGACGATCTGTCCGTGGACACTGCACTAGTCTGTGGACGGCACGGGCCACATCTGGTTCTTTTGAGGTTGCCTGGCAGGGAAAAGGGCCTGTGGAGGCCGCAGACAGTCGAGGTGTCCATGGACATTAGGGGAGCAGCCATTCGAGTTTCCTGGGTGTGGTGTACAGGAAGATAGGATAGCAGGAGTTTTGAGAGGATTGAAAATTACTGTGGCAATGTCTTTCAGCAGGCAAAGTGTTTGGATTTTGGGGGACACTTGGGTCCACTGGGTGAAGGTGTATACTGTGCATTGTGGAATAGCCAAAAATCTTGGATTCCCTGAAATGGAAGTGTTCTGGTACGGAGTGCGTGGCATGAAGTGGGTGGACTAGCTCCCTTTTTATGCAAATATGGTTCATTTGAAGCATCCGTACATTATTATCATTCATTGTGGTGGGAACAGTTTGGGGAATGTGACTGGAATATCATTGCAGTTTGCAATGAAGGCAACATTGGGAAAGTTGAAGGAAATGTTCCCCAATTCTAAAATAATTTTTTCACGCATTGCGCAGAGACAGATGTGGCTGCATTCCAGTTCATTTGGTCCGCAAATGGAAAAAGCGAGGCGCAACGTCAATAAAGCTGTGTGTGCTTTTGTTCGTGATGTTGGCATGACATTGTTCCACAATGAGAACATTAAATTTGATAAGAGCAACATCTTTCGTCGAGATGGAGTCCACCTAACCAATGTGGGTAATCCGATTTTTGTGGAAAACGCTCAAAAAGCTTTGATGCAGTTTGTGTGAAAGTGAGAATAATGAAAATTAGTGAATAGTTTTCTTAGTTCAGTTTGTAAAACCAAAAATGAAAAAAACATATAAAAGCCAAACACACAAAAAAGGGTTCTTTTAAGAGCCACCCTTTTTGAACGCAAAACAGTTTAAATGATTTCAATTGTCCCAACCCTTGACATTTTTAGATGTCCGCGGACTATGCAGGCTGCACAGGGGCCTGTGACGTTTTTTCAACTGTAAAAGGTGGCTCCTACAGGAACAGTTTTTAAAATGTTTTTGGTGATTTTGTATTTGTTTTGTTTTTTATTTTTGGTTTTCAGGAGAGGCAAGGTAGGGGGGAGGGAAGGGGCACCAACCACAGTGATGGAGGGGCAGGTTGTCAGAGGAAAATGTTGGCCGGGCCTTAATCAGGTAGGGGGCAGTGTGTCGCGTGTCCTTGACCACGGCCTAGAAAGCACTCCAAAACTGCTCCCTCCTACAGAGCGGTGTGTTGCAGTACATGCATACTATGGTGACCCTTGAAAGGTAAGGGTCAACAGTGTTTTTTGTATGGCCTGCGAGGTGGCCGCTGGTATCCTCTGCCCCACAGGAGTACCTCTTGTGGTGACAGGAGCAGATGATGAGGATGGGGTAGAGGGCATCAGCCTGCTCCTCCCTTCAAAAGCTACCACCCTTCTCACTGCCCCCCTTGTAGTTCGACTTGGCGTGGTGCCGCATGGAGGTGGTGCCATAGGAGTACAAACTAGATTTTCTCCGACTGAGTACAAGCTTGCACTCAGTGCACCGAACCTTGTGTGTCTGAGCCTTTGGTACACCTCCTACGGTGGTGAAAAGTTGCCACACCCACGACTCACAACGGGAGCTGGAGAAAGGGACTTCCTGTACCTCATCTTCATTTACCTCTCGTTCCCCTTCCGTTTCTCTGCGCCTGTTCCCCTCTCCAGGCCTTTTAGATGGTGGTGGTGGTGGTGGAGGTTGGGGAGCACAGATGGCCAGAGTGGATGCCATTAGATAAAGATTTTAAAGTTCTGCAGAGCACATGCTTTAGAAATGCTCTCTCCTGGACAGCCAGATTGAGAATGAGGAAAAGTAATGGGTGGGTCCCTTCAGATGGGCTGTCCAGCGGCTGCGCGGCTGTCCGTGGACTATCGAGCCACAAATGGGGCTTGAGAAGTAATAAAAAGTTGCCAGATCAACTAAGACACGGTCTAGGAGCTCTGCAAGGGTAACATTTTAGTTGAAACACACTAGACTGGCCATAAATGCAGTTTTAAACTGTCTGGGGGTAAGGACACTGTCATGCACGGGCACGGTCACATGATGACGTCCCCAGATGTCCAGGGGCACGACGGCTGTCCCCAGACACTGATAGGGTGAGCGATGTGTGCAAGCGCAACAGTGTTCGCAGAACAGGGGTGATGTCCCCTGACGAATTAAAAGTGTGCCACACGAGAGCAGACATGCACAGTGTTCGGGGGCACAGGGAGATGAGGTGCGCATGCACACCAGTGTTCGCAGGACAGGGTGGTGTCCCCGGAATGATTTAAAGTGCGCCACATGAGAGCAGACCTGTCCTGACCGGTGCAGCGTCCGGGTAGTAATTCAAGGTGCGTCATGGAAAAACAGACATTTGCGGACATCGCTCGTGTCTGGGGACACCTCCATTTCGGGTGCGGACACCCCAGACAGTCGCGTTGTCCACGGACCCATAATTGGGCTTTGAAAAAAAGAAATGGTGATTTATTAACAGTAAAAAACATACATTCATTTAACAAAAAGATGGGAAATCAGAATGGGAAACCTATATGGGAGAATTGGGGTATTTCTGTACAATGTTAATGAGGGGAGGAAGGGAGTGCGGTTTCATCATAACGTCTTTTATTTGCACATTTTCAAATTTGTGATGTCATCTTTGATGTCCTGGTTGCTTACCTTACCATAACTGGCGAATTTCTGAGGTTTTTCGGTTTTACTTGTAATCATAACGTCCCTTTAATGCCTACAGCCCAAACCGCTGGATGGATTTTCACCAAATTTGCAGCAGGAGCGGCGGTTTGGTCCCGAAAGCGTGCTTTTGTTAATTTGGTGTCAATCTGTCCAGTAGTTTTTTTTTTTAAACAGCCAAAACGTAAGGCAAAAAAATTAGTGGTATCTATGTCCGCTCCCCGGACTCACTCTTACTAGATGGTAGGACCCTCGTAAGTCTAGTTTTGTATATATCTGAGCGTTTTTGACTTGATCCAAGAGCTCAGGGATAAGCGGTAACGGGTACCGTTTTTTTTTTTACCATGATCTGGTTATGTGCTCTGTAGTCAATGCAAATTCTCAGGTCTCCCTCCTTTTTAGGCACAAAAAAGAGGGGCGAGGATACAGCGGTCTTGGACGGACGAATGAAGCCATTTGCCAGATACTGATCGAGGTAGATTTTTAGATGCTGGTTTTCCTGTTCTGTTAGGGCGTAAATCTGGCTGCAGGGAACTTCAGCTCCAGGTACCAGATCAATTTGACAATCATACGGTCAGTGCGGAGATAGCGTGTTTGCTTGCTCTTTTTGAAAGTAATCTTGGTAATCCAGGTATTCAGGTAGTAGTGAACTGGTGAGCCCAGTATGGTTTCTTTCTTCAACGAACCTGGGTTGGCAAGACCTTTTAATGAGAATCCCTTGCTATAACAGGTGTCGGCACCGTCTTGGGGAAAGGTCAGAACTCGTTTCCGCCAGTCAAACCTGGAATTGTGGGTCTACAGCCAGGGCATTCCCAATATGATCTGGAACTGAGGAGTGCCGATAAGATTGAAGGTGATGTCCTCTTGGTGACCATCCTGACACAGAAGCGTGACCTTCTTGGTTAATGCGTCACTGGGCCAGATGATAGCTGAGATCCATGAACTGCTGTGACGTTTTCCGAAACCTGCTTCTGTCGGTGAGGAAGGCCTATCCGGATAGCCAGATTTTGGTCCTTGTAATTTCCCACAGCCCCACTGTCAATGTATGCCTCCAAGGCATGTATTTTGCTTGTGGTTTACCAGGAGCACAGGGATGACTAGATGTGAGGTCTGTATAGGTTCCTTTTCACCGCTCGACAAGTGGACCCCTACGCTTGCCGGGCGCTGGAGTTTACCGAGTCCTGTTCTTTTTTTACCCTTGTCAGTTGCTCAAACTGCTTTCCTGAGTGATTTCACCAGGCATTCTCGGAGATAGTGACCTGCCTTACCACAGTACAAACAAAGCTGCTGCTGTCTCCTTTTCTCCCTTTCTGCCTTGGTGAGTGGGCTCTGCAAGCCTCCGATTTGCATTGGCTCTGACTCATTGTGTGATATGGTTTGATTCTCACGGGGTCGTACGTAGACAGACCGCCCCTCGGCTTTGGCCCGATCCATCTTCCGATCCTGCAATCTGTGATCGAGGTGCACATCTTTCCGGGGGATTTACTACTTGGGCTAATACGTCCTTAAGTTCCCTTCACAAGCCTCGGTAAAAGAGCGTAGTTCTTTTCTCCTATGGCCAGTTAGTATGTGCTATCAGATGATGGAAGGAATCGATCTATGTTAGTGGGTCTTGATTACCCTGCCGTAGTGATAACAGTTCATTGTCCGGAGCCCATCCTTGAGTATGCCGTGCAATAGTTTCTCCATTTTACGTTGGAAACATCTGAAGTCTCGAAGGAAACATCTGAAGTCTCGAAGCAAAGGATCATCCTGGTTTACCAAGGGTATTGACCAGTCTGCTGTACTACCTCCCAAATATGAGAGTACAAATGCCCCTCTTGCATGATCGTTGGGGAAGGCCCCTGGTCTGCACAAGAAATGTAGGCGACATTGATTCATAAAGATGGCCTACTTATTCGGATCGCCTGTGAAGCGTTCTGGTTTGGCCACGGTAACCCCCCCTGGAAGAACCACCTGTGGAGGCGCAGCAGGAGGGACATACCCCGCCAGTGGGACCTGGCCTGCCTGTGCCTGGTGTATTTGCCTTTCTTGTTCATCTGTCTGCTCCCGATTCACAATTAGATCCCTCCTTAGGGCATTGGTTTCCTGTATTGAGGTATGAACTTCAGCCCGTAACTCTCCCAGTAATCGGGCTAACTGGTCCGTTTCAGAAGTTTCCATAACGTCCAGGCAGAGATTTGAAGAAGCTTCGCGTTCTGTTACGCTCACCTGATCTCTGCGGAGGCGTTGGCACAGTTGCAGCCCTACCGGGGTGAGGTCGCTCGGGTCCGACTTCACCCTCTGTGCTTATGTGGTGACTGGTGGCAATAGGTGATGCTGCTCGGGACTGCTCCTGCATGGAGAATAGGGGGCGTGAGTATGCCAGCTTGTGCGCCTGATCCCCTTACAGACCCCTTCTCCCAAACTGTGGTACCCGTGGGATGTGCTGTCCCTGAAAAGCGCACCTGTTGATTCGTTTTGGCGAGCACTCTGTCCTGCTGCTTCTGGCAGGGGCGCTTGTATGATCTGGACCGAGTTTCTTCACTGGTCCCTTGCATGCATAGTCCAGTCCTGCAGCGACTAAGCCACTATACTTCAGGTAAGTGTTCCTGTTTGCCTTTGTCTTTGCTCGTCTGTTTTTGTTGTATTGTAAAGTTCGTTGTCTTGTATTGCTGTCCGTTCCACTTTTGATGTTTGCTCTTTTGCTTTCTTCCCTTGCAGGTGATGTTGACGGCCCGGCAGAAGCTGCGGAGCTCAAGGCGACAGCCGGAGGGAATAAGGAACGAAGCTGCAGCGGCACAGTAGCTGGTAAGTTGTTAACTAGGTGGCACGTGGGGTTCAAATGCAGTGCGGCCCTAGGACGGGTGTTCTAACCTTGTCTTTCTTCTTCTTCACAGGGTCCGAGTTCGTGGATGTGGAGTGCAGTGCTGCAAAGTCGGGATCAAGATCTCTGGATGTCAGGAGATTAGTCTGAAGATGAAGCGATGAAGCAACGGTTTCCTGGAGGTGAGTATGCAGGAGAACTCCTGGGTTCAAAGATAAGTAAACTGGTCCAAGCGGCGGTGAGCGTCCCATTGCACGCGAGTGCACAGTAACGCGAAGCACCGGCTTTAAGGATAGAGCAGCTTATATAGCTGAGCTTCTGAAGCCACGCCCACCAGGTTCAGCCTGCCTACCACACCCTGCCACACCCGATGAGTCAGCACATTAGGATGTTCTCTGGAATAAAGGCTTTCAGCTCCTGGAAAGTTCTTGTAAAATAAAAGCACTCCTGCACTGAAATAAAGTAAAAGCACTCCTGCACTGAAATAAAGTGTTCCGGCTCACATCTCTATGTGAGCCTGGCGCCAAAGGCGCCAGGACTAAGTCCTGCCGGGGCCCCTGTGTTTATAGGTCCCAAAGGGACATAAGTGAGTCAAGTGATCCATTGCCCCATCACTAGATGGTGTGGTTTTTGTGTTCTGGGGCCTGTGGCCATGACAAAGTGTTCACAAAGGTGCTTGCAGTAGTGGCAGCACAACTGTGCAGAAAGTCCATCCCAGTATACCCTTATCTGGACGACAGGATAATCACTGGGGAACCTCCTCAAATTTGCAAATTAAAAATGCAAAAGACTATAAACCTTCTCTTCAATCTGGGTTTCTCCATCAACATGGGGCTACCCTAAACACAAAAGCGGAGCTGGCATTCCCCTCAAACGAAAGAGTACAAAATATGCTTTTGCAGGTACCTCAATACAAGGTGTGTAGCCAGATCACGGTATGCAAAGCAATGCGCTTGCTAGTGATGATGGCCTCTTGCATTTATTTGGTTGCTCACGCGCGCCTGCGCATGTGTCTAATGTAGGCATGGTTAGCGAAACGGTGGTCTCAGGCAAGCGGACAGTGGGACGATCTACTGGATGTTTCGCTAACCCTGGTTCAAGCTGTTCGCTGGTGATCCAAGGACAGCCTGTTAAAGAGAAATCCTTTTTTCGCGCAAGCGATCCCAACTACAGATGCCTCACTTGCTGATTGGGGGGTCCCACTTCCTCCACCACAGAGCCCACGGACAGTCGACACATGCTACTGTCCAAAGACATACCAACTTCCTGGAGCTCTTGGCAGTCCTTAAGGCCTTTCAGCAACATTTCAAGGGTCAAGCGGTGCAGGTCATCACAGAAAGCACCACAGCCATGTTCTATCTGAACAAGCAGGGAGGCACACACTGTCTGTGCAAGCTATCCCCAAAAATATGGAAGTGGGCACTCAAGCGGAACATGTTCCTAACATCTCAACATGTTCCAGGGGAACTCCATTCTCTGGCAGACACTCTAAGCAGACACCCTCTACCAGAAGCGACAAAGCTATCCTAGACAGAATATTCTCACTTTGGGGTCACCCGCACTAGACTTGTTCACCACAAAGCTAAACGCACAATGCCCAGACTTCACATCCAGGTTTCCCCAGCCATGGTCCGAGGGGAACGTCCTGTGGATTAACTGGTCAGGGAAATTTTCTTACGCTTTTCCCCTGACACTACTCCTGAGCAGGATAGCGCACAAGATGCACCAGGTAACCCTGATCCTGGTTGCTCCTATGTGGGCGAGACAGCCTTGGTTTCCACATGTGCTCAAACTGGCAATGTGCGACCCAATCAAGCTTCTGTGCCTATACAAATGTTGACACAACACAAGGGGGATTCCCTCCACCCACAATCAATGAACTTGGCAGCTTGGCTCCTGAAGTCCTAGAGTTTGGCCACTTGAACCTTTCACAAAGTTGTATGGATATCCTTAAAGAGGCACGAAAACTCAACACCAGGCACTGATATTTTAATAAGTGGAAAGGATTTGTGATATGGTGCACATCACAATCACTAAGCCCATTAGAATGTTCTCCAGCTAACATTCTACACTACGTGCTTTACTTACTAGACTCCGGCCTAGTATTTAATTCCTTAAAGGTGCATCTGGCGACCCTATCGGCTTACACCACTTCACAGAACAAGGTGTCCTTGCGGAAAGTCCCTGTCATTAAGGCATTCATGGAAGGGGTAAAGCGGCTATACCCCCCACCCCCAACTTCCAAACCTCCCCTGGGTTGGGATCTCAATGTTGTGCTCTTCAAGCTCATGGGTCCACCCTTTGAGCCTATGCACAAGGCCAGCCTAAAGCATCTTACCAAGAAAACTGCATTCCTGGTAGCTATCACCTCCATAAGACGAACCAGTAAGCTACAGGCTTCGTCTGTACAAGACCCCTTTTTCATTATACACAAGGACATGGTTGTCCCCCGAAAACACCCTAGGTTCTCACCCAAGTTAATTTCAAAGTTCTATGTAAACCAATCCATAGAACTTTCCACCTTCTTTCAGAATCCATCAAACTCAGCAGAAAAAAAGCCTCTGTACACTTGATGTACAGAGGGTGGTCTTGTATTATGCAAACAAAACCCCTTAGGAAAACAGACCAACTCTTTGTTTCCATAGCGCCGGGTAGGGAAGGTGACCACGTATCAAAGAGCGCAATCTCCAAATGCATACAACTCTGCTATTCCCTATTCAAAAAGGTTCTACCTTTCACCCCATTGGCACACTCTACCAGAGATACAGGGGCTACCTTAGCTTTCATTGCGAACGTCTCTCTGGATGCCATCTGCAAGGCTGCTACATGGAGTTCCATCCATACGGTCACACGGCATTGACACACTCTAAAGCAGATTCACAGGTGGGACAAGCGGTCCTAAAACATCCCTTTGGCGCTGTACCTTCTAACTTCCCACCTCCTTCTGCAGATACTGTTCGCTAATATATGCGGAGCATGTGATTAAGCAGATCCACAAGCTAAAGAAGGGATACATTACTCACCGTAATGGTATTTCTGGTGCTTGTATCTGCTTAGATTCATATGCGCCCATCCTTCCTCCCCTACTGGAGTAGAAGGCGCATAGATGTTTTCTGGGTTATCGCTGTTTCTGCTTTACCACATCTGTACTCGCACTATACTTCATACAAGCTCATGTCAGAAACAATCAATCTGTGGGACCTTGATGCGTGAAGCACCATGGGTACAGTACACGTCACACTAGGGATAGTATTACTAATTACGCCCTGCTGACATCTGTTTTTCGAGTTTTAAAAACAAATCTTGTAATACTCTGCGACTTCCACTAGATGTCAGACTATGCAAAGCATGTCAATCTAAGCAGATACAAGCACCAGAAATATGATTACGGTGAGTAATGTATCATATATATACATATGCATCAAAACAAGAAGGGTGGCAGGGGCGCTACTCTGGGCCCAAGCTGCAGTAAGCTCAAACAGTCCAAATATGTTCTCCTCCTGGTGCACTTTCCTGCCTCAGCAATCTTCAGGGAGACTGATTGGATGCTGGTGTGCAGGGTGGAATCCCGCTGGTATGTACCAGGCAGTGGCAGCAGGGAATTCTGGTAACTGTAGTGTAGAGCCAGCCAGGATCCAACTCTCCCCCATGTTCAATGTTAGCCCTCAGTGGGGAGGGGGAAGGAGTAACCATCAGTATGGCACTCCAAAGTTAGACAAGAGTAGCCCAGGTACAGCTCCTCTTGAGCCCCAGTCTCTGCATAGATGTGCAAACAAAACAAGAAGGGTGGCAGGGGCGTTACTCTCGGTCCCAGCTGCAGTAAGCTCAAACAGTCCAAATATGTTCTCCTCCTAGCGGGCTTTCATGCCTCACCAATCTTCAGGGAGGATGATTGGATGAAGGTGTGCAGGGTGGAATCCCTCTGTTATGTACCAGGCAGTGGCAGCAAGGAATTCTGGTAGCTGTAGTGTAGAATCTGCCAGAATCCAACTCTTATATATATACAAACAGAGAAAACCCACCGAAGCAGGCGAACCTCACTCCAGGTCCCAGAATAACATGAAAAAAGCATGCCCAAGTCAAAATGGCTTGTAACGTGTTTATTGATCAAGCACAGCAAAATGCCGGGATGATACTATATATAGTATCTCAATGTGTGGCTAGCAATTCATATAGTTCAGAAATATGGGCAACCCAAAGGATGTGCTCTCATTAAGCAAGCTTAATTGGTGTGCATGCGATGCTGCAGTTTAAATTACTGTATTGAAATTGCCATACAGAACACATATTACCACTATACAAAGGCATCGGACCACATTTAGAACTGTGTTCAATTCTGTGCTTGATTAATCAAAAGGATATCTTTTGTATTAACCGTGTCATATAGCCGTATATTTCAACAGCTTTAGGGACAATAGCACAATTAAAATTACAATACAAAATATCCAACTGCTTTTAACACAGTACATCAATAAAATGTACAATACATTCACCTGAGCCCAAGCATAGAAAATACATCTATAAGAAGAGCTGGACACCCTCCCAGCATACATTATTATAAACTCTCCAAAATGCTAGCTACCTTTCTCCAAAAAGGGTAAAAAAAAATACAGGGCTCGTTATTACCCGCCATGAACAAGTCCCAAATAACCTCAGGAGTGGAATCCAAACTCAGTCCCGTGGCCGCAATCGCCACCCTCCTATGCCCCTGCAAGGAGTCACGATGTATTAGCAGATGCTGCACTGACTCAAGGGCACCACAGCCCCAAAGTCGACACATACTGGCAGGCCTAGGGATATTTAACCAAGCCCCCGTAATTTCAAGGGTATTAACGGAATTGGTTTTAAATTTAAGATAGTCCCAGATTAGTGAGTTACCCAGGAATTGACCGAGGAAATGCCAACTCAGGGTGGCACCTGGGTCCCTAGCCAGCCATTTATTTCCAATCTCAACCAAGCTGTAGATAGCACCTGCATGCGAAAGATTTCGGTTGGACACAGGCTTAGATGGCAGAGTTCAAAGTGCCAACCTCTGCATTGGCAAGTTGCCAAATGAAGTTCAGGGATTAATCAAAAGGATTTAGAACTGCCAACAGTATAAAGATAAAAAAACAAATTCATGAAAGTGAATGGAAGATGACTTTTTTATTCACAAAATGAAGCAGGGAACAGTTTCGCAAACATAAGTAATAGAAAAAAGTTCAACCGTTACCAAGGTGGTGAACAGTTTAAAAGATTTGCTATGGAACATGCAGAAATCACCTTCATCGCTACTGGCCATTTTATTTTTCATAACTTTGTGTTTCAATTGTAAGGGATGCCTGGGATTGATCAATACTTTGTCACTATCAGCATTAGTAATAATGGCTGATCTAGATTTTATTGTGATGACGATAAATGGTGTCAAGAATGTAATAGTGTTCATACATCATACAATGTGACGTTATGCATGGACGTGTAGGAATGCTGCAAATATTCAATCCGAATAAGTTTAAAGGTGTCTGTAAATGAGTTGTTACATTCTACGCATCCTCTTTCCTGACAGATTGCTGGGAAAGCGGGTTGGCATGTCTGCTGACACCCCCTACCTAGACCCGTGCTTGCCTGTGGACGCAGAGACTAAAGTCATGAGCAATGGAGAGACCATGCACCTGCGGGGCACCGGGGACTTCAGCTTCTGTCGAGAAGTTATACAGCCTTTCATGAACCGGACCAATGAAACGCTAACCTCGTTAAATGGAGTCTACCAGCCCCCTGTACTGTACGAAAACAGCGAGTTCTATGGCTTTTCCGAGTTCTACTATTGCACTGAAGATGTGTTGCGCATGGGTGGAGATTACAATGCAGCCAAATTTATCAAGGCTGCGAAGGTGAGTGTTTGAACTCAGTTGTTGCCTTATTTTCGAAACAATGGGTGATAGTCGACAGATATAACTGAGGTTCTGGAAGATGGACACGGTCCTTTCCAAACGTGTTCTTACTGCAGATGGGTTTATAATGGAGAGTTATTTACACTGCACTTGTCCAGATTTAAAGATTAGGTTGATAAAATGATTACATTTTAAATCGGCCAAGGAAGTGTGTTGACTGCCAATATGTCTAACGTTAGTGGTCCTTATATCAGTGTGCCATAGTTTGATGGCAAGCCATTAACACACAGAATATCTAGTACACTGTTTGAGTATTTCAATACTTCTAGTATTGTGCATTTTTTATTTTTTTTGGTAATTAAAGGCAATTTTTATTTCTAATAAATGATAATAAAAACATGAAAACAAGTACAAGAAGAATTTCAGAAAAGTACTTACAAACATTGTTATATCAAGACAATGGGCCTCATTACGAGTCCGGCGGTAACCGAGCCATTCCGCCTCCGTGATTCCCGGAATTACTGGGGCATTACAACCCCGGTGACCTGGGAATTCCGGAGGCGGAATTCTGTAAGTCCCCATTCCCATGGAGTCCGCATGGAGTCCGATAGGACTCCATGCGAGTGGGGAAGTGGAAACACCAGCACCATGTTGTAATGGTTCCGGTGTTTCCATGTCCACCGGCAGGCGGGTGGTGTTAAACCCGCCAGGTCAGACCTGAACTCGAGATCAGCCGGTCCGGAAAGAACAGTGGTGGCGGATTTACCACCACTATTCTTTCCGGACCGGCTGACTCGTAATGAGGCCCAATAAATCAATTCTGCCACCTCAATTCCCAATAAATGTCCTAGCAGGCACATTACGCTTTATTTTAATGCTTGGCAAATGGCTGCCCACATAAGGTAATGTGAAAAAAGACAATGAAAACCACACTGAAACTTCAACAAAAAAAAAAAAACAAGCAAATCCATTGCCATTTTTTTTAAAGATTGTGCATTTCTAATTCCTAGCTGGTTCTGAGCATGAAGGGCGGACCCCAATCAATATTGCTTGACCTGCCAAAACTCTTAATTTTCTTTCCTCATAGAGAGTTCTATAGTTTTGTGTTTGTGTCCATATGGATGGACATGGCTACGAGTAAGCGCTAAGATACTGGGAGCTGGATTGGTTTATAATTGTATATCTTTTCAGCATTTTTCATTTAATGTGTGACAGTACATTTAGGGAAAATCATGCTGCAAACGTTTTTGACAGTCTTTAAAAAATAAGACAGTATCTGATCAACAATTCTACTTGGAATGAATATCTGTTTTTTGGCATCATTTTTTAAATCCCAGTGTTGTCCTCATGTACTTTTCCAAACCAGCGTCTTCCTCAACTCAATTGAATAGAGCAGTCATTTTTGTGTGTTTTTATTGTAATCCTTTGGCGCATTAGAAAATTGCAGTGGCGGATTTCGCATATGAAATTATTGCTCACTACCTCAGAGAACCTAAGTCTTTAATCATGGGAAGGGAACATTGAAGTACGTTGAAAAAATTAAAGGAGCCACAGGAAAAAAGTGTTATTAAACTATTGCCCTTAACTTGGCATCTCTCTGGTGTTTTATTTCTGTTCTCAGCTGCTTAGAGGTTTAAAAAAGCTGATAGTTTGGACCCACTTTTAAAAAAGGTAGTAGGTGACCCTAGAGAGGGGTGAGAACCTGTTCTGTGGGTTTTTTCCCACTTTGTCCGCAGCCATCGCTTTTTGCTCACTCTACCTTTCACAGATGGGAAATAACTATTTGCATATCAGGCTTTGTCCTGCCCACTTTAGTCCAACCTAAGTCACCCCGAGTTACCTGTGGGAACCCAGACATGGACTCCCTGCTCACTCAGAAAGGCACAGCTCCACTACAATGATGAGGCTCAACAAGGCTGAAACACGTGTATGGAGTTGCTGTTGGTACTCATGTTCAGAAGGGAATTGCCTTAGCATTTGGGTGCTGGACTGCCTATGTGGGCAAGACAAGAGACTGATATGCAAATAGTTATTTCCCATCTGTGAAAGGGACAGTGAGCATAAAATAATGGCTGCGAACTCTCAAATGGGAAAAAAACACAGAGCAGGTTATCATGCCATATTCTTTCTGGAGAGGGGCACCTGCTGGTTTTTTTAAAATAGTTTGGACCTACTATTGTAGGATTGCCAAGCGAGTAGTGCAAGATCTGCCATGCAATGAATGCCATCTTTGCATAAGTATCAGTAGCCTGAACAATAATTGTGTAAACTGGCCTTCACTTAGTAGTTTTTTCCTACACATAGTAGCACATTCCAGAGGACAGAATCTAAATGGTGAGCATTCATTTCTTCTCCTAAAAAAAAGAGGTCGAAATTAGACCATTTAAAGCAGCATGCCTGCTGTGAAAACGTTTGTTGTATGTTTGTACTGGTCCTTTGCACAACAGGTGCACCTCAGGAATAACCCTGTTTGTCTCGCTGCCCCACAAGCTTCTAGTCCTGCCAAATGCCCTCCCTTTATCCCGTTATTACAAGTCAATAATTCCCTGCCTTGTTCTCACATGTAGTTCACGCAAACTGCTCACACACAGATGTGTTTTTGGGATGGGTGTGCATGCAAGTGTTGGGCAGAGTTGCATGCAGTACCCTCTGGGACCACTATACACAATTAGGACTATAGGTGTTAGCCAAACCAACCTTTGGTATAAATCTGTACCACACAGTTTTTGGTAGTGAGCTGAACAGCCAGGCTTATCTCAAGAGTGAATGTGAGCAGTACAAGTAATTACACAGAGGACTTTCAATCACAGTCCTCTGTGCACCACACTAGCCAACGCTCTTATCATGTCAAGATTAGTTTACTGTAATGCCCTGTACTCGGGAGCCAACGAATACATTACAGACAGAATCCAAAGACTGCAGAATAACGCCCTGAGGGCAGCATTGAACATCCCTTACAGAGAGCATATTACCGAATTCAGGAAAGAGGTTAACTGGCTGAAAATAACAGACAGAATTATCCTCAAAACAGCATCCCTCACCTCCAAATGTCTGAATAACCTAGAACCCCCATACCTTATGGATAAAATTACCAGGAGAACAGCTACCCGCCCTACGAGATCTGCTAACTCATTTATGTTAGAGATTCCTAGGTTCAAACGCTCGACAGCAGGAGGAACCAGTTTCCCTGTTAAAGCGGCACAATGTTGGAACAAATTACCAGTTGACCTCAGACTAGAACAACCCTACCCTATATTCAGACATAAGATACTCAATTGGCTACACACTAACGACACCTAACTGCCAAACTACACTTCTACCTCTCCAGCCCCTACACAACCCTTTGTTCCCTCAAACTACACTGTAGATTGGTTAACTATACACGCATGGTCGTCTGTTCTGTCATATTTGCATGCACCATAGATACACGTTAACGTAGACATGTAAGGTTGTATATACATATCTGTATATGTATGTGTGCATATATTGTTACTCACGATAATGCCTCCTTGATTTACCAAGACCATTGCTTCGCATTTAATGTATCTTGTACCTGTATTTTTGCTCCTACTGCAATCACTGCTCTATGTATTGCTACCTTGACTGTAACTAAGTTTTAAGATTTCTTGTTTCTGTTGCGTCCGTCTACCTAAAGGCTTGGTGCGCATTACCAAACAAATAAACAAACAAACAGTGGTTCAAGTAAACACTTATACTCAAGGTTTCTTGGTAAAACACTTATTAAATTATTACACAATCATTTAGAAAACATTTCACTAGCAGAAGACAACTTAATATTATATACCAATACACTTCAATACAAAATAAGATTTTGCGACAGTTTGAGCTCCCCTGAAATAGGAGCCAAATGGCAGTTCAGTTACTTAGAAGTGAGCAAAAGGGACAAGGTAAGTAGAATAGATCACATATACTTGTTAGACAGTGCAGATAGTTTCAGTTCACCAGAAGAGTTCAATTCAAGTCAATAGGCCAGGCCAAGGTCAATGGGCTAGTGTTCTGGATAGGAAAGAGCAGTTCTGGTATCAAACGGTAAAGTCTTCGCAAAAGTTCTCAGAAGTACTTTAGGCAAAAAAAAAATCATTTGTGGGGTCACAAGCTGATTAGGCCTGCAAGTTGGGAAAGTTTCACTAACTTTCACCGCGAGAGTGGCGTTCTCTCAATCAGGTTGGCACAGTACCTTAGTATGAAGCAACAAATGCAGCTGAAGTCATCGGTTCTTGGCAGTTCCTGCAGGCCTCGCTGTTCCTGAGTCTCAGTTGTGGGGACAAGAGGGAGGACATCGGGGGACTCCTGCACTGCACGGGATAGTCGAAAAAGCAATCAAATTTAAGGTGACCCACAGGTACCACTACACCCCGACCAGGCTACACCACATCTCTAGCGACTCCTCCCCCAGGTGCCCTAGATGCGGCTACGAGGAGGCCGATTACATCCACATGATCTGGGCATGTCCTCGACTCACCCAATTCTGGACCTCAGTGTGCTCCACTACATCGACCATCCTCGAATCTCCCATCCTTCCATCTCCAATGAAATGCCTATTTCATGATTTCCCTGAACTCCACCGCGACTCCAGGAAACTGGCCGGCCTTTGCATGCTACTAGCGGTGCGTACAATCCTACTCTGCTGGTTACGGCCTACCCCCCCCACCCACGCGCAGTGGCTCAAAGCAGCTACATGGGCCTCCGACACTGAAGAATCCTGGGCGGTCCAACAACCCGCCTGCTCCAGGCCTAGAGACATATGGCAGAAGTTCCGCTCGTTCATGTCCTCCACCAACACCGACTCAGATTCTGTATCCCCAGCTCCCTCTCCTAACTCAGCCTTAGGGGGCCCCTGAGCTGTCTTTCATTTACCTGTTATTTCGACCCTCGATGGACCCCCAGGTGCATATGTCGTTACCTTTTCCTTTATGTATCCCATTGATATGTATTGCATGTAACATGCCGATTACCCTGTTTTGCTTCCAAGGCTCTATTGTAATTCACCTGTTTCTGTGTTGCCAAGCTGAATGAATAAACAAAAGTTTAAAAAAAAAAAGATGGAGTCACTTGAGTACCAGTAGCTGTAGATTCAAGCACGCACGCTGGTATCCCTCTCCCTGGTTAATCCGAACCAGCTTTGAGAATTGTATCCAGGTGGCTTACGAGTTGATTGGTCCCACCAACTCAAAGGAAGAAGTTGTCCTTGAATGGGCTTCTCTGTCGAGATGAACTTGGCAATTCAGACCTGCAGCAGGGCTTTAATGGGCAAACCAATGGTCCAAGAGTTGCAGCAGCCATCCTCTTCCAGCTCTTCTTCGGTTCTTTCATTCCAGTGGTTGACTCTGCTTTCCAATCCAAGAGACTTGCCTTTTAAACAGTTTTCTCCCTTTCATCCTAGCTGTCACTCACCCAGCAGGGCGTCTGTCCTTGCCGGACAGTCAGCCAGCCACTCACGCCAGAGTGCATTTGGGTCTCCTAAGAGACTAAGCACAGGGAGTTTCGGGCACCTGCCTCACTTCCTGCCCAGACACTCAGACGCCTGAGGCGGTCTTCAGTCCTGAAGCCCGCCAAAGGCACACGAACAAAGGGACCAAACCTGGTTTGGCATGCAGAGACAAACACTAGAAGGTCCTTTCCAAAAAGAAACGGTGAAAAAAGAAGAACGGGACCTGTCAAAAAATATTGTCTTAAGGCGCCATCTTGAAAAACATTGCTCCCGTGATTTTTAGCTACCGGTGTTCGCGTTTCAGTTAAAATCATGGTAGTTTGTTGTAAAACCACTGCCACCAGCCTTTTCAATAGGAAAGGGTAGCATTTGACTGCTACATGAGTATTTAGACACAGCGGATACTATGGAACCCCTCCAGCACTCCATTAGAAGATGGTGTGTGCTGGGTCTAGGAATTTTGAAAGACTAGTAAAGTCAATTTCACTTTACATTCTGTGGGAAACAGTAGTTTATCCCAGAGAAGGTATCTAAACCTTTTTTTTTAAAGAATTTTTTATTTTGAAAATAAACAATACAAACCAAACTTGCAGCATTAAGTACAATAGAACCGTAAACATCAATTAACACCCGTTACTGCACCCCAATCCCCTCCCCCCGCTCAAGAGCTTATCAACTTTTCGATTCTGTATCCGCTACGTGTGGCTGGGTGTCGCTTCCTTCCGAAGCTGCAGGGTCCACTGCCGTGCCAAACAGTCCTGTAATTAACATCCTCCAAGCCGTCAGGTTACCTACATCTTCCTCCCCGCAATTGCTACATGCCTCCTGCCATACCACCGTTTCAGCCTCCGCCCATTTTTGCAAGTCCCGCCACCATACCTCTATCCGTGGCTTGTGGCATTGCTTCCAGCTCATGGCTATCCTTCTTTTAGCAAGCACATATGCCAGGTCCCTCAGTTTCCCAAGATGTTTAGTGTTCCGTGGTCTGGGAAACCCTCCCAGCAGGCAGGCCCAGGCCGTATCTATGTGTAGCGGGACCCCTTTGTCTGCTAGTTTCCGTGCCACTTCCCCCCAAAAAGCTTCAATCACTGGGCAGGACCAGAACATGTGTGTCATGTCTGCGTCTTCCTCATCGCATTTCGGACATGCTTGTCTTCCTGCGTTCGCAAACTTGGATATTCTTTTCGGGGTCATATAGGCTCTATGCGTAATGTATAGCTGTATTTGCTGCAATCTAGCATTCCTGGACACTTTCTTATGGTATCCCATGGCCCGTTCCCACATCCCATCGGTCAACTGCGCCCCCACCTCCGCTTCCCAGTCCAACCTCAAGTCCTTCCCCACCCGGGTCATCACCACCTCGTATAGTCTAGAGATCTCGTGCCCTCCCTCCGATATGTCATATATCGTTCCAATTAGAGCGTCTGGTTCTTCCGCCAGCACAGTCTCTGGCCAGGTTTTACGGATAGTCTGCACCAGCCTAAGATACGTAACATATTGGCCCCCATGCAACCCTGTCTCATCTCCCAGGTCTTCGAATTCTTTAATAGCCCCTTCTTGCCATATATCTCCCAATGTGGCCAGCCCAACCGATTCCCAATAGGTCCTGATTATCATCCTAAGCTGGCTGTCCCCTTTAGTTAAGGCAACTAGAGGCACCTTTGGGGAACACGGGTACGGGCTCCATCAATTGGCATGCTCTGTGCCACATCTTCCACCCAAGCAACAACATACTCGAGCATTCATTCAGTTCAAGTCTATGAACCCAGATGATCTCTTTTAGGTAAAACGGGGCGCAGTCCTGCCCAACCAGCCTAGATTCAGGAGTTTCTTCATCAGAAAGCCATTTAGTTACATATTGCAATTGGCTGGCTACATAATAGGCCTCAAAGTTCGGCAGCTTGATGCCCCCTTTATCATGTAAGTTCTGTAGCTTCCATAGCGCCACTCTATTGCGGGTGCCGTGCCACAGGAAGTCCCTACACATGCTGTTAAGTTTGGCAAAGAACTTCTTGGGTATCAGGTATGGTATATTACTGAAAAAGTGCAACAGCCTAGGCAGGACCACCATCTTGAGCATCGCCCCCCGCCCCATCATCGCCAGCGGCAGCTTCTCCCAAAACTTCATGTTCGTGCGGATTTTCTTCACAGCCACCTCGGTATTGTGCAAGTGTTCCCCCGCCACAGTGTGATATACATCTATTCCGAGGTAGCGGAAAGAATCAGCTGCCCAAGGCACGGACAACACTGGCAATCGTTCCAGAGGGACTCCTGTGTAGCTCCCTAATGGAAACATGCTCGATTTTCGGGGGTTTACCGCTATGCCGGACAGTTCCGCATACTTTTCCATGACCTCTAGAATGTACTGGAGATTTTCCTCCGGATATTTTAAATACAGTAACAAATCGTCAGCATATAAGGATATTAGCTGTTTCTCTCCTCCCACTTCAATGCCAACCAGGTCATATTGTTGTCTGAGGTACACTGCTAAGGGCTCCAGGGCTAGAATGTATAACATCGGGGACCAGGGGCACCCTTGTCTGGTGTCTCTGCTGAGTTGCCACCTCTTAGATATCACTGATCCCGTGCGCACTCTGGCCAGTGGTTCGCTGTACAACAATTCCGCCCACCTAACGTAACCCGGCCCCATCCCGTATTCTTCCAGGGCCGCCAGCAACCATGGCCACCTCACCAAATCAAAAGCCTTGACTGCGTCTAGGGACACCACCACCATCTCTTCATCGCTTCTGTTCCCCTCTTCAATCACCCGGTGGAGTCGCCTGTGGTTGTGAGTTATATTTCTATTGGGGACATAGCCTGTCTGATCCGGGTGTATCAATTTACTGATGACCCTTCGTAGCCTATTAGCTAGGACCGCCGTCAGGATCTTGCTGTCCTGGTTCAACATTGACAGCGGCCTATACGAGCGCAACAATGCCCCAGTCTGTTGGGCTTGGGGAGCGGTACGATTAGTGCTTCTCTAAGCGTATCCGGTAGCCGACCCTTCTCAAAAGACTCATTAAACCTCTCTAGCATAGGGGGGAGTACCTCTGCCCTATATACTTTATAAAACTCGCTCGGGAATCCGTCCGTGCCCGGGGTCTTGCAGGTGGGCAGCTGTTTCACCACCTCCTCTAGTTCATCCAGGGTAATAGGTGCGTCTAGTTCCTCCCTTTCTTCGTCACTAATCCTAGGTAGTTCCATGTCTTTCAGTGTTTCTCTGATCTCTTCCTGGTTTTCCCCTCCCCTGTCCTCATATAGTATTCTATAATAGTCAAAAAATGCCTCATTGACTCCTTCTTGAGTGTCAACCTCCTCCCCGTTTTCCCTAGTTATTATCCTAATCGGGGGCCTGGGGGTTTCGCTCTTATATAACCACGCCAGCAAGCGGGCAGTTTTGTCCCCACCCGCATGTTGCCTCTCGACATATTTTCTATAGTTAAGGTTGCAGAGCCTTTCCCAAAGCTCCGCACACCTTTGCTGCAACTCAAGTACTAGTTCTGCGTCCCCTCCTGCCCTGTCGCTTTCGCGCTCCAGTTGCTTCTCCGCCTTCTCTAGTTCTGTCAGGACCCCACCTTGCAGGCCCTTTGACTTGGAAATGGCAGTACCCAGCAACACAACCTTGAAAGCCTCCCAGAGTGTGCTCGCTGAATCCACACTGCCCGTGTTCACCTCAAAGTACTGCAAGATCGCATCCCTGATGTCCTCCCTGAAGACTGAGTCTCTAAGCGCCTCCGCACGGAGGCGCCACGTAGGTATCCGCGCCCTAGGGCGACAGTACTGCCAGGTCAGCACCAGGGGCGAGTGGTCCGACAGGACCCTTGCTCTATATTCTATTTGGGTGGTCTCTATCACCACCTCTGGCGTGGCAAAAAAATAATCCAATCTCGTATGTAAGTGCTGCGGAGCAGAGTAGTGACAGTACTGCGTGGCATTAGGGTGTTTCAGTCTCCAAACATCCGCCAACCCAAAGTCCTCCAGTAATGCCTGTAATACCCTGGCCGCCGGGGTGGGCCGATCAATCTTCTCATCAGACCTGTCTGCCTTTGGGTCAAGCACGCAGTTAAAGTCCCCTCCCCAAATAATCGCTACCCCCACACACGCGCCCAGGTGGGTACATAGGGTTCTGAAGTACGCAGCAGTGTTTTGGTTGGGGGCATATGTATTGATAATGCACACCTCTTTGTTCTCTACCAAGGCCCTCAGCATGACCAGCCTGCCCTCCGTGTCCACCACCTCCTGTATGAGTCTGAGCGGAACATGTGGTGCCACCCAGATCAGCACTCCCCTAGCATAGGCAGAGTACGGAGAGCCCACTACTGTGCCTCTCCACTTTTTCCCCACCAGTTCCAACTTCTGTTGGGTCAAGTGTGTCTCCTGCAGCAGCGCAATGTCAATCCTCTGTCTTTTAAGGTACATCATGACCTTGTTCCTTTTTAAATAGCTGTTAAGTCCCCTGACATTCCAGGTGACGATCTTAAGGTCTCCCATGGCACATGCGTATCTTCCTGCTTCCCATGTAGCGACTCCCCTTTGCCCACGTAATACAGATAGCCTCTCATTCTAGTAGCTCCTCGTACCAGCTCAAACCCCCTTTAACTATGTACACAGCAAAACCCCAACTTCCCTCCCCTCCCTCCCCCCCGTCCCTTCCCCAACATCACACACCCCAACTGCTGCCCAGCTCCAGCTTCGGAGCTCAGGCACCCCCACATCTAGCCCCGCAAGCACCGATCGATGCACAGAGCTCAGTAGGGTGAGGTCGCCCTAATGGCCACCCAACTAAAGCTATCGTGGGGTAAAAAGAATCGTTCCGTAAGGCTCCCGTTAAGTAAACATTAATCACAGTGCCCATGACAAACAGTGCAATCATCTGACCTTCTCTACCGAAGGCTTCGCAAACCACTATATTCAAGTCCCACGTGCCACGCCATCTTGCGACGCCATTTTCATGCCTCCCGTATCTCTTCCGAGCCCTTCCTCGTCCGAACTTCTGACTCCTGGGGGCATCCTTGTGCATCGAGCCATCCCATGGCATCCTCCGGGGTCTCAAAAAACAGAGTTTTATGTGCATGAATGACCTTCAATTTTGCGGGATAAAGTAACATATATTTGTGGCCCGCCTCTCTCAGTCTCCACTTTACTGACCCGAAATTCATGCGGCTGCGCTGTACAGTCAGGGTATAATCCGGGTAAGCCGTGATGTTTGCCGCTCCTCGTATGATCGTTCCTCCTTTTCGAAAGTGTTCCAGTATCCTCTCCCGGTCGCGGTAGTTGAGAATTTTAGCTATGATAGTCCTAGGCGGGTTCCCCGGCGGCGGCCTCCTCGTTAGGGCTCTGTGTGCCCTCTCTACTGCAAATCCTTGGGATAGGTCTCCTCCGGGTATCTCTTGTAATAACATGGATTCAATGAATTCCGTAGGGTCACGGCCCTCCATCCCCTCCGTCAGGCCCACGATGCGGATGTTATTGCGACTGGCTCGTCCTTCCGCCTCCTCAGCTCTGCTCTCCAGGTTGCCCACTCTTTGTATTAGGGCGTGCAAGTCGGCTTTATGGGAGGCGCAATCCGCAGTATTCGGGCCGACTTCCTTCTCAAGGGACTCTGTGCGCTCCGCCAAGGCCCTGACATCCTGTCGGAGCAGGTTAACGTCTTCTTGAACCTCTCCGACCTTGAGATCCAGCGCCGTTTTTAGTTCGGTGACGGCCAGTTCAAGCTTAGATTCCCAGGCCGCCCTTAGGTCCGCAATCGCCGCCAGGATTTCTTGGTTGGCGCCCGAAGTTATTGTGCCGCTCGCGGCCAGCGCATCCTTGCTCTTGGTGGTGTCCTGTCACGGGGACGTCCTAGTGAAGTCATCCAGGGTGGGCTGTTTCGCCTTCGGCCGCACCGTCCTATTCGACATGACCCAGGGAATCTGTAGTCTGCTCAAGTGACCATTTTGTGTCGTCCTGCGTCCCCGGTGTCCTTATCTCACCCGCACCGATCTCCGCCATCGTCACTCCTGCGCCATCCAGAAGTTCACCATGCGTAGCCCACACATTCACACACCGGCATGTGTTTCGTCAGTGGTCAGCGGTCCGTCCTAACGCACTTGTTTGCCCGGATCATTGCAGGATCTCGGGAGCTCCTCCAGAACGCGTCCTCCTGCATGGCTCTCGTAGCCACGCCCCAAGGTATCTAAACCTTAGCGAAGTCTAAAAGACATCTCTGTGTCACTGCGCTGAGGGTGTTGTGTAACACACATGAAAAGATGATGCCTATGGAGTTATCTAAAACTCCATAATCAAAGAACACAAGTGAAAAACACACATCAAAATACATGAGTGGGAAAAAAGGCTCACACTCTTTCCAGGTAAAAAAATCAAGTCCTCAAAATCCAGCAAGGTTGCTGGGGGTCTCTAAGGTGAAGGGAATTAGCACATTTATGAGAATTCTCCCTAACAGCAACTTTATTGTATTTATTTAGTGTATGGATTTACAAAGCGCTTTAACCAAATGATTAATGATATAGTGAAATATAACATGGAAATATGCTAAATGGAGACAAATAGAAAGAAAACGAGCCTGGAGAATGACTGAGGTGTAAGCAGGAGAGGACAAGTATTGCTCATAATGAATGAACAACATAGAGGAAAGTTAAAACACTGCAGAGCATTAATCGTTTATAGTTCATTATCTCCCATGGAGTACATCAACCAGGAAGAAAAGCGACAACAGCCTGCACAAGTGGGCTGAAAAGCCAGGAAGCATCACAGCCTTCAACAGGCAATGATGACAAATACCTGAAAAGGAGAAGGGGCATGCAAAAGTAGCTGGTAAACAAACACCTTGATTAACAAGAGCGGGGGAGAGGCCAAAATGGCTGCAGACGCCATGCTCCGCCCCCACCAGCAGCCTAGAAGGCCCATACTCGTTTTCCCTTGTCCCAAGGGCTTCTTCCTGTAGTGTCCCCTTGCTTCTGTCCCCGAATTGGAAACAACTCAGACAATGATGTTCTGGCGGAAGGACCCCCTGAGAGCAGCACAGGAGGCAGCTCCCAGCAGTGACAGGTGAAAGATGCTGCATGGATGGCCGATGGACTGCCCCAGGCTGCTTTGCCCTCACCCTTGTCCCTCGCGCTTCTTCCTCAGGTGCCTGTCTGGCTCCCCCTTAGCGAACTGTACACAGCGATGTTCCGCTGATAGGGCCGTTTGAGAACAGTGAAGCAGGCCGGCAGGGGATTCGTGCTGAATGCATGGGGTATGGACTGCCCCAGACAGACTTGCCTTTGTCCCTCATCCTTCTTTTTCGGGTTCCCGACTCCTCGCTGCCGCTTTATTGAAATAAACCTGCGAATTGGACTGTATTTTCAACCATTCTAGTATCTGCTCCTTGTTCGATAGATACCCTTTTTATTCTAATGCTTCATATGTGTTGTGATCTCTGGTGGGACTTAAAAAAGGAAATCAGGAAATGGTATTATTGCTAAAGAAAGCAGGCTGAAAACATTGATTGCATGCACGTGTTGTCCGTTTTCATAAAGTCATTGTTTAGCACCAATCTAAATCAGATAAAGCATATTAATATAACACATGGGATTCTTACTATCTGTATAGTAATGCTGCTTCACTATTAAACTGTTTTACATTGCTAAAGCGTGCAAGACCCTGCTTACACATTTGGTCTCTGTCCATTTACTCGGTTATCGATGTATGTATCCCATACACTTAAATAACAACTTCAGTAAGAAATTAATGTTTAATAGGAAGACTGTTTTGTAACTGGGCTGCTAATATTTTAACTCCCCAGCTGAACTTTCTTGCTAAAAAAAGCAGATGCTATATACCCACTGATGAAGGAGAACTAGGGACGCATTGGCAAACTACGTTAAACTGAGCTTGAAATATAGCATGATGCTCTATTGTGTAGGAATAAATGTCACTTGCAATTATTCTGAAAGTTATTTTGGTTGCCCGTTAGGATTATTGCTCAACAAAGTGGTCCGTCCTAGAGGAACGATTTCAACGAGGCTTGTATGCGGCGCACGCAGACTCAAACAGATTAAAGTAAGTAGAATTCGTTACATCCACCATATTCTTCTTTGATGTAAAGCTTTCTGGCGGTTGCCCAACGTTTGTAAAATTAACTGTGTCTTTGGTTAAAGACAAAGGACCACACAATTTACAGAAACGGCAGAAAGAATGCTCTAAAGGACACAATTTGGCATAATTTGCGAATTATACATTGACAGCTTTTGTTTTTACTTGCTTCAAAATCAATTTTCTGACTTTTCTAAATTCAGATCACATTTTTTCCTGACAGAAAATGAAAAACATTTTTTAGATAAAGAGAAATGTGAGTTTTGGCAGTACTCGCTAGTCAATAACAAATGTCAAAGACTACTTTAAAAAAATGCTCAGTTCATTTGAAACAATTTGTACATCACACATTTTAGATTTGTAATGGTTTCAGATTCAAAGCACCATGTCATCAAAAAATGAAATGGATACAGATCATCAATGTGAAAAATAATATTGACTCTTTTTACTTATAAAAAAGTATGCTTTGGATTGGAATACAAATATCCTTAAAACATTTCCAGTTCTTCTGTAAGCCAAGTGTGGTGCCCCAAGTAACCAAAGGTATTCCTCAGTCATGGTTGTATTTAAATTATGGAAAGTCTGATTAATCACTAATTTGATTAAAGCCTTCCCATGTATAACCGATGGCCTTAATAACTCACATAAACATTGTGCAAGTTTTAAGGGTTTTAATCTTTTCTCTCTTGCCTTCTCAAAACACAGCTTTAAATAAGAAATGTTCAGGTAGCCCAATGAAACGATAGACCGGTTCCTTAGTATAACACCGCAAGATGGAAAAGGGGTTTGGGAAGTGGCACTAGGGCCATCCCGCTCTCTGTCTTGTACACCCTGCTCCCTAGCCCAGGCATCTTTATCCCCGGGTTAGTGCTACTGATTGTTACACCCTCAATATTCTGAAGCTAGTCCAAGCTGCGGTGAGTGCCTAAGGCACTGGGCCATACCTCTCTAGACTCCATTAGGGACTTCTTCCCTGGACCTACACCATCAATGGTTAGTTCTAAAGGAGGTGCGTGATTGTGCCATTCAATCTTCCAGCCTTGCTATATCTCCTTAGTACTCCCCTCCTCCCTCACTCTCCTCCGAACAACTCCTCCCAGTTTCTCCCCATGTCCTTATCCTGTCCCTCTGCTGTTTCTCCCTCTCCTTCTACCACCTACCTTCACCCTTTGATGTTTTCTACCTTCTCCCAGATCTTGCTACTCCCTCTTACTCTTCTCCTCCATATTACCACTTTCTCCAGCATTGAACCTTTCATGGATTCACAGTATGTGAATACATGAAAGATCCAATGCTGGAGAAATGGAGTTACAGGTAATAAACTACTCCCTTCTCCTCTACCACTACCACTCCCTTCGTCACACCACTTCTTCCCATCTCCTTGCACCACTACTACTCTCCTGCTCTGCACTGCTACTATTCTTCCCTCCCTGCGCCACCCCTTTCTGCACTACTACTATGGTGCCCTGCTCACCCTTTACTCACTCACACTACTCCCCCCCATATTTCTCCTACACACCTCTCCTCACACCCTACTCACACACTCCATTCTTTACTAGCCTCACTCTCTCACTCACACCTACGACTAACACCCAACTCACCTACTCCTATTTCCCACACTATCTTTATCGTCCTCTCTCTCTCCCACCCACCATATACTGCACTCCACACTTCCTTCACTAGAATACACACAACTGGTACCACTCTTTATCTCAAAGACCTCACCAGTACTTCGCTTTGCCACCTACTTTCAAATACTCTGCTCCTCTGTCCTTCCTCTGCTTGGTCTCTCGGTCCACATTCACTTCCTCCTGTGACCTCACCCGAACAACCCACACTCTGCCTTTACTTCTGTCTGCTTTTATAGTGTGTGGCTGGTGGTTCTGTGTCTCCCTCATCATTTCCTTGGCAGCAGCGCTCACCTGACATGTTTCACCACACAGTATCAGTCTTTTCCCCAGGACCAAAGTGAGTCTTTAAAAGCCCCTCCCCCTTTTCCAGCACATTTTTGCACACCGTTTCTGGTAGTTCACCTGCTGTTTCCCTGTTGTGCTGTCAGCTGGAAATCTGATTTTCTGTTTTGATAGTGTGCTTGCTGCTTTTCTGGCATGCTGGTCACTGTTGGCATTTTGGGTTGTTTGGTTCCAGTTTGGCGTTTCTTGGCTGCTCACTGTTGCATTCTGGGAGTGTGATAGAGCGGATGGAAATAGAACACAATACACAGTCTCACTTGAACAAACTTTATTAATTATATAAATAACCTATTAGATAAGTGGATGTTCTGTAGGGTTCAGCCTTCTCCTTGATATTAAAATATATGTGCGAGCCTTTCTTTGACTTGGCTTGGTTTGAGAGTCAACAGGATGGGGTATTCTTAAGTCTCAGTCTATTTCTTTACTTTTCTTTCTGAACGAATATGGCCACATAAAATGTCTTTCCCTTTTGTATAACTTTCTTCCTCTCCTTTGCGGAATTATGTCTTGGAGGAGGGGGAGTCTTATGGGTTAAGTGCAGAATGTTACATGCCTCTTCGGCGGTTAGTGACTTCTGTATAATAAAGCCTCAAGGTTATTTACATTACTTCCCGTCATCCTCAAATGTCACTCTTCCCCTTTCGAAGGGATTGTGTCCTCCGACGTATTCCTCATCTTAGATATATCCTTCCAGCTCTGCTGGCCTCGGAAATTTTTTTTTTCTCCAGAGGGCGCTGCGCGTCGACGTCCCTCGAGTCGATGTCCTTCGACAGCCGCCGTATTGACGCTCGACGTCATCCTGCCTATAAAGGCCGCGCGCAGCGTCCGTTGCTCAGTTCCGTTTTTCCGCGCTACTCGGTGCCTCGGAATACCGTTGCTCAGTTCTTAGTCAGATAATACCTATTTACCTCGAGTTATTCGATCCGTACTCGATGGCTTCCTCGTCGGAACCGACAACTCCTCGATCCGGCTTCAAAAAATGTCGAGATTGTGGGAAAAAGATGTCGTTGATCGATCCTCACAGAAATTGTCTGTGGTGCTTGGGAGCCGAACACCATTGTTCGGAGTGCGAGGAGTGTATGTCCATGACAGCTAAGGCCCTGAAGGAGCGTAGGGGGAAGCTGGAGAAAGGTAAGACTTTTAAAGCTTCTTCTTCGTCGACGAAGTCGAGACATTCGTCTCCTCGTCACCATTCACGCTCCAGGTCTCGGAGTGGGTCTCATCACTCCTCGAGATCGAAGCACTCGAAGAGGAGACGTCGAAGATCCCCTTCTCCATCTTCCTCTTCCTCTGTTTCGCCAAAAAGAATCCCTTGCCCCACGATGAGCGTCTTCGAGAAAGCGGCCTCGACCCCCTCGAAGACTGCCGAGAGCGATGCTCTGGTCGAAAGACCCGAAGGTCAAAAACGCCGCGAGTCGCAGTACCCGGCGAAAGAAACCTCTCGAGTGCGTCTCGAACCCTCGAGTAGGACTATGACCTCCAAACCTTCCTCGAAGGTTCCGTCGACGCCGTCGACGAAGGTTCCGTCGACGTCGAGGTCGATGTCTTCGACGCCGTTGTCGAAGGGACCTTCGACACACGGGTCTGTCGACTCGACGCCGGCCTCGACACCGGCGTCGACGCCGAGAAAAGTCACGGTGACCACACATCCAGTGACGATCCCCAGGCCCTCGACGTCGATGGCGTCGATATTGTCGAGTAGAATTCCAATTCTGTCGAGGTCCTCGAGGCCTCCACCTCTGTTTTCGACGCCACGCTCCAAGCCTTCGGCGTCGACGACATCGACGTTCTCGAGGCCAATAATGACAAGTTCGGCACCCTCTGCCTTGGAAATGGGATTTACTCCCTTTATGAGTTCAGAACAATTGAGAACTATATCCTCAATTTTAGAAGAGGGTGATTTGTCTGAACAAGACACATTTGAGTTACAGGGACCTGTAACCCCAGTTAGAGAGGAATTTTCCTCTGAAGAGCGCAGATTAAAGGATCTTCATGATTCTTTACATGAGGCAAGTGGGTTAGACACTTCCCCTGAGGTGGATTTTGCTAAGCTAGACCCGGGGGAGCATGCTGAAACCCCCTACAGAGCCTTAATGGCCAGGATTACAGAGTTCATGGGGTGGTCTACACCTTCACAATCTTTCCAGCAAGATGACCTCACGGATATTCTTGACAAAGGCCCACAAGAGGATCCAGTGGTGCCCTTTCATAAAGCTCTTCAGAGAAAGATCATGACAAACTGGGAAACCCCAGATGTAATACCAGCAGTAAATAAAAAACTGTCTGCAAAGTACAGGGTATCTTCCACAGACCCAGAGTTCTTGTCTAAACATCCATCCCCAGAAAGTCTGGTGGTACAAGCAGCATCCTCTACCGATGTCAAGACGGCTTATCCTACAGTCCCACAGGACAGGGACGATAAAAAAAATGATGCTATGGCAAAGAAAGTCTTTTCAGCATGTAGCATGGCGTTAAAGTCTGTTAATGCTACTTGCACCCTTGCTAGGTTCAGCCATACACTTTGGGAGTGTGCTTCTACAGCGGCTGACTGCATCCCAGAGGGAGAAGAAAGGGATGCGTTCCTGAATATTATACAGGACGGTAAAGACGCTATGTGCGAATCCCTCCAGACGGGCATTGATTCGGCTGACAGTATCAGCAGAGCAATGGCGGCAAGTACATCAACCAGGAGGTTCGCTTGGTTGAGAAAGTCGGGTTTTGCCCCAGATGTGCAAGCCAGGCTCTTGAACATGCCATTTGATGGCTCTTCTTTGTTCGGGAAAAAGGCGGATGACAGTTTAGAAAAACTGCAAACTTCAAAAGCAGCAGCAAAATCCCTAGGAGCTGCAATCCGTCAGACTCCTTTTCGTCCCACGGGAACCTCTGCGAGGGGCAAGTCCTTTCGCTTCTACTCCGCATTCGGAAGAGGTAGAGGACGACCGGCTCAAAGGGGTCAAAGAAGAACTACCCGAGGTGGACGGGGTAGATATTCTAAAGCCGCAGCAACAGCAGGTGCCTCTTTACCATCGGCATCTGCATCAGCCGCCCCAAAACCACTCTGAGGACTCCCCTCACAGGACACCTGTAGGAGGCAGGTTGACTCAACATCTGACGGTATGGCAGGCTATCACGTCAGATGCTTGGGCATTGGAAACAGTCGCCCAAGGTTACTGCCTGCCTTTCCTAAGTATACCTCAGAGTCATCCACCGGGGATCAGCTCTCAGAAAGCTCCAGATCCGCTCCTCTTGCAGGAAATTTTGGACCTGCTAGAGAAAGGTGCCATAGAACCGGTACCTGTAGCGGAGAGGAACAAGGGCTGGTATTCCCCTTACTTTCTCATTCCGAAGAAAGACGGAGGACTGAGACCCATCTTGGACTTGCGAGAATTGAACAAATTCCTCAGGAAAGACAAATTCAAGATGGTCACTCTTTCTCAGATCCTCCAGGCCCTTCAGTTTCAGGACTGGTTGGTATCTCTGGACCTTCAGGACGCTTATTTCCATGTGCCTATCCATCTCAAACACAGGAAATACCTGAGGTTCGCAATTGGCAACTCTCACTATCAATTTCGAGTACTGCCATTTGGGCTGACCTCCGCCCCGAGGGTCTTCACCAAGTTAATGTCGGTAGTGGCTGCAAGTCTAAGGAGGGAAGGGATTCACGTCTACCCCTACCTGGACGATTGGCTGATCAGGGCTGTTTCTCCGGAGCAAGCTCAGATCCAGCTAAATCACGTGTGCTACTCCCTTCACAAACTGGGCTTCTCCCTCAATTTAAAGAAGTCTCAAATGATACCATCGCAGAGACTCCAGTTCATAGGAGCGATCCTGGATACTTCCCTGGGAAAAGCCTCGCCACCAGAGGTGAGGGCTCAAGATATTCTACAGATGGTTACCAAGTTCCAACATGCCCAACGTCTCCCAGCCTTCGACTTTTTGAGGTTGCTAGGCCTCATGGCATCCTGCATTTTCCTTGTGCCAGAGGCTCGCCTGAGAATGAGAGCCCTCCAGTGGGCACTGAGGACTCAGTGGTCACAATTCTCAGGGAGAATGACAGATCTTCTTCAGGTTCCCGGCAGGGTGGCTCGAGACCTTCAGTGGTGGGCCTGTCAGGAGAACATTCTGAAAGGAGAACAGTTTTGGCAACCCTGGCCGGAGATAACAGTAGTCACGGATGCCTCACTCACGGGGTGGGGAGCCCACGCCAACGACTTGACCATCAGCGGTCGTTGGTCTCCATCGGAGTCCAGACTACACATCAACCTGTTAGAGCTGAGAGCCATCAGACTTGCGTTGAAGGCTTTCCTGCCAGCTGTACAAGGGAAGAACGTCCTGATAATGACGGACAACACGGTGGCCATGCACTACCTCAACAAAAGAGGAGGCGTAGGATCACTACCCCTGTGCAGAGAGGCGATGCAGCTCTGGTTTTGGGCAATCCAAGAAGGAATCTCTCTATCGGCAGTTCACCTAGCCGGAGAGAAGAACTTGACAGCGGACGCTCTGAGCAGGCAGAACACAGTCTCCCACGAGTGGGAGCTAGCTCAGGAAGTCCTTCAAGAGATCTTCGCCCTTTGGGGAACCCCTCAGGTAGATCTGTTCGCCACCAGCCTAAACAGGAAATGCGACCTGTTCTGCTCAAGGGAATTTCCTCAGAGAGGAGCTCTGGGAGACGCGTTCATAGTGGACTGGGAGTTTCCGCTTCTGTACGCGTTCCCACCGGTCCCTGTCATTCCTCAAATGATCAGGAGGTTGAGAAGATTCCGGCGAACCATGATCCTAATTGCCCCGGATTGGGCCAGGAGAACGTGGTACCCGGACCTTCTAGACTTGTCCATCTGCCCTCCAATTCGACTTCCGCTCAGAGAGAACCTACTCTCACAGAAGGGAGGTCAGGTTCTCCATCCAGACATCAAAACCCTCAACCTTCACGCTTGGCTTCTGAACGGCTGAGGTACAAGGATTGGGACCTCCCTGATGATGTTATGGAGGTGTTGCTTTCGGCAAGGAGGCCAGCAACAAAGTCTTTATACCGCTGCCGTTGGAACAGATTTTGCAGCTGGTGTAGAGAACAGAATATCGACCCATTTTCATGTGGTATACCAATGGTTTTGTCCTTCCTACTATATTTGGCAAATTCAGGCCTTCAAGTTGGCACCATTAAGGGCTATCTCGCAGCGCTATCTATCTTTAAGCGTACTGCGGAGGAACCATCCTATTTCAAATTACCCTTGGTAATACAGTTTCTAAAGGGGTTAACCAATGTTTATCCCCCAAGACCATTCCAAGTTCCCCTATGGGATTTAAACTTAGTACTAACTTTCCTGATGGGTACACCTTTCGAACCTCTCCATTCTTGTTCGTTAAGATTCCTTACCCTTAAGACTGTTTTATTAATAGCACTTACATCTGCTAGAAGGGTGAGCGAATTACAAGCTCTTTCTTGTAAACCCCCTCATACAATCTTTCACAAAGACAAAGTTGTCCTGCAAGTGAAGCCTAATTTCCTCCCAAAGGTAGTTTCTGAATTCCATATCTCTCAGAAGATTACCCTACCATCTTTCTATCCTCCTCCTCACCCGGGGAAAGAGGAAGAGAGGTTACACAGACTTTTTACATTAGTAGACTAGCCAGGATAAGACAGGCAGACCAGCTGTTTGTAGGTTACGCATGTCACAAGCTGGGGTTACCAATAACTAAGCAGACCATTTCCAGATGGATCATTCTAGCCATTCTGGAATGTTATAAACTGGCAGGGAAAGAGCCCCCTCAAAACCTTAGGGCTCATTCGACCAGAGGTATTGCAGCTTCATCGGCCCTCAAAAGAGGCGTGCCGATTAAAGATATATGTGCGGCCGCTACATGGTCGTCTGTCCATACCTTTACACGTTTTTACAATCTGGATTCCTCCTCTAGTCAAGAGACTAGGTTTGGAAGGGCTGTACTGCATTCTATTCATCAATAGAAGACAGCGTGAAGTCAGTACTCCCTCCTCCGAATATAGAATACTGCTATGGGAGCCTATCTAAGATGAGGAATACGTCAGAGGACACAATCCCTTCGAAGAACAAGTTACTTCTTACCTTGTAACGTTCTTTCGACGGGATGTTCCTCCGACGTATTCCTCATCGACCCTCCCATCCATCCCCGCAGTTCTACTTACCTTGTTGTTGCAGCTTACGCTCCTTCAGGGTGATTAGTCTAGTCCAGACAGTAATACTGTGGGCTACAAAACGGAACTGAGCAACGGACGCTGCGCGCGGCCTTTATAGGCAGGATGACGTCGAGCGTCGATACGGCGGCTGTTGAAGGACATCGACTCGAGGGACGTCGACGCGCAGCGCCCTCTGGAGAAAAAAAAAATTTCCGAGGCCAGCAGAGCTGGAAGGATATATCTAAGATGAGGAATACGTCGGAGGAACATCCCGTCGAAGGAACGTTACAAGGTAAGAAGTAACTTGTTCTTCTCACTTAGACCTGGTTAGCTGGTTTAACTCATACAAACTGCTCTCAGGTTCTCACTCGTCGAGTTACCTTTGAAGTTTCAGGAGTTAGTTGGTTCCGCCTCTCTTCAGCTGAAGGCTGACGTGTTCGCGTAATGCCTCTTCCTTCTTTCCTAATTGAGGCCTGATTGGCTCCAGCCCGTCCCTCCCCAGCTCTCCGGCTCTTCGTTCCTCGCTCAGGGGAGTCTGCGCTGCGAGGGAGGGGCTGGCTTGGAGAGCGTGGCCTCTCTCAGCTGATCTCTCCCTCCTGCGCCGCGTACGCGGCTCGATTCAGCTGCTCTTTCAGTTCTGCTATCCTGCGTGGATGTTTCGTCTCCGGCGAGCGAAACTCGTGTAGGGCTCTGTCACTTCTCAGCCGGTCTCACAGCTCACGACCGCTGGGCTTAATTCTTTGGAGTTCATTCGCATAGCCCTTCAAAGTGGCTTCTCATTCTTTTCACCTGTATACATCCGGCAACTTTAACAACACTTCTAACAACAACTGGTCATCACGAGGCGTTCAACAGGAATGAACCGTGGCTCATCTCACAGCCAACATTACTAATAGGTCCACTCATAAATTATCTCCTCTTTGGATGAAACTCATCTTCTGTCTTCTCCGTTAGCTAACAGAAAAAAAAAGTCCAGTATTAAAGAAGAGCACCTTCCCCTCACTCTTCTCTATTTCTCATTGGACAATACTCATGTCATTATACAGAAAACCCTCCCTTGACGACCCTTTATGACATCACTCCATGCCATCACTCCACCAAATTACCTGAAGGGTTTTCTACTTAAGGCCAGATTATTTACTTTTAACTTTAATTGGCTCTGAATCCGTTCTTCTTCCTCCGCTTCATCACAGGGAGATAAAGTCGTGAAAAGGAAAGGAGAGAACTGTATTGGGAGGCATTGGGAGATATTGTGGTACCATTGAGAACATTTACGGCACAAGGGGCATTTAGAGGATGGGGGACACTCAGCACCTGCTTCACATATCTGTGGCAGGGCTGGTCCTGGCTTTTGTCTTAGTGATCCTTCTGCCCCAGAATGAGGAGAGTCCCGTCCTCCACCCTTGACAGGATCTTGACCTGTCCCTGCCATACATGTGACCTTAAATTGGATACACCAATCAGGCTATATTTCATTCCAGAAAATGGAGCAATTCTTCCAGGTATTCATAATCAAATATATGGACTTGGAGGTAAACTGGTTGTGTGGTACATTGCAATAAACTGGAAGGTTAAACTGCAGAATTGAGGATGAGTGGACACCAATAGAGCAATAAAAAAGCAGGTGCAGTTTAGAACCCTGATTACCACCCTTGCATCTCTCATGGCCACATCGTGTGACCAACAACCTCCCTGCCTATGTTTTCAAGACCATTTGGACGGAAGCATTTTTCCTTGCACGACAATCAACCGCTCCTTCACTGAAAGCACCTTCCATTCGACCTTCCAGACCGGACACATCCTCTAGTTTCTCAAGAATCCAAAACTGCACCACTGACAACCTCAGCAACGACTGCCCCATCACCCATCTTCCCTTAGATAAAATCCTGGATTAATCAGAAGCCATGCATCCACACCAATGCCAACAACCTCCTTCCCTTCTACCAATCTGGCTTCAGACCCAGATGGATCATGGAAATGGCTACCATGAAGGTGAACAATGTCCATCCAACGCCAACAACCTCCTTCATCTTCAACCTTTACATGGAACTGTTCTGAGCCCTCTTGGCTCCACACAACATCCACACCCACCAATAGGCATATGACGTGCAACGCTACCTTAAGATTTAATTTATTGAAGATATCGATAGGTTTAAAGTGTTCCTTACTTTGATCCAGTCCTATATGCTGTGAGACAGGCATGGTATCAAGAGAGACACAGACTCAAAAGTAACAGTTTGAAAACCTTTATTATCAGACTTTGTGGGGTTGGTGTAATGCCTACCTGGCCCTAAGAGGATTGTTCCCTCAAATTATGCTTCTAACACTGTTGATGTCTGTAAATTCAAAACCAAAATTTGTCTTTGTCCAAACCTATGCTTACCCTCACTCTTAAATCCAATGTGATGGGGATCTGCTTAAAAAAAAAAAAAGGAAACCTAAACCACAGCTAATTTCATGTAGTCTTGCCCATAGGTGTAGTTCTGCCAGTTCAAAGTAGTTCAATTCAACATGGTTGCCCTTGGAACCTTCCACGTAGAGCTCTTGCAGCAAGTCAATAGAGTTCACAATATCTCTAGGTCTCTTGGGGATCCCTTCCCCAAGCTTTGATCCTTCCAGTTCCAGATACAAAAACACAGTTCCTGTTAGCCCTCTCAGGGTTCCCTTCCCCAAGTCTAGGCCTCTTTTCACAAAGTTTAACCCTGTGGGGTTTAGCAAAGGCGGGGGTTGGGGGTTAAAAGGCGAGTCTTGAAGAGCCTCTGGTATTTGAGGAGATCTGGCTCAAGACGCAGAGGAAGGCGGGAGGCTGTTCCAAAGGAGGGAGATAGCTGAGGAACGAGGACGTCCACCAGCTTGCTGTTTGGCGAAAAGCTTGACACACAGAGGGTTGGTGCCGGAGGCGCGTAAAGATTTGGAGGGAGTGTACTTAGTGAGACAGTTGTAGATAGTGTGGTCCCAGGCCCCATGATGCAGAGTGATTTTACTTTGATCCTTGCAACAACCAGGAGCCAGTGGAGAGATTTTAGGGCTGGAGAGATGCGGTCCCTGGCCTTGAGGCCAAGGATAAATCTTGCAGCCTTATTCCGGATTAGTTGGAGGGGACGTAGAGAGGAAGAGGGTAGATTAGGGAAGAGGCTATTGCGGTAGTCAAGCCTAGAGAGTACCAGTGCTCTAAAGACATTGAGCTTCTGGGGAAATGTGAGGAAAGGAAGGATTCCTTTGAGGAGGTAGAGTTGAAAGTGGGCCTTCTTAGCAAGGTCCTGGGTGCGATGGAGGAAGGAAAGAGAGGAGTTGAAGATGACTCCAACGTTTTTGGCTTTAGATGAAGTGAAGGGGGAGAACCCATAGCGGGTGGTCAGAGTGAGGGGAAGAAAGAGGGAGCAGGAGTCCCAATGGGAAGGATCTCAGTCTTGCTGACATTGAGGCAGAGATCATTGGAGGAACACCAGGACTGGATGGCAGAAAGGCAGTCGGAAATGATGCAGGAGATAAGGAGAGGATCAGAGGGAAGTTTGAAGAAGAGTGTTGTGTCCTCTACATAACACTGGAAGTTCGGGGAGTTGGTTTGTGTGAGAATCCAGGAGGTGTCTCACCTAGTAGTCTCTGGAAATCTGTCACCCAGGTTGCCAGGACACAGCCATTGCTTTTGGATCCAGTTCCTGGGGGTGGACCAGTGGGGGAGGATCACCTGGGTGAGCGGTTTTCAGGGAGTGTAACACAGGATGGTGAGCCGCGTTATCCCCTTCTCTGTAACACCTTTACCCCATCCTACCAGGTAGGACACTTAAGAACTCACCCCCCCCCCCTTTCACAACAGAAACACTTGCTCATGGACAGCCGACTATGAAAACTGACTAAAACCCGAGCTGTATACCTGACGTGTCCCAATACAATGGTCAGGCAGGGTCAGGCAATTACTGACCACCACGTACACATGACTTCCATTATACTTCCCCAAACGGATAAAAGGCAGAGCACGAGAGCACACTCTGAGCGAGGCAAAGCACACCAGGAAACAGCAGTTCCAGGATTTAACACGAGGAGCAAGACGGCGAAACAGAAGGGATCACAAAGAGGGAAGTTCCCTTGACCTTTTTGAGAAGGAACCGTTTTCATGAAGCCTCGAGAATAGAAAGCGTAAGTCCAGGAAATCAGGCTAAAGAATCCTGCATTGTGTGTCGGAGGTACCCGGGGGCCCTCCTGCATCAGTAATCAAGTGTTAGGCGATCCTCTGCACACCAGGTCACGACACGTCAGAACACTGCCCACATTCCCCCAACACCTCCTCCCAAGCTTCGAGGCTCAAGTGATTCGGTGAACCCACAGAACCGAAAACTCCGTACCAGTGTACGGGCTCGATTGCAACCTTTTCTGCATTGGCAACTGCCTTGGAGAACGTATAGCAGAAAGGGCGGCCTCACGTCCTCACGCCAGTCACGTGATACACTACGGCGTTCCCCATGTGATCTTGGTGGACGTCACATGATCCAGAGAAGTCACGTGACCCAGGGGCGATCAGTATAAAGTACTGAGAGACAGAACGCTCATTGCTTCTCAGCTGGCTTCGGACACTGTTTGGCGTTACAACTTGCTCCTTGTTTACCTTGACCACGGAAATCTATCACGGACTCCCTCGGACACCCCTTGGTACTTTGCTTGGAACTCTTTACCTGTTGCCGGATATTTGGACTGCACCTCGACTTGTCTTTGGATCATCCCTTGGTACCTTGCTGATCTTCTACGCCTTTTCCCTACTGGGGATTCAAGTCCAGCCCTGACTCCCACAGGTGGCTACTCTTCATCCACGCTGAACCTGCGGTTCTACCATTCCAGGGACCGCCGCATCTAATGAGCCTCGAACCTCCCTACTAGGTCACCTGGGTCTCCATTACACCAGATAGGTAAGACACTTTAGTTACTTGTTTTCCTTATTGTATTGTGCTTGCCTGGTGCTTAACCTCATTCCCTCTTGACAGCAGCATCGGTGTTCCTAGAGGCTCCGTGGATCCGAGAAGACATCTCTCACCTGTGGCCTCAAAGGTCGTACAGCGGGTTTCTATTTAGTTCCCCTGTGCGTCACTTGGGGACGGAGGTCTCATCGGTCTACACGACACTCAAGTCAGAACATCAAGGCAGAGAGAATCTCCAGCCACCGTGGTAATGTCCTTGGCTCCAAGAACAAGGCCGCTTCAATGAAAGCAACACAGCTGGTTTAGTTGCGGTGATAGATACAAGACCGGTCTGTGTTGAAGCCAAGGTTCTAAGCGGCAACATTGAATGGCATGCAGTGGAACAAATATTGTATGAAACCGTGAATCACCCGAGAAATTGGATACATGGAAATCCTAAGAAAATGTTGTCTATGTGAAAATACAAACTTTGTCGTGAAGTAGATCTGAGCCTGGCGGAGGAGGATTCAAGTTGAACAGTAAATCACCTGAGAAGTGTGCGTAGGAGAATCCTGAAAGTAAAGGAACTTTATTTGTTTGTTGCATCAGGCTCTCTTAAAGAAGAGATTTTTGAGTGGCAAAGAGACTTTGGTACAGATGGCTGTGATGTTGGAGTATTGATCTGCACCCTCGTGCTAGAGAAGCCAGAGACTGTGCTAAGCTTCAGTGTGCCACCTTATCCCGTGCTGAAAACGTGGGGAAGGGAAGACAACGGCTTGAATATCCTGACATATCATTTCTTGAACACTTTTCTTTTGCATAACATTGTTTCCCACACTATCTGTATTTAGGGTAAGGATTGGCAATAGTTTTATTAGTATAGGCCCTTTCATTTTGACAAGACACCACTAGAACTGCGTTATTATTATTTGATGGTCGTAACTTGCTCCCATCTTTAGATTTAGGGTTCGATAGATTTCAAACCCAATTGAAGTTCAATAAACACCCTTGAACTGTGGTCACATGTGTCTGTCTTACTGTTGATACCATGCCTTCCTTACAGTGGAAATTAGGTGTGCAAGTGGGGCAGAATAGATGTTAAAGAGCCAGGGAGAAAGGTTGGAGCCCTGGGGGACGCCACGGGTAGAGATAGAGGTGGGAGAGGAGAAAGAGCCCAGGATAACCTGGGAGGGGACAGTCATTGAGGAAAGAAGTCAGCCAGTCCAGTGCCTGCTCCGAGATACCTAAGGTATTGTGGAGCCATTTATGAGGATGGAGTTGTTGACTGTGTCAAATGCTGAGGAGAAATCAAGTACAATCAGAGCAGCAGGAGAGTTAGTCAAGAGATGCAAGCAGTTCTTCACGGGTGTTCAGAAGAACGGTTTCTGTGCCTCTGGATGTTCAGAATCCAGATTGATTGTCATGAAGGCAACCAACACGCTCCGTATGCTGCGTCAGTTGGTGGAAGGCCAGTTCTCGTGGAGTTTCCCAAGGAAGGGGGTGATAGAGATGGGGTGGTAGTTAGCAGGACAGGACAGGTCTGCAGAAGGTTTATTCAAGAGGGGGCGAACAAGTGAGTGCTTCAGGGGAGAGGGGGAAAGACCCTGTAGCAAAAGAGTGAATGCAGAAATCGGCAAGTGCAGGGGCAAGAGGGCCAATATTGTCCTCAATATTCTGGAAGAACAGGGGGGAGACGTGTTTGGAGGAGACCTTCATAGGGCGGACGACTCTAGTGTGCTCATCAGATGTGATATGAGAGGAGGAGCAGGAGAGAGAGGCAGAGGGGGGATGGGACACTATGTGTGGCAGGAGGAGGGGAAAAGGGAGGTGGAAAGAGTGGCTAAGGTGATCAGGATGACCTGAGTTTTTGCAGTGAAGTGTGTGGCCCGTGCATTGCAGAGGGCCTGGGAGAGTAGAGGTGAGGTGGAGACTGCAGAATGGTCGGTAAGTTCCTTGCAAGCAACTGTGGTGGTTTAGCACTGGAGGGAGAGAGGGAAGGAGGAGGAAAAGAGGATAGTCTTTGGGCAGTTGCGGAACTTGAGGAAAGCTGGAGGCTGTTCCAGAGAAGGGATCCAGCTGAGGAGAGGGAATGGCCGCCTGCTCTCTGCTTGGAGAAGCGCTTGACAAGCAGAGAGTTGGATCCGGAGGATCGGAGGGATCTGGAAGGAGAGTATTTGGTGAGAGCAAGTTGCAGATGGCATGGTCCCCAGCCCCAGACAGCCTTATGGATGATGCAGAGGGATTTAAATTTGATTCTTGCAGCACCCCGAGCCAGTGGGGAGATTTTAGGGGTGGAGAGGTACGGTCCCTTGGTTTAAGGCAGCCCTATTCGGGATTAGCTGGAGGGGGCGGATAGAAGACGGTAAATTAAGGAAGAGGCTGTTGCAGTAGTCCAGCCTGTAGAGTACCAGAGCTCTGGTGACATTGAGCTTCTGGGGGAAAGTGAGGAAAGGGAGGATGCTCCTGAGGAGGTACAGTTGGAAATGGGTCTTCTTGGCAAGGTCCAAGATGTGAGGAATGAGGGAGGAAGAGGAGTGGAAGATACCTCCCAGGTTTCTAGTCTCAGGAAGGAGAGGGGGGAGAACCCATTGAGGGTGGCCAGAGTGAGGGGAGAAAAGAGGGAACAGGAGTCCCAATAGAAAGTATCTCAGTCT
Source organism: Ambystoma mexicanum (assembly GCF_040938575.1). NCBI lineage: Eukaryota > Metazoa > Chordata > Amphibia > Caudata > Ambystomatidae > Ambystoma > Ambystoma mexicanum. Next base: position 128,403,889 of record NC_090932.1, read on the forward strand.
TGCTGGCATTGAGACAGAGGTCATTGGAGGTACACCACAACTGGATAGCGGATAGGCAATCAGGAATGACTGAGGAGGTCCAAAGAGATGCAGAGGGTACTCTGAAGAAGAGTTGGGAGTTGTCTGCATCCCCTGGAAATGCGGTGAGAAAGTGAAGATAAGGTGAGCGAGAGGAGTGAGATAGATGTTAAAGAGCCAGGGCAAAGGGTTCAAGCCCTGGGCAACGCCACAGGTGGAGATAGAAATGGGAGTGGAGAAAGAACCCAGTTTAACTTGGGAAGGTCGGTCAGTGAGGAAGGAGGTCAGCCAGTCTAGTGCCCGCTCCGACATACCAAGGGTATCATGGAGCCGTTTTATGAGGATGGGGTGGTTAACCGTGTCAAAAGCAGAGGAGAGATAGAGTAGAATGAGCACAGCAGGTCAGTTGGAGGGAAGAGATGCAAGCAATTTTTCACAGGTGTTCAGGAGAGCAGTTTCCGTGCCTCTGGATGTCTGGAATCCAGATTGATGGTCGTGCAGGCAGCCAATAAGCTCAGTATGCTGGGTCAGTTGGGGGGAAAACCAACTTCTCCAGGAGTTTCCCAAGGAAGGGAGTGAGAGAGATGGAGCGGTAGTTAGTCGGACATGAGGGGTTGGCCGAAGGCTTTTTCAGGAGGGGGCAAACGAGAGTGCTTGAAGGAAGAGGGGACGGACCCAGTAGCAAGAGAGTGATTACAGAAGGCTGCAAGTGCAGGGGCAAGGGCGCCTCTATTGTCCTTTAATAGTTCTGGAAGAACAGTGGGAGACCTGCTTGGAAGAGACCTTCATAGAGCAGACAACTCTAGTGACCTCGTCCGGTGTGAGGGGGGGGGCTCGGAGGAGGAGGAGGATCAGGATCTTGGGATGTCCTGGGTTTTTCTAGTGAAGTGGGTGGCCAATGCATCACAGCGGGCCAGGGAATGAGGAGGCGAGGTAGAGACTTAAGATGGATTGGCTAGTTCCTTGACGATTTTAAGGAGTTCAGACGTGAACTTAACGACTTTGGCCTGCAATGGGAAACACCTAATGTTCCAGAGGCACTAGTGTCTGTGGAGTCCAGAATTGAAAACTTATATGAGAACCTGCTGTGAGAAACCAGAAGGTGTCTCACCCGCTAGTCCCCGGGGATCTGTCATCTAGGTGGCCAGGACACGGCCATCGCTTTTGGATCCAGTTCCTGGGGTGGACCAGTGCAGGAGGATCACCTGGATGAGGGGTCTCGTGGGAGTGGGATACCGGATGGTGAGACGCTGTATGCCCTTTCCTCGAGCACCTTTTACCTATCCTACCAGGTAGGATACTTAGGAACTCAACCCCTCCCCTTTCCGGACACAAACACTTTATTACGGAAAGCTCACTGTCAGAGAAAATGGACTAAAACTGGAGCCGTATACCTGACATGTCCCAACACAAGGGTTAGTTAGAGTCAGGCAATTACTGATAATTACACACACACCTGACTTGCACTTCCCCACACGGATAAAAAGCAGTGTAAGAAAGCACACTCCTAGCAAGGCAAAACACATGAGGAAGCAGCAGTTCCGAGATGACAGTTTAATACGAGGAGAAAGGCAGCAAGACCAGAGAGGGTTGCAAGGAAGGAACTACTCTTGACCTGTTGGGCGAAGAACCGCGACTTTCAAGAGCCCGTAAAAAGAAACATAAGACCAGGAATTAAAGCTGAAGACCAGTGTAGTGTGTGTCGAAGCTACACAGGGCTCTCCCACATTGATAGCCAAGGTGGAGAGGAGCTATTGCTGCCGTGGTACCGTCCTTGGATCCGACATCAAAGCAGCACCAGTAAAGTCAGCACAGCCAGTGAGTCGGGGAGACTGATAGCAGACCGGTCTGTGTTAAAACCAAGACTGCAAGCAGCAATATTTTATGAAGAAATCCCAAAGGAAAAGTATTAGGCGTATGTGATGAACGACGCAAGCATAATTGAATATCCATGGAGTTATTGAACTTTTTGGAACCAAGATAGGTACCAGATACAGAATGGCCCGGCGCCACGTGGATGCTCATTCAAAGGTCTATGTTTGGTATCCAACTGAGCATGTAAGAATTGTTAAACTGTGAAATGGAAGTGGTCCTGCAACAGGTCAAGCCAAATTCTGTGCACATTCGAAAGTCTTCGATAGCCAATACAAACTGAGATTGGTCTGAGCCCGGCTCAGGGAAACTAATTGCAGAGCAGGGATCTGAGCCCAGAAGAGGGGGATCCTGGGTGAACCGTGAGTCACCCGAGAAAAGATATTCTGTAAGCATTGGAGAAGAGAATCTGAGCGCGACTGAGGGGGATCCAGGTTGAAGAGTAACTCACCTGACTTGAGTATTTGTAAAATAACTTTTTGTTTGTTTTTGGTACATCAGGCCCTCTGAATCAAGAGACTTTGATAACATAAGAGTCTTGGGCACAGAAGGCCCTGATGTTGGTAGTGGAACTGTGTCCTCGTGCCAAAGAAACCAGTGAGTGTGCTATGCTCGAGTGAATCGACTCGCCCTGTGCTGAAAACGTGGGGAAGGGCCTGTGCTGAAAACGTGGGGAAGGGAGGCCAATGGCCTGAACATCCTGACTTAACATTTTGTGAACACTTCTTTATTTTTCATGAACATTATCCCACACACTTTGTAATTAGCAGTAAGGATTGGCAATATTTTCTTTTTTTTATTATAGGCCTTTTTATGTTGACAAGACTCCACCAGGGCTGCCTTCTTATCATTTGATGGTTGTAGCTTGCTCCCAACTTTAGATTTAGGTTTAGGTAGGTGTTTATCACACCCTTGTAAGAGTTCAATAAACACGCTTGAACTGTGGTCACTTGTATCTGTCTACCTTGATACCATGACTTCCTTACACTACAGTGCAAGTGGCCTGGACACTTCCCATGAAATTGGTATTGTGCCATCTGTCCCCGCTGAGACGTCATACAGACTACTAATGAATAGAGTGACTGAATACATGGGTTAGGGGAAGCCAGCTACTCGCTATGAACATGATGACCTAACGGGCAGTCTAGACAAGGGTCCATAAAAAGACCCTTTTTTGCCATTTCATATAGCACTACAAAAAAGGGTCAAGGTGAACTGGGAGTCCCTAACATCAACCCTGCTGTCAGTAAATCATTGACCAAGAAATATAAACCTTCTTACTTTGACCCAGAATACGTCTTAAGGCACCCTACCCTGGAAAGCCTTGTGGTGCAGGGTGCCACATCCACATCTAGGCAAGCGGCTTACCCTACCATCCCTCCAGATAGGGACGACAAGTGCTTTGACGCACTTGCAAAAAAGTGTTTTTCAGCCAGTAGTATGGCTCTTAACTCCATCAAAGCCACTTGCGCACTGGCCAAATTCGCCCACACCTTGTGGGACTGTATTGCAATGCCATCTGAACATATCCCTGAAGGAGAGGAAAGGGAGGGTTTCCTGAATATTGTAAAATATGTAAAGGACACAATGTGCAAATCCTTCCAGTCAGGTTTGGACTCTGCCGATAGTGTTAGCAGAGTCCTGGTGGCTAGAACGGTAATGCGCAGGTTTGCATGGTTGGGTAAGTCTGGCGTAGCAACGGATGTGCAGTCCAGGCTACTTAACATGCCCTTTGATGGCACACACCTGTTTGGCGACAAGGCTGATGAAAGCCTTGAAAAATTACATACCTCAAAAGCAGCGGCCAAGTCCCTCAGGGTTGCCATCAGACAGCCTCAACCTTCTCACCCTACTGCACAGGCATGAAGGGGTCAGTTATTTTGCTACCATTCCTCATTTGGAAGAACGAGAGGCCAGGCCAGTCAAAGAGGCCAGCGAAAAATTCCCTTGTGGTGGACGAGAAAGAGGTGCTAAGTCCGCTCGGGCACGGCCTGCCTTACCTTCAGCAGCTGCTTGAGCTGCCTCAAAACCACTCTGAGGCCTTAGTCCACAGGACTGCGGTGGGAGGCAGCCTCAGTTAACATTTGGAGAAATGGCAGGGCATTAACTCTGATGCTTGAGCCTTGCAAACAGTGGCCCAGGGTTACTGCCTTTCTTAAAAAGGCCTCTGGATCACCCACCAGGGAGCCACTCCCCAAACTTCCAGATCCGTTTCTCTTGCAGGAGATCTCCAATCAGCTAGAGAATGGTGCTATAGAGCCAGTAGCTGTAACGGAAAAGAACAGGGGATTGTACTCCCCTTATTTTGTGATCCCCAAAAAGGACAGAGTATTGAGACCCATTTTGGACTTGAGATACTAGAACAAGTTCCTCAGGAAGAACAAGTTCAAAATGGCTTTCTCAGATCCAGGCCCTCGAGCTTCAGGATTGGATGGTATCATTGGACCTTCAGGATGCACACTTCATGTCCCTATTCATCACAAGCACAGGAAGTACCTGAGGTTAACCTTTGGCAGTAGGGTTTTATTGATCAGGTTCTGGAACATCTCAGCATCACCTAGCACTCTATCCACAGACTGGTCCTCTCCCTCAATTTCAAGACATCCCACATGATACCTTCCCAAAAGCACCAATTCATCTGTTTGCGCCCAGTGTCAACCGGACGTGCAAGCTTTTCTGCTCCAGAGAATTTCCCATGAGAGGAACTCTAGGGGACGTGTTCGTAGTGGACTGGGAGTTTCCACTCCTGTACGCGTTTCCTCCAGTCCCCGCCATTCCTCATGTCATCAGGAGGTTGCAGAGTTTTGGGAAAACCATGATCCTGATTGCTCCGGATTGGGCCAGGAGGATGTGGTACCCGAACCATTTGGACATGTTCATCTGCCCTCCAGTGCATCTTCCACTAAAAGAGGACCTTCTCTCGCAAGAGGGGGGCGGCTCTCCATCCAGATGTCAAGACACTCAACCTTCACGCCTGGTTCCTGAGATGAGTTATAAGGATTGGGACCGCCCAGAAGATGTGATGGTGTCAAGAAACATTACTCCACTTGGTCTCTGTGGCACAAATGTAAACCCATGGGAGGAAGATCATTCATCATTCTCCCAAGATGGCGTCAAGATGCTCCTCGGTTGTGAACACGTTTCAACTGTCTAGTTTTCAAAATGGCCCCAATAAAATTGTCAGTCTGCCAGAAGCTCCCAGACAAGCTATAAAGAGGATCTCTCCTGCCAGCCCAGTGTGTTGCTTCCAGGTTTCTATTGGGAAGCCATTGGGTCCAGGAGTTTTCCCAGATTGGAGCTGTGATAGGACCTTTCAAACTTCGCCTTCAGTGATCTCAGACTCGAGTCTCAGTGCCTGTTGATCGGAGAGCCGAGTGAGTTAAATGGAGTCTAGGAATTTTGAGGTACCTGTCTTGGGCACTATTACCGATGGTGAGTATAGTTGTTCATAATAGATGGCAAAAGTCTCCAGAATGTCGGGGTCTGTAGTTAACATTTCCCCTGTGTCCGACTGAATGGCCTGTACCTGCCCTTACGTTGTTCCCGTCTTTCAAACCATGCCAGTGTCTTGCCCGCTTTGTCCCCAGTCTCATATATTTGATTCTGTACCGACCAGTGGGAAGCCCGTGCGTTATCTAGGGCTATATTTCTCAGAGCCTCTTGTGCCGTCACCAAGGCCTCCTGTGAGTCCTGGTCCCCGGTTCCAGAAGTTGTTCTTCCTTTACGGTCACCTGCTTTTCTGCCTTTGTGATCTCTCAGGTATGTTGCTTGCGGTGGGCTGACACTAGAGAAATGTCTTCCCCCCGGAGGACTGTCTTGTAGGCTTCCCATAACATAATTGGCCAGTCCACAGACCCCTCATTCAGGTCAAAATATTCAGTGGTCTTCTGAGAGAGGCCTTCTGTTATTTCGGGTATCCCTAGGTCATATGTATTTAAGCGCCATGTGGCTTCCGGTTTGTGTTGCATGTTTTTTATCGTTATCAGCAGGGAGGAGTGATCAGAGACCCCTCTAGCGAGAAATACTGCGGACAGCAGTTTGTGGGATATATTCCGCAGGATGAAGACGTAGCATATCTGTGAGAGCGATTTGTGTGCATTAGAATAGAATGAGAACCCAGTGTCCGCTTCATGTAATGCCCTCCCGGTGTCCACAAGCCCCATTGCTTCCACAAAGGTATATAGTTTGGTTGGGACGTCCCGGTTTCTATTGCTGCTGCTTGACCTATACCTGCTAACCTCCATAACCTCGTTAAAGTCCACTCAAAGGATCCACAAATATGCCATTTCTGTAAGCAGTATTGCCTGAAGCTCATTCAGGAGCTCCATTGTGATTGTAGGGGGAGCGTAAGTTGCAATAAGGCCCGATCTTTCTCCCCACATGTCCCCGAGCACCATCACAAATCCCAGGGTATCGGTGAACACCTTCCTCGCTTGGAATGGTACTGTTTATGGATGATAATCCTTGCGTCCCTGACCCCTCTTGAGAATCCAGCGTGGTATGTTTGCCGGTAATTAGACCTTCTAAAGAAGCCACATTCCATACCGACTAGGTGGGACTCTGTGAGGAGAGCAATATCAGGGAGTGACAGTTTAGGAATTGAAGGACCAATCTTCATTTATGCTAGAGCCTAGCCCATTAACATTCCGTGTGCTATGGATATGTATGAATATGTATGTGGTGTCTTGTGATGCCTGAGGGGGGAGTGTTGTAGTAGCCCATAGGTCCTTCTTTCCTTTGAGTATCCCAACCACCCATGGATTTCCCGCATTCCTGTCACCTGTGTTACGGTCCCTCGATATCAACCCTGCTGCCGCTATACGACCATCCAATGTGAACCTTGGACAATTAACATCCTCATTCCTTGAACAGTGGGTTATTTCCTCGGTTTGCTGTCTTGGCAGAGTGGGTGAAGCATCTAAGTTTTCCATAGGCCTATGCAGCAAGTTATCGCATACCCTCTCCCCTCGGTCTTGCTACTCATACCCCATCAACTCTTCCCACCCACACTTACACCCAACTAGAAGTGCCCGTTGCCCAAATTCGTTGAACTAGTGAAAACCTATTTGGGATAACCCCTGGGAGCCAGTCTGAATCTCAATGTCGTTGTCCGGGGCTGCTAGACTTAGGATTCTAACCGCTGGACAATTGGACACTTTGCGTGGAAGGGTCAGGGGCCCCGTCCAATGAGGTTATCCAGACCCCAAACTGATCTAGTCATGCCTCACTGCCCCTCAGGTGTTTTCAGCTTGTCTTGGGGAACCTCTGTTCCTATCTTCTTTTGCGCAATGTCAGGGCTTCTGGTTGAGCCAGACTGCCCCCTTCATTATCTTTCAGAGAAAAATAGTCTATATTTGATGGCCAAGGATGAGAGTTTTTTCTTTACTGAGTCGTAAGACTGTCAGGATTTTTGGACCTCCCTCGTATAGTCCAGAAGGAAGCCTATATGGTTGCTGTTGCACGTGATCAGGCCTGTTGCCTGTGCCATATGCAGGAGAGTGTCCAAGTCTCTATAATTCAAGAGTCTGGCAATTACAGTACATAGAGGGGCGGCGGGGATTCTGCCCTCTCGATGGAGAAGAAGTTTGAGAGGTTTTTTGGGTGCCATTAGGTCCGAGAGCCAGCATGGATGGTCCCTCTTCATTCTCCGGAAGGCCAAGTATATGTAGATAGTTGCGGCGTGATCTGCTTACACTGTCCTCTGCACGGGTTTCAAGGGTGGTAAGCTTCTGTGCCATGCGTTCCAGCTGTTCCTCCAGTCTTTTAACTGTGACTTCGTTGTCTGATATTCGTTGCTCCGTTTCGGCCACTCGAGATGTCAGGTTTCGGAGATCCTGCCGCAGGAAGGAGACTTTGTAGGCTAAGCCATCGATCTTGGTCTCTACCGATGTCCTGGACGCTCCTATGGCAGCCATAATGCCTGTAAGTGATGGTATCTGGGCTGCATCCCCGTTTGCTGCTTCTTCCACCAGATTGTCAGAAGCCACAGGGGCCTTTGCGGGGGTCCTTGTGTGCACCTATCCATTTTATGCTGTGCTACCCCTTTGCGGGGTACGTTTTTCACCATAGCTGTGCATGCGTGGGTCCCCTCAGGAGCCTCTTTTATATTTCTGCACTCTGTGTGTTGATTTGATGTTAAAGCAAGTGGCGAGGTGAATATAGCTCACCGTGCAATGATTTGACATCTAAGCACGTAGAGAGGTAAATATTGCTCCACAGGGATTTCAAGCGGTCAAGTTACCCAGGTTCAGGGCTCCAGAGATCCAAGTGCTGTCAAAAACATTCTGATAGATCCAATTGGGGAGTCAGTGAGGATCTATAGTTTGGCATCCGTGTGCCGTTACTGGTGGGCACCGGGCCCTTTATACCGCTCAGTCCTAGCCCTCTCTAGGATGTTAGGATGTGGGGTCCCCGATTGTCCGACCTCACCCCGGGTATCCATAACTCCTTCCTGACCCAATGGAACCAGTGTGCAGGTCCCTGTCTTCTGGGGGGGAGCCTCTTGTCCACCGGAGCCCAGCGGTTCCCAGGCCTTCCAAGGTAAACTCGTGGTTTAGCCAGCATCTCTCTCAGCTACGCACAGTTATTGCCCTCTCAATATCTTCTCTCCTTAATCCATTACTTCCAGCCTGTGCCCAGATCTCGTGCAGGTGCAGCACTTACTTGACCCGGCTTATCCAGGAACCCGTGTATCAGCCAAAACGGCCGCCGCGGCCTTCTGCAGTCTTCCACCGTCTTCCTCTGTGTTGTCTTGGGGGCTTCTCGAGGCCGGAAGACCCAAGGAGCGGCCCACAAGACCCCTGTACTCGGGCACTCCCGGGGTCGGTGTCCTCCCCAATGCAAGAGTCACCTCGGTTCCACGGCTTACATCACGCGTGGTCTCTTTAGGGCAAGGTTGTTTGTGGGTCGGCGTTCGGCTTTGTTCACCTTGTCTTCTTCCTTTACACCCCTGTGGTGACTGGCTGGGGTCTCACATCAACTATCCGCCGTGCTCCTCCCGTGTACGCGGTCAACGATGCTTGTATCAGGCCTTAGAGCGCTGATCCATTGTTTGTGCACCCAGGCTGTGCCGGTCTCGCTGAGGTACGGCATTCACTTGGCCCGGCCTGTCCGAGAGTCTGCATGGCAGCCAAAATGGCCATTGTGGCTGTCTGTTGTCTTCCACTGTGGTCCTCTGTAGTTTCTTTGGGGCCTCACAGGGACTGGAGGACCCAGGGAGTGATCTGCAATTCCCCTACACCCAAGCACTCCTGGGGTCAATATCCTCCCCAAAGCAGGAGTCATATCGTTTGCACGGCTCTCACCTTGCGTAAGCTCTTTGGGGTAGGAGGATATTTGTGGGTCAGGTAGGGCGTTCAGCTTTGTTGGCCTTGTCTTCTCTCTTGTCTCCCCTGCAGGATCTGGCTGGGGTCCCACGTTGGCGATCCGTACTGTGCCTCCTATGCGTGTGGTCAATGGCCGACGCTTGTAGCAGGCCTTAGAGCGCTGATCCGCTATCCACGTGCCCAGGCTTTGTCGGCAACGGACCCCCAGTCAGTAGCAACCGGGGTCCAATGGGTCCTTCCAACTGTATTTCGCCCGTCTACGGGCAGGTGAAGCCTGTTGGAGCAAGCTTGGGATCAGCGTATGTTTCAGGCGGCGCTCACTGTCTCCTTCCCCCCAACCCCTGCGGCGCCACAACGAGGCCGCAGTCTTCACCCTGATCGCCTCAGCCCCCGTTCCCAGTTTGCAGCTCTGGGAGGCCCAGGAGGCTCTGATTTCCCTCAGGATTTTGGGAGAGTAAGGTGGAAATGTTCCATATTCTGTCCACTTCCGAATAAATGTGAAGTTTGTGTTGGCAATCAGGATGTTTTAGCAGGATATGGCATTCCCGGCGGAGCAGCAGAACTTCACGTCTGCATTCGTCGGTTGCTCGACAGCACATCCCCCAGCCCCCTGATTACCTTGTCTTGACTTCATTCTCCCCTTGCCATGCTGCTGGTGCCCCTTCATAGCGCTTGCGCGCCTGTACTAGCCTCAGTCCCCCTCCTTTGTAGTACGCCTGTTACTGCATTGCTGCACACACGTTCGTTTAGATCTCAGTCATAGCCTGCTCTCACTTACCTTTAGCCTTTCCTCTGTGGAACTGCAATAAGAAACTTTGGACTCAAACTTCCCTTTGGGTACTTCCAGCCCTTGTTCTTGGTCTTTGATATCTCACGTGGACCGGCAGAAGCCTGTCTTTCCTGCAAACGTGTTCTTCTCTGTTGAGCTGCACCCAGTATCCCGATTGGGTTTTCTTTCCCAGGAGGGTTTGCAGCCCTTGTTCTTGGTCTTTGATATCTCACGTGGACCGGCAGAAGCCTGGTAGTTCCTGCAAACGTGTTGTTCTCTGCTGAGCTGCACCCAGTATCCCGATTGGGTTTTCTTCCCCAGGAGGGTTTCCCAGATTCCCCACCGGTCTCTGTCTATCTACCAGAGACATGTGTGGGGTGTTGAAGGCTCTCCAGAGTCTTCATTTACAGAGGCTGCATTATACAGGTAAGAGTGCATTGTATTTTGTGACGATAAATGCTTTGTGATCATAACAGATGGAAGTTTTGCTTTTAGCCAGAAGGCCAGCAATGAAATGTCTGTATTGCTGCCGCTGAAACAAGTTCTGCAGCTGGTGCAGAGAGAAAAATGTGGGTCCTTTTCTGTGCGACACACCTATGGTGTTGTCATTATTGCTACATCCGGCCAAGCTTGTGCTCCAGGTTGGCAATGTCAAGGAATACTTGGCGGTGCTGTCCATGTTTAAGCCACGCCTAAGCAGACATTTTACTTCAAAATACCTCTTGTGATTCAATTCTTGAAAGGGCTCACAAATGTGTTCCCTCCAGTCCCTTTTGTGGTTCCCGTTTGGGATTTAAATCTGGGTTTGGGATTCCTTATGTGTGCTTCGTTTGAGACACTTCATTCTTGTCCATTAAGATTACTGACATTAAAGACAATCTTTTTAACGGCATGCAGGGTCAGCTAATTGCAGTCTTTGTCGTGCAAACTGCTGTATACAACCTTTTATAAGGAAAAAGTAGTACTGAGGGTTCCACCCACTTTTCTGCCGAAGGTAGTTTCGGAGTTGCATCTATCCAACTTTTTACCATCCAAGAGGAGAGTCTTCATAGACTTTACCTCAAAAGGGCTTTAAGCTTTTATATTTCTCATATGGAGAAGGTGAGGCAAGATGACCAGTTATTTGTCGGATACACTGAAACTGGGTCTTGCAGTGACAAAGCAAACATTATCCTGTTGGATAATTTTATACATCACCAAGTGTTATAGCCTAGCTGGTAAGGATGTCCCTGGGGGCTGGCAGGCTCATTCGACAAGGGGCATAGCCACTTTATCAGGCTTGCAAAGAGGGGTGCCGGTACAGCATATCTGTGCGGCAGCCACTTGGTCATCTTTACACACCTTTACGAAAAACACTATTGTCTGGACTCTGCGCCGGGACAGGCGGCAGGATTTGGGAGGGCTGTGCTTCACAGCATTAATAGAGCACATTTAAAATCTTGAAAATGTGTACTCCCTCCACCAATACCATACTGCTTTGAGAGGCTATCATAAAATGAGGAATATGTTGGAGGACACAATCCATTCGAAGAACAAATTACTTACCCTCAGTAATGTTATTTCAGTTGGATGTTCCTCCCACGTATTCTTCACCGGCCCTCCTATCTTACCCCTTAGTAGAATTTCTGTGTATTGCACCTTGCCGGGTATTCTCTTACCAGAGGGGGGAAAAATAGGAACGCATTAACGGGTGCGTTCTATATATACTGTTGATGATGTCAACCTCGAGAGGGGATGCAGGCTTTCGAGGGACATCGAGTCCTCGACGACACACAGCGCTCTCTACCCCCAAAATAAAATTCCGAACCAGCTGACGCTTGAAGGACTTATCATAAGATGAATAACATGAGGAATACGTGGGAGGAACATCCAGTCAAAAGAATATTTCCAAGGGTGAGTAATTTGTTCTTCTCGTGCTGTCAGGATTTTAAATGCCCCGGGACCAATTGGATGTTTTCAACCACTATGTGATTCTCCTGCAGATACCCACCCCCTGGGTCAGGATCAGATAGCTTCTGCCTTCCCCTGGGAAAGGAGTGATGATATAGCCAGATTCCTCACACTAGGTCCATGCTCAAAAAATACCCTAATAATAATAACCCTTAATAACAGCATACAAACCTAATAGTAATAACCCTTAATAACAGCATACAAACCTAATAATAATAACCCTTAATAACGGCACACAACTTGAACATTGTTTCTAGTGTTCCTGATGAGCCTTAGGATGGTCCTTTGATAAAACAGTTTGGCTCAAAAAAAGGGGAAGGGCTGTGTTGGAAGCCTGTTGTAGTCTTCTAAAAACACTGCCTATGTTGTATCTTTAGTTAGACCTTGGACTGATATTCATTAGTGCACAGGTGGTTGCCAAACCTTTTATCTTTTTTCAAACAATCAGGATGGAAAATAGGAAAACATTATTAGCGTTGTTGAAAGAGGTGGTGGCAATTAACCCTAAACGTGGCATAGTTGAACATTATTGCCAAAATGATTGTTCATTGTTAGATATTAATGTTGCTGAAGGTATACACCTGGATACATTTTAATCTTCGATTAAATGTAAAGTATATGAGAGGGATCACACGTGTAACGTGTTGTATCTAATACAGAAAGCATGCATGCAATGTTTAAAAACTGTGTTCAGGGTGGGATCTAAATATGTAAAAGAAACCCTCTGCTCAAAAAGGAGTACATATGTATGCACTGTAAGATCTTCCCTACCATTGAGGTCACGTACCCCTGAGAACAAATCTCAAGACAGACCAGGATATGTTGCGTTTGTAGGAATCTACAAAGTTAAAGCATATTTACCATCTCCTGATAGGATGTGCTACCATTGGCACAGGTACAACTGGCTATATTTCCAAGTTTGCAAAGGAACAAGGAATATCTCTGGATGAATTTTGGAAGAATTTTAATGGGGCAAGATGATTTTTATATAACTGTTGCCCTATACTTGTGTGATTAAATCGAATAACCGTGATGCCATTATTATATAATGTATTCTTACGATGCGTTTAATGGAATCTTTGAATGTAATTTTATATAGGATTCCAAAGTTTGTTTAAACCACATTCCACACAGCTCTTTTATGTTCTAACAAGTGAAGGGATCAACAAATGCGTAAAGCTTATGTGTAATTTGTTTTGGGCAACTTCAGATCAAAATCATTTGTGCAACACAAACTACTGAAAACATTTCCTGTGTATGCTCAAGTATTCATCCATGCACAACATACATGTCACAGTTACGGTTGTACCACAATTGTTTATACAATGCAGGAAGAAGGCTACACAAGAACTCACTCACTGTGTTGTCAGCACTTTTGTTAATGACCAGTATTGTGTGCTTTCGTTTTGGAAGTACTTGGCTACTGGCCATAAAGATGTACAAGATGCTGGTCTCTGTGGTACCAACCTTGACTCAAGAAAAAAACAAAGGCGAGCAGTTCATCACAGCCACTGTGTCGAGGGGAGAATCGATAAGAAACCGAATTGTGTTGAACAAAAAGTAGTCAAAGGCTAATTTGAACTTTGAAAGACTTAAAGATGGAAAGAGGAAAGAGGGGGGAAAAACCAGCAACAGATAAGTCTGGCACCACGTGGGTGCTCAGGCAGGAAACTCTGGGCGGTTACCCGATGGTAGAAACTACCGGAACAGAAGCCCTTGGGAAGAGGCGAAAAGAGGTCAAATTGGACATAAAAGGGTCTTGCAAAATCGTCTGTACCATCGGAAGTCTTTGACCTACAGATGGTTAAGAAGTGAAGGGAAGTGAATCCCGCTTGGTGAAATAAGTGCATAAATAGTATGTTGCAAAAGTTAGCAAGAGTGAACCCGGAAGAGGGATGCTAATGAGGTGGGGCGAAGTCTGAAGTCCCTATAAAAAATGATTCGATCAAGTGAACTGTTTGGTAAAAGGTTGGCAAGAGTGAACCCGGTAGAGGGATGCTAACGGAAAGGGCCGAAGTCTGAAGTCCCTATGAACAGAGAGTTGACTGAGTAAACTGTCTGTAAAAGTTGGCGAGAGTGAACCCGGAAGAGGGAAGCCGACAATCTGAGACAAAGTGCCGTTTAAAAAGACATTAAGATTTGTGAAACAATAAGTATTGCAAGACAAGGGAAGGGAAGCGCCCCCTTGTCATTTAGGATCCCAGCCCGGACGAGGGAGATCCAGGGGTGAAAAGTCATCACCCAAAGATCATTGATAAAGGAACTGTTTAGTTGATTGGTTGAATAATATAAGTGAGGGGTTGGTGCCCGGAAGAGAGTGACCCAGGGGGGAATTCATCACCCAACGTGAACTGTGTAACAGATCCTTTTGTTCGTGTTCATTTGTTGGATACATCAGGCCTCGAAGGCAAGAGACCTTTTTATGCAAAGAGACTTTAGCATCGAAGAACCTGTTAACTGGAGCAGAACTGTCGGCTTGTGCTGAGAAAGCTTGAGTGTGTGTTGTACCAGCTGGAACGAAACCGTTGTCTCGTGCCGGGAAGGCTCGAGCATGTGCTGTGCTCCTGAGTCCCACCTTGTCCCGTGCTAAAAACATGGTGAAGGGAGACCTCAAGGCAATCACATCCTGACTTATTCTTTGAACACTATTTCCTTTATATTTGATACCATATTCCACACTCTTTATGTAATAAGTAGTAAGGAACTGGTAATAGGTTTTTCTAAATATAGGCCCTTTTATTTGTGAAACAACACCACTAGGACTGCCTTATTTTTCATTTGATGGTCAACACTTGCTCCCATCTTAGGTTTAGCTTAGGCATTTTTCCACCCTGCATACATTGTTCAATAAACACCCTTGAACTGTGATCACGTGTGTCTGTCTTTAGTGTTGCCACCATGAGTTCCTTACAGAGGATATTAGACTCTCCTATGGTGAACTTAATATGATTGTGGCAGTTATTGAGGTAATCGAATAAATGATCTAGTTCCAACCTTGTGCCTTTCCAGATCCAAAAAACATGGTCAATCTAACGTCTCCAAAACACCAATCTGGACAACCAGTGTTGGTTTTCAAGGATGTCTCATAATGGAACATGAAGATGTTGGCATATGTCAGGCCACTGAAGAGCCCATTGATGTCCCAGATATTTGTAGGTAGAACTGCCCTTCATATCTAAAATAGTTATTATAGAGTTATAATTCTGACACAAATTCTGACCCTTTTCTGACACAAACACTTTCTCACAACGTGAAAGACAACAGACTAGCACCAGAACCGTTTACCTGACATGTCCCAACACAAGGGCCAGGTAGAGTCAGACAATTGCCCATAACTATACACACCTGATTGCCCTTTCCTCACAGGGATAAAAGACGGAGCACGGGAGCACACTTTGAGCAAGGCCAAACACACAAGGAAGCAGCCATTCCCGGACCGCAGTTCAATCAGAGGACAAAGGCTGGGAGATCTGAAAGGACGACCAGGAGGGAATTGCACTTGCCCTTTTCAATCCAGACCTGCAAAGCCTCTCAGAAAGGAAATTTAAGACCGGGAATCGCAGCTGGCGAGTGGTGTGATGGATATCAGCAGTACATGAGACCCTCCCGCACTGATAACCAGTAAAGGAGAAATGGTTGCTATTGTGGTACCATCCTTGACTCCAGCGGCAAAGGAAATGCCAACGAGTTCAGCACAACCGGTGAGTTGGAAGAGACTGGTAGTGGATCGAACTGTGTTAGACTCAAGGCTGCAGTGGCAACTTTGTATATGAAGAAAGAAGATAATAGACAAAGTTCTTTTGTGAGTTAAATTTGTACCAGAAACAGAGTACTCCGGCACCACGTGGGTGCTCATTGGAATGACTCTGGCTGCTACCTCTCTCCTGAACTGTGAGAATGTATTGAGCAAACTACAAATACCAGGAGGCCTTAGGGAAGGCCGGCGTGAGACATCAAAGTGGTCATACAAGAGTCAAGCCAAATCCCTTGCACAGTCGAAAGTCTGTGACTCGTCGTGGAAGTAAAGTGAAGCCTGAATCAAGGCTTAAGGGAAAGCCTGACTGGGGGCTGAGACCCAGACATAGGAAAAGTGAAGAACCTAAGGGGTCTGGGATGACTTTTTATTAAACTGTGAAGATGGCAAGCGTGAATCCGACAGACGGATGCTGAGAAAGCTAGGGGGAAGAGAATACCTGCATTCTGATGAGCTTATGAAATTGTGAACTGTGGCAAATGTGAACCCGACCAAGAGATGCCAGGAGAGAGCTAAGGGAAGTGATTCCCGAATTTGTAATAAAACAAAGTGAACTGCAAACGTGAACCCGACTGAGGGATGCCTGTGAATTGGGGTGAATGGTGATACACCCATGAACATTGTGATGACAAGCTTGAACCTGACTAAGGTATGTCCACAGTGAATTTGTTGGTCTGAGCCTGATTGAGGGAGCCTATAGTTGAGAGAAGGATCGGAGCCCAGCTGAGGGGGATCCAGGGGTGAAGAGTAATCACCCGACCTGAAGATTACCAGAAGGAACCTTTTTGCTTTGTTGTTTATAGCATATCAGCCCCTCTAAAGCAAGCATGAAAGAGACTTGCGCACAGAAGGTCCTGATATTGAGAAAACAAACTGTAACCTTGCGCCAGAGAAGCCCAGGAGTGTGCTGTTCTCAAGAGTCCTGCCTTGTCCCATGCTAAAAACGTAGGGATGGGACGCCCCAGCCATAACATCCTGACTTACCATTTTGTGAACACTTTTCTTTTTTTGTGAACATTACCCACGACTATTTTGTAGCATAGTGGTAAGGATTGGCAATAGTTATTTTTAGTAAAGGCCCTTTTTATTTGACTAGACTCCACTAGGACTGTATTATTATTATTTGATGGTCGTAGCTTGCTCCAATCTTAGATTTAGGTTTAGATTAGGCCTTTGTTTCACCCATTTTTACAGTTTAGTAAACACCCTTGAACTGTGATCACTTGTGTCTGTCTTACTTTGATACCATGCCTTCCTTGATGTGTAGAGGCTACTAACGTCCAGGGGAAACAGAATTAGTTCAGTATCTATAAGTTCCAATGTACTTAAAAGATGTAAAGTGTGAAGTATCTTTCAGGTAAGTACAGGTACGTTGTACCAATGGTTGCAAAGCCATATCCAAATAGACAGCGAGTGGATCAAATATGCTATCAGGTCCGGCCACGATAGATCTGAATGGCAGATTAGAAAGACCTTTATGGATTTTTGGAAGCACATAGAACACTGGGGTTACTGGAAATGCATTAATGACAAAGTCTGCTGTCCTTGTGGTTATCCACTTATGGCCTAGTGCCTTGGCTATAACTTCTTCAATCAAGATACTGATCATTGGTAATGGGTCGTTATCCAGTACGAGATATATTCTGTTATCCTGCAGTAGATTGGGACTAAAATCATTGAACTTATTTGACGTTGTACAAGCAATTCCACTAAAATAAAAATATGTTTTTGGGAATATCAGAGGCATAAGGAATATTAAGAAATTCATACACATGACACTAAACGAGAAGCAAACACTAAACAAACGTGTTTATGCCACAAGAAACTCATTTAAAGCCAGATGAGCACATTCCTGCAGCCCAGGATTGGGGACTACACTGCAATGAATCTGCTTATTCTGCTAACTCCGGAGGTGTTCAAGGCATACATTCGTTTTCAAAAATTGATTAGCAGAGTTGGCCAATTAACATTTCTTGATTAGCAAACAAGCCCATTTGATTAGCAATGTTGGACTAATATGTTTAGTGTCACCAGAGGTCATTAGTACCCAAGGCATAAAATTAGCATCAATTCAGCATTTTTATGTACCACTGAATTAAGACATTAGTGAGATGAGTCAGGCCTAGCAAATTCTTTAAAATTCTGCTAGACCAGTAGACCAGCAGGTGGAGTAACTTAATTTATCTAATCGACCTAAGATAAATGCACTTGAGCCATGGCAACCAAGGACAACAATGTAAATGTGATTTCTGTAAAATGGTGCATGTCACCACAAACCCACTTTGTTTGTCACACAGCTGCCACCCAGAGGCCAGCCATCCACAGTGAAACCTTTTTATTTTACATTTTCTACAAAGTAAATGTTAAATAACATTTTCAAACATCCCCTGGAAATGGTTCTTGCCTTTCATGAAATCTACTCGACTATGAAAGTGAGCGAGTAGACTTTACAAGCCCTGGTAGGAGTGTCTGTAAAATGTAAAGGTTAGCTACATGAATGGACACACAAATAAACAGAGATGATGAAAAGGCTCTGAAAACAGTCTCACCAGCTCTCTCCCGCAGGTGCGATTTATATAAGGCAATCATAATGATAAAGAAAATCAAGCTCTGGAAGCGAACTACAGTGTGTGGTGTTGCAGTAGATCTGTAGATGTACAGACTGGATGGAACTATTGATCACTACTTTGCGTAAACATCTAGTTAGATTTGTGTAATAAAGAACGGACTGAGGTATAAGTCTAGATCCGCCCAAGATGGCGCTTACTACGGTCCAGTGCTGACCTCGGCTGTACACACCATAAAAATGAAGAAAGGTATCAGTTTAGGTCCATCTAAAATGGCATTCATTACAGTCCAGCGCTGACCCCGCAACGCTTTCCAAGGAGACTTGGACTCCGTATTACGGCTTGACATAGAAACACCTTAGATATGGCAGAGCGAGATATCAAGACCTGTTGGATATGAGGTAAGAAAATGCCAGCGGAACAAATTTTCTGTACATGCCGCAATTTGTGTTCCGGTTTAAAGACACAGTAAACATTAGTTTTAGAGCGTTGAATCACCGATGTCCACTCAGTCTGAGTTTATTTTCCAGACACTTACAACATTGTCCTGGATCTACTGCATTGAAGCGAATTGTGATTCCCCCAGAGGAGATCCTTACTCCTGATCCGCCCCGCTAGAATTTTAGCCCAAGACACGAGGGAGTTATACTACTAGACTTGTTTTCTAACCAGGTAAGAGATTTCTATCTAGTGTTTACTCGAGTTCAACCCTGTTTTTTCAGCCTTCGATTGTGGCTGTTCCTAGAGGGGTCTAGAGAGTCTGTAGCACCAGCAATCTTTACTTAGGATTTCTGCATTTATGTTACAGACGGTGTCAAGACTAGATCCATCCATTTTCTGGAACTGGATCCATCTTGCGCTCGCCTACAGTGACTAGACTTGTACCTTTCGGAAGTTTTTGATCAGAGAGGGATGATATAATCACCTTTTAAGACACCTCTTCAGGTAAGCATATAGTCCCGGAATAACAGAGAAGATTTTGTTGATTATGGTTTTGACACACTGACTAGCAATTGTTTTCCTATTTTACATCTAGTTTCTTTACTGGATTGACAGCAATACGCTATGCCTTTGGCTGACTCCCAAGTAGAGCACGCTGCGGCAAGACATCCATTTAATTTCCAACTAAAGAATAACCTACATAAGGTAGGCTTTTGACTTAACTCTGGAAGTTCGAAAAGTGAAAGAAGGGGCGATTGGTTGTGGTATGCGGTTTGAGCTCTTTACATTTAAATTACAGGTCAAGTACCAAATAGTTGCGGTCTTTCTTGTCAACAGATTAAATGTCCTGCTTTTTCAGGGTACAATCTTATAAAGACTCCCTCCACACACTAGAACAGGTAATTAAGATACCCGCTATAGGCTTGATACTATCTTAATATCTGTAAGAATTTTGAGCATTTATAGCTTACTCTTGCTTCCGTGTTTTTGTTCTCTCAACAGTTACACCCTAAAGAGTGATTAGAAGACTCGAAAACTGTGGACACGTGTTGAAAGTGTTCTTCAACTATTGTTTGTTTGAATGTATGTAATATCCATGTTCCAAGAATGATCTAAGAGAACTGAAACATGTTGAGTTGTGTTTCTAGTTTATCATGGGTATCAGGCAGGTAGTTGGGGCAAGCTGGGTGGAGGCTTGGCAGGCCTGGCATAGGCACACAAAGAACCCATAGCAAATCCCTCCTTTAATTCCTTCCTAGTGTTTGTAGTAACTTCCTGGTTACCACTTCCAGTTGCCAAACAGGAAGTGCATGATGATTCATGAGCTCTCTAGTGTTTGGGTGTGGCTGGCTATATAAGCCACACCCAAGATTCTTCCAGTGCTTCGTGTTGCTTACTGTGAGCTGTATCAGCAACACACTTGCCGTGCTCTGGATCATCCTGCTTCTGCTTACCTGCTCCGGATCATCCTGCTTCTGCTTACCTGCTCCGCATCATCCTGCTTCTGCTTACCTGCTCCGGATCATCCTGCTTCTGCTTACCTGCTCCGGATCATCCTGCTTCTGCTTACCCGCTCCGGATAATTCTGCTTCAGAATTGCAGTCTTCATTTTGTGACCAGGCGCATAACCAGGGGGAACAGGGCCGGCACCTTCAAACACTGGAGGCCAGAGTTTCCTCCTTAGTGGAGAAGTTGGAGGATACAGAAACTCGTTCTGGAAGGAACAGCGTGAGAATTAGGGGGATTCTCGTGGCTATAAAGGTGCTGTTTGAGGCGGTTCTTGTGGAATCCGCTGAGGTGGATGATGCTGGACTGGACCCATCCTGTTTTTTTCAAGGGCTGACTCAGGACGTTGTAACCAGGGCCCATTTCTTCCAGTCTAAGGATCTGATCCTCCAAAAAGCTACAGGCCTGCATCATTTCAGCTTCAAGGGGGCCGACATACAGTTGTTTCAAGATCTCTCCCTTCAACCATCTTTAAGCAGTGCCAACTGAAGCCTTTAACTACCTGGTTGCGGGGGGGGCATTCAGTATCACTGGGGTTGCCCTTTCAAAATAATTTTTTCGCTGGTGGGTACAAGGCATCAATTCTCCATGCTGAGACCAGCGGTCAGTACTCTGAACATTCTGGATTCGAAATCCAGCTCCTAGCGCAAGAGGAAGATCTTGACCAGCTTCAGACCTGGACTGTGGTGCAATCGAGAAGGATCAGATGCCGGCAGCGGTGGAGGCCTTCTATGGACCATCATGATAGAAGTGTGGCATCTACAGATCCCACCTGAGAACTGTGTGCAAGGGTGCCCTGAGGCCAGCTTCTTGTATACTCTGCTCATGTTCGGATATTGGGCTCCTTTGTTCTATTGGTGCTCCCATGCTGGTGTTGCTGAATTATGCTCTTCGTAGTGTTGGGCAGGTTAATTGTTCATAAGTGTTGTTAAACCTTTTTATGGTGTGCTGCGGGTGCATTAGGTTCTCGCGTTACCTTTTTTCTGGGAGCTTTTCCAGATGATACACTTTTTTGGAATGACATTTGCTGTTTTTCTTTTTGCTTTTGCATTTTTTGAAATTAGTTTTTTATTTGTTTTGGTTGGCTTGCTTAATTCCACTTACTGCAGGGTTGGTTGGGTTTCCAGGGATGAGGATTTGGCTGCATTGTGGGTCGGGTTGCATGTTAGGTCCCCGGGTTGGGGTGGGCCATGGTCGGGGATTTATGCCAGGGTTGGCGTCTCCCCTATGGGTTTGGTTGCTTGGTTTGGGATTGCGGTCAGTCTGGTTTTGGCTACCGGTCTAATATAACATTGATCCATGGTGACAGCAATTACATTTGTTTCCCTCAGTGTTCAGGGTCTGAACTCCCCCATGAAAAGACATAGCGTCTTGACCAAACTATCCCACCTTGGGGCTGATGTGGCTCTCTTTGAATTGATGCATTTACTTTGGCAGAATTGGCAGAGATTACGCTCTGCTTGGTTTCCCCATCAGCTTTTTTGCTTTGGCCTCAGAGAAAAAGGGAGGATTGGCAATACTGATAGCACAGTCAGTTATTTTTTCCAAATTGGGGATTCTCCAAGACCCTGGAGGGCGTTATGTGTGGCTGGTGATGCCGATTGCTGGAAGGACTTTGACCCTGTTTTTGATATATGGACCAAACCAACGCCAGGATCAATTTTATGCGGAACTGTTTCCCATGCTGGCCTAATTTCAATGGGGGAGGAGGGGATACGCGCTTAGGTGGACATTGGAACATGGTTCTTGATGGTGCTCTCAATAGGTCTCTCAGCAATGTTGTGGTGGTTTCTGGGCTCTCTGCTTTGTCCCAGGCTATGGTTGATTTGCAGTTAATTGATGTGTGGCAACATTCCCACCCTATACAGCAAGAGTTTTGTTTCTTTTCACATGTATATCGTACTTCTTTGAGACTGTATTATTTTCTGCTCTCACAGTCTCTCCTCCCACAAGTCCTGGATGCCTCAATCGAGTTGGCTACGGTTTCAGATCACTCTCTGGTCAGGGTGTGGATTACCTGGGGCCCCCAGTAGCCCCATAGGCCCTCTCAATGGCGGGCGAGTGATTCCCTGTTCAGGGACCCGATTTGTCACGAGGCTATTACGACCTGCATAACCCCATTTGTTTTTTTTAGAACTGTACTGAAGGTATGTCCTTTGAGATGATTTGGGAGGCTTTTAAGCCGACTATTAGGGGGGAACATATAACCCAAGCCGGACAGAAAAAAAAAGCCTTTATGGCCCATAAGTTGGAGATTGAGGGGAGAATTTGGGCTTTGGAGTCGTGGTATAGACAGCATGGTTGTAAGGCAATTTACCGCCAGTTCTAGGTAGCCCAAATGGATTTGAAGGCTCTATGGGCTTCCAAGACCTCCTGTCGACTGCTTCGAATGAAGCATTATTTTTTCAGCACCTCGAATAGGGCTATGCGTTTTCTGGCATATAAGTTGAAAGCTCCCCCAGACTCGCAGTGCTATCTGTTCCCTTAGGGACAAGGACGGGGTATCCCATACGGTTGCCAGACATTTCGTCGAAAAAAATTGGTCGACCAGACAAATGGTCGAACCAATTTGGTCGAAAACCAAATGGTCGAAATTTTTATTTTTTTTATTTTAACCCTTTTTTTTTTTTTTTTGGGGGGGGTCCCCCCCAACCCCCTTTTTTTCTCTAAAAACCCCTTTTTTAACTAAACGAAAACCCGAAAAATAAATATATAAATAAAAAAAAAATTCGACCATTTGGTTTTCGACCAAATTGCGTCGACCAAATTGCAGTCGACCAGTTTTTTTTCGACGAGTTGTCTGGACACCATCCCATACATCATATCTTATCTTACTTTTATGGAGAGTTGTTCCAGGCCAAAAATCTGGGCACGCCTTTCTTGCAAGCATTTTTACGAGAGGCGGCTTTTCCTCAGGTTACGGTTCAGGATAGAGTGACGGTTGGAGGCCCTAATATCTCCAAATTAGGTGTTGCAGTTCATTAAGGGTCTGGTCGGGAATAAAATAAAGGCGTAGGCTGGACAGGTTTCCAGACGTTTTTTTCAAGCAGTTTGACACCTCTTTAGTCCCACACCTGGTTACGCTGTTGATTGATTTTTTGCTTGGAGGGGGCGGTTACGCCTTCTTTGGGGGATTCTTTGCTTTTGCTCCTTTTGAACCCAGGGAAGGAATCTTCTTCATGCACTTCTTGCAGACCCATCGCCGTGTTAAGTTATGATGCCCAAATCTACTCTGAAATGCTAGCGGATGCTGGCTCGGTTTTGCCTTACTTGACTCATATTAACTAGACTGTCTTCCTCCCAGGACGGCAAACTCGCAACAATATCCGGCGAGCGATTGATATTATAGACTGGGCTCGGAAGTACAGCTCCTCTCTGGCAGTGCTATCAGTTGATGTGGAAAAAGTTTGACCGGGTTGACTGGTCATATGCCAAGAGGGTGTTGGAAGTATTCGGATTTGGGCCCTGTTTCTTGAAATGGGTCTCGGCTAACTATGTACATCCCACCACAAGGATTAAATTGGAGGGCCATATCTCCGACCCGATCGCCCTAACTCGAAGCACCTGCCAGGGTTGCCTCCTCTCTCCTTTAGTTCTTGCCCTGGTAATGGAGCCATTCGCTCTACGGGTTCATTCGGACGACAAGATAGAGGGCATGAAGATTGGTCAGGTCCATCATAAATTGGCTCTTTATGCAGACTGTTTGCTTTTTTTATGCTTAATTCTGCCACATCCCTCCCTCATATAGTTTCCACATTGGGGTTATTTCGCCAGGTTTCAGGCTTTAAAATAAATTATTGTAAGTCGTTTATTTTAAATATAACCGAACCCGAGACGGTAGTTGAGTCCCTGAAGCTGCAGTATGAATTTCAATGGAGTTTGAATTCTATTTGTTATTTAGGAATGAATCCCACCAAGGCTCACCTACCTTTGTTTGCTAGTACCATCCCTACCTTGTGCAAGCAGCTTAGCGAGGAATTGGCGAGGTGGTCCCAAAATTACTGCGGTTAAAATGTCCTTTTTACATAAGCTCCTATGTTTGGCAGGCTCTCCTGCTTATTATTCCTAGGAACGTCTTTCGGGATCTGTAGGCGCTTGTTTCTCAGTTTATTTGGGTAACGAAATGTCACAGGGTGTCCTGCCGAACCATGCTAGCTGCCAGGCCCAACAGGGACTTGGGGGTGCCAGACTTGGAAAGCTACTATTATGCATCCCAGCTTACTACGTTTCTTGATTCAAGTTCTGAAGGATAGTGGAAGCACTGAGTTGAGATTGAGCGTGAGGGGTTGGGGGCACCTATGCCTGAGTGCTGCTGAATTCCCAAACAGACTAGGCGCTTTATTGCCCAGTGTACTACGGGCGGGGGAGGGGGGTGTTGCGGAGGATTGTCCAACTGTTTGTGGATGAGCAGCTCTTTTGTTCCAAGACTGTCAGCCCTTGTTCCTCCCAGAGATCGCCAAGTATGAATAAATTCAGCTACGGCATTGGCTTAGTGCACCGAATCTGAGGAATGGGACACCACCAAGTGTGAAGATTTGTCTATTGGCGATCCCCCATCCTTCAAAATGTCTACCCTTTATCGGATTCCTAATGCGAAACGGTTTGGCCCCACGCATGCTTATTTGACTTGGTGGAAGACCGACATTGGGCATACGCTTGATGATCTTACTTGGTTTCACATTTGGACTAGGACCTCTAAGTCATCCCGTTGTGTCCAACTTAGAGAGAATAGTTAAAAGCTGTTCACCCTCTAGTATCTTACCCCCCGAGCGTCTCCATCACATGCACGTTTCTGTCTCGCCCACATGGTGGTGTCGCGGTCAGTCAGGCAGCTCTCTCTTCCATATGTGGTGGTCATGACATCATATACAACAATATTGAAAAGAAATCCTGTCCCACATTAAGAGCATAGTGGGGAATAGACCTCCCTTTAGATCCTTTACCTGTGTTATTGGGCAATGTGGTCCCCGGGGGGATTTATAAGGCTGATGGTGGCAGCACCTGACTGACTACGCATCTG
Organism: Ambystoma mexicanum; assembly: GCF_040938575.1. Taxonomy (NCBI): domain Eukaryota; kingdom Metazoa; phylum Chordata; class Amphibia; order Caudata; family Ambystomatidae; genus Ambystoma; species Ambystoma mexicanum. Next base: position 128,429,111 of record NC_090932.1, read on the forward strand.
TTGGCAGCAGCCCGTATCCCATTGGGACACGATTGGAAAGGGACCGGCCCATCGGACGTGCGTGAATGGTGGAGTAGGATTTGGTTTTTGTTGGCGATAGACAAAATTGATGCCACTAACAATGGGGAATTGCCTGACTACCTTACGACCAGGCATCCCTTTATTGATTTTGTGCAGAACAACAATGTTCCCATGGTGCATCATTGACCTCAAAGCATGGTGGCATTTACTCTTGTTTAGCCTTAGTGGAGGTCGGGGGCATTTCTCTCGTGAGTTGCAAGTGCTCTACAGTGTATGTCCTGCTAGTCTTCCCTCGCCCAAAGATGCACTATGCCTTCCCCCCGATGTTGGGTGCATGCCCCCAGGGTGAGGCCCAGAATGTGATGGAGGGCAGTTGAAGTATGCTCCCTGTGGTACTGTTGGAGTGGTTTATGAAAACATTGTATTATTATTATTATTATTATTATTATTATTATTATTACTTTTGTTCTTTTTTGTTTTGTTTTGTTATCAATATGGTTTGTTCACCGATTATACCTAGGGTGAGATGTTTTATGACTGTCCTATTTTGCCATGGCCCTTCATGTCCTTTGATGGTTTTATGCATATTGTGAAATGCTTGCGTTAATTTTAATGGCTGGGTTTGCTTTGTTAAAATGTAATAAAACTTTAATGGAAAAAATGACTATTTTATTACACTGTGAGAAACCAAAGGGTGTCTCACTTGCTAGTCCCCAGGGATCTCTCAGGTGGCCAAGGCGCACGGCCATCACCTTTGGATCCAGACCCTGCGGGTTGACCAGTGCGGGTGTCAAGGAGTCCCCCCCCCCCCCCTTCTCACCCGAGTCCGATCTTTGCTGGATTTCTTGGTCGATTGCCTTCTTGCGGACGGATCGGGTCTTGAATAAGGCTGCACGAGTCTCTTCCAACTCCAGCGTGCGTTCAAAGTTCCGGGATGCAATGATCCAGGAATCCGGGAAATTAAGAAGGTGCACTACACAGCACACGAGTCCAGGAAGAAAGAAAGAAAGAAAGAAAGAAACAAAGAAAGAAAGAAAGAAAGAGGACTAGGAATGGAGTTATTAGGGACAGAATCAGGGAAACAATACCGTGAGCTACGGAGCAGACGTCTGGTCGCTACTTCGCAATAGCATTGAGACGCGCGGAGCCGAGGTGGGCGTGGTCTATTAATAGAACCCGCTACTCCAACGTGTAGAGTGAGGAAGGTGTTTCATGCTGGATGGCCATGTTCGGAGTACCAGGGAGTGTAAGCCCCGTTGAGACAAGGACCAGGAAGTCCAAAAGGGGCGCGTTCTGTAGGTCATGACAGCGGGAGGATCACCTGGGTCAGGGATCTTTGAGGAGTGGGGGTGAGACAACCGATGGTGAGATGCAGTCCCCCCCCCTTTCACGTGCCCATACCCCATCCTATTTTATAGGATTCTCTGACATCCCAAATCCCCTGCCCCCTTTTCTACACAAACACTGGGCATAGGAAGAGGAGGATTGAGAGAAAAGAGGATATGTCCTGTTAATAAGGTCAGGCAAAGTCAGGAACTTGACCTTAATCACATACATCTGATACCCATTAGCTCCCTCCACACGGATAAAAGGCAGAGACACTCTCTGAGCAAGGTGTAATATGAGAAGGAGCCGATCTTCCAGGGCAAAGGCGAACCCACTGGAGCAGGACGACTGATCGAGGGGCTAGAGTGAGGGGCTGGGAAACCCTGAACATCCCTGCAGGAGGTTGTTGCCTCCAGGAAACCATGAGAGATAGGCAGAGAAGGCCAGAACCCAGACGAGAAGAAGCCTGCATTATGTTTCATGGATGCCAGCGACCATCCCGGGTGAACGGCAGAGTTGAGGAGGCGAGGCCAAGCCTTTGGTATTATCCATGACTTTCGAATTAAAGTCGCAGAGAACATAAACTAATGCATGCAACTGTGAGTTAGTGAAAGACATGAAAGGCCGGTTTGTGTCGAGGAAAGATTGAAGCTGCAACAGTGTATCTCACAATTGAAGGTTGCGCACATGCTGATGAGACGCGAAAGAAAGCAAACCTGGAAACTTTAATGTCAGTGGTAACTGTGAAACCAGTGATACAGAGTAGCAGAGTGGTCTGGCAAAAGTAAACAGCCCACTCGAAAGTCTCAGCAAAATGTTTGATGTTGGTTACAAAGCAACAAAGTGAATGAACTTTGAAATACGCAATAGTCAAGATTACCCCAGAAGAAAAGGAGAAGTTAAAAGATGATTGCTTTAAGAGAAAGACGTCTTTGAACTACCCAGACCAAGGGACACTGTGGCAAATATCATAAGGAAGACCTGAAGTGGAAGTCGAAGTGGTCCTGCAGAGGTTTGTGGAAAGGCCTTGCACATTTGAAAGTCTTCGACAACAGTGAAAGTTCTGAGCCCGACTGAGGGAGACTTACAATATGAAATAAGTGAGGGGAAGGGAACCCACTTTCCTACAAATGTGAATAAAGCTTGGGGAAGAGAGCCCCTGCAAGTGCTGTGATTGCAAGGTCTGATCCTGGCTGAGGGAGATCTACTTTGAATTAGGTACTTTTCTTGAGAGGTCCAAGAGCGAAGTCTACGTGAATTTTGTTGAAATGTGAAATAACCTTTTTGTGAACTTAAGTGACTCTAATGTGGAAGGTAAAGCGGGCCCCGACCAATGTTTTGAACTGCCTTTTTTGATAACCTGAGCCAGAGTGTGTCATCCTGTCTACAGGGGCTGCCTTACTCTGTGCTGTCCAATGTGGGGAGGAGAGCTGACTAAGCCATCTTGATCCTTTGTTAGAACACTGACTTTCCTTTTGCATACACATTTCCCTTTACACACTTTTTGTACAAGAGATAGAGCAGGCAGTCTCATCTAGATAGGTTTGTGAACGTCGGCATCTGCCTACTTGGATGGAATCAGGAAGGTTAGCATACACCACACTTAGTTAGAATTCCTAACTTTGGCCTCCGCCGCATCTAGAATAGGATTGTAAATGTTAGCATATGCCACACCTAGATGGAACTTGAATGTTAGCATGTGCCACACCTAGAATTGAGAACATTAGCCTGCGCCGCATTTAGATAGGATTGTAACTATTAGCATATGCCACACCTAGATGGAACTTGAATGTTAGCATGTGCCACACTTAGAATAGAGAACATTTGCCGGCCTCATATCTAGATAATTACTGTGAAGGCCGAGTGCCACACGGAATTAGGTACATCAACAAGTACTACACTTAGGCAGAACTGTGAATGTTAGCATGTCAAATGTCATATAACCCACTAACAAATATAAATTCAAACTCTCTGCATACTTATCTCACTAAAGTAAACTCACATAACCATCTCTCGCACAACAAGCCGCACGCACTTCACCACACTGCAAAAACCCATAAGTCGCACCAACCGCATATGCGGACTGACACCGATCCAAAGCTCAGCACCCGGTGTCTACCGAGTTGAAGCTGCCAACAGTACACCACCCCTCTCACTATCCTACTCCCTCTTCACCTCAGCCCATCCCACCTTCTCGTTTACAGATCCGCCAGAGCGCCTGGGGACCAATTCCGTTGGTGACGGTGTGCTATAAAAGTACCTTTAACATAACATAACATTATTTGGTAGAGACTACTCCCATCATAGATATAGGGCACAGTAGGAGTTTCTTTACAAACTCCAATAATTTAATAAAGGTTTTGAAACTTGTACTTCTTCTGTCAGTGTCATACTTGTGATAACCATGCCTCCATTACAACAGACACTTCACTAAGTCAGAGCTAGATTAAACTGTTATGGTGGGTGTACTAAGGAACTGAATTCTAATTGTGGGCTAAGATAAGGATGTGTCCTGGCCCCTTTGCTGTTTATACTATACCTCTGCAATGTTGAAGACTTAGTATGCAAGATAAGAAATGTACCCCCTAAAATTGGTAGCTACCATATAAATTATGTAGCATAGGTTGATGATTTTGCTCTTTTTGATCACATTGTTTTAGAGCTTCAGAAAGTATTGCTGCATTGAACGCCTTTGCTGTTACGAACATTAGGTTTGTATTCTACCAAGTCTAACTTGTTCTGCTTTACTGTAAAGAAAATACTTGTTCCTAATACTTTGTTCCTGGGGACTGAAACTCTTGAACGTGTGGACACTTTGATACCTAGGGGTAAATCTAAGTGTTTATGTCAGCGAGAAAAGTGAATGAGAAGTGAAAAATCAAGGCAGTTAAAGCAATGTATTGCCTTTGTTGTTTTCATCAGTATCATGGTGTTTTTTATTTGGAGCCAATAACTAGAGCATATAGAAAAAAGATAGTATCTGCAATCTTACATGTTGTTGAAAACTGATTGTATATTACAGAGGGCTGGTTAACTTGGGGGGCCTCTGACGACGGGCTCTAGGCTTACCTAAAAATAGTCCCATAGTATATGTACGCCTAGAGCCCAGTTTCACTTCCTTGTTTACTATAGCAGCTATAGGGAGGTTTGGTTTTTAGGTAAATATCAAAAGTGTGGAGAAACAAATACTTCTAGGGATATGTGGAGAAGCAATGGTTTCTGGAAAAGTAGACGAATTAAACCATTTTTCAGAGTCAAATCAACTCTTTGCAGGTTCTGTTGGAGTAAAGGTTGTCGGTGTACAAACAAAAATATGTTGTGATGCAGAGTAAAAAGAAAAACTCAGCTTAAGAACTGGGAAAGAAATGCAATACAGGTTGAGACCAAAGCGTTTGCCAAAGACCATCTGAAAATGATTTTGCATTTCATTGTAGAAGGATGTTTTTGTTATTTAGACTGAATAAGTTGGAGATTTGTAGACAAGTTGAGCCCTAAACTCGGGATTCCGCAAGGAAATGGAACATGTTGCACATGGAAACAAAATGTTCAAGAAACTTTAACACATATATTGAATGTACTAGCCTTTAATGTTCTGTTTCTTTTAATTGAGTTGTTCATAATCCAATGTTTCTAAATTCTGTAACCTTATGGCAAAGAATGAGATCAGGCACACTGTTGGCTTTAACCTTCGCCATGGTTAAATACTGGTTGCAGTTGGAACAGTTAATTATTGAATGATGGAACTATTTGAACACTGTTTGTATGCCCTTACTATAGTTAAAGATATTATGGAATGAAAGGATTATGTTAAATTATTTTTAATATTTATAATTAATATATTTGAGAAATGTATTGGAACATTGTCTTTTGCACAAACTGTTTTTTTATATAAGGATTTTATATCATAAGAGACTTGATTTAACCCACTGCACCCCTATCAATCAATCAATACATAAACCGTGAATTACTTGCTAAATCGTATGTTCTTTGGTTTATATAATGAAACCAAATTTCCCTTTTGTGCCTTAGGTATCAGTGCTTTAAGTCTGCCTGGATGTATGAGGTATTCCACACAGGCTTTTCTTTCCCACTAAATTACAGCAACTTGAAAACCGCTTTACAAGTATATGACAAGGAGGTGCAGTGGACACTAGGGGCAATCCTATATAGAACACGATTCTTGCCATTAAGGTATTGTATAGTGAATTATATTTTGATTTTTTTTTTTGTTGTTTCATATTTAACCTATTTGTGCTTTGTTACTCAGTTGATAATTCTTCAAGATTTCTGTTCTCATTCTCATCCATCTAAAGCATAATAAAAGGTCCTTTGCATCGACCCTAAAAGGGTGCTGTTCATTCCACAGGAAACATGATTTAGATGAACAGCCAACTGTATACTACTTTGTAGCTTTCAAGAAAGACTGTGACTAAACAGTGCTTCTAATGGATTGTGTCGTCCACAAATTCCTCATCTTAGATATATCCATATCCTGCTTTACAATCTCGTAATTTCTTTTGACCGCAGAGGGTACTGTGCAGCATTAAGTCGATGCCCATTGATGGGTACCATTCCTGCATCGTGATGTTGTTGATTGTATAAACAGCACGAACTGTGCCTGTTGCCTCGGTTCTGTTTTTCTCCATGCACAACACGCTCTTAGAACGGTTTGACTCGCCTCATCGAATCTCTCTATGAACATCTTTACTTGGAGTAAAATCTTCACGATGTCAATGCTGAAGACAGGCCTCAAGAGATGTGAGGACTGTGATTCGAAGATGTCGATCACTGATCTGCACAGTATTTATCTCTGATCCCTTGGCGAACCGCATGAAGTTATTGAGTGCAGCTCCTGCCAATCCATGACCACCAGCAATGCCTTGAAGGAGAGACTATCGAAGCTCGCCCTAGGTAGGTGTCAGGATAGACAAGGACTGGAGTGCTCCTTTGCAGTGGTCCTCGGAAGTCCTGATGACCGTACACCACCCACCCAGGGGGAGCCTATACTGGGAAAGGGGCCCCCCTAGCGGGAGTGATACTTCACACCCCCCCTAGGGAATACCTTATAAGCAGCTGTTGTAAGGCAAACAAGCAATATATAGGTAATCACTAAACACTTTCCAGCCCACTCATTTATTATCTGATCATATGCTGCTGTCCACTGTGAACCTGATCCAATATCTGGCAGGCAAAACGTAAATAAAATGTCCTAATAACCTGATTCCATTCAAACACTTGCCTTCTGGATCCTGGAACACGACTGTTGCGAGAACGCCAGGTCCTTGACTGACTGTTGTTTAAATATACTTGTGGCCGCTGCGACCACCGGAGCGAGACCACACGGTTTAGAGATTTGTCCGAGACATTCTTTGATACCAGGAGCCCCTGTAATGTTAAAGGTCATAACGAGCATTTTTCTATATGAACATGAGGGTAATAGGGGGCACCCGGCATCCAATACATTTATTTATTCATTTATTTATTCGGATTTGTAGAGCGCACGTCAGCCCGGGGGCATCGTGGTGCTTGTTACAGACATATCTTAGTTACATAAAATACATTATTTACAAAAAATACATTATATACAGGGGCAAATATGACATTTGTACAGATTTACAGTGCAGTATATTCACATAGGTTCGCGAGTGTCACATATTATTGTGCAAGGAAAGAGGTCTTCAGTTTCCTACGAAAAATCGGGAATGAGTTCTCCACTATAATGTCTGCAGGGAGAGCGTTCCAGGTCTTGGCGGCAATGTAGGGGAAGCTTAGGCCACCGGCTTTGGTGTTTTTGATGCGTGGGATGTACAGTAAGTTAGTGTATTGCGTCCTGGTGTGACGGGATGAGGAGGGTTTGGAGATGGTCTCTGATAGATAGGACGGGGCGGAGAGAGAAGGAGAGGCATTTGTGTGTGAGGCTCTCACCAGCAGGCGGGGTAACGTGACATGTGTTCTTGTTCCCCTGGCGGGGGTGCCGAACAGTAGCTCCTGGCCGCCCAGAGACAACCTCTTTAGGTGTCCAATTCACCCCCCCTCCAACCTCCCCAAGTGGAGGCTTCTCAACAGCACCTGCTACTCTCTCCACAAATTGGACTTCTCCCTCAATTTCAAGAATTCCGACTTGACACCTTCTAAAAAGCTGCAGTTCATTGGAGCCGTCCTGGACTCTACCTCAGGGAATGCTTTGCCTCCCAAGTTGAGGGTTTAACATATGTTGCAGATGGCAACGAGATTTAAGAACAGCCAATATCTGCTGGCATTCTGCTTTTTGAGGTTGTTGGGCCTCAAGGCATCCTGCATTTTTCTGGTGCCAGAAACCCACCTAAGGATGAAGTCCCTCCAGTGGGCCCTCAGATCCCAAAGGTCACAATTCACAGGCAGGATGATGGACCCTCTTCAGGTCCAGAGTGTGGTCTCACATGATCTCCTGTGGTGGGCCTGAGAGGGGAATGTAAAGATAGGGAACCTTTTTGGCAACTGCGGCAGGAGATAACTAGTCACAGATGCTCTGTCACACGATGGGAGCTCACATGAGCAATCTCACTATCACCTGACTTTTGTCCCCCATCAGAATGAAGAGTATGCATAAACTATTTGTGCTGAGAGGGCTCAGACTGGCGCTTATAACCTGTTTGCCATGCATAAAGGGGAAGAATAATGACGGACAACACAGTGGCCTTGCATTACCTCAACAGGGAGGCAATGCAGCTGTGGCTTTGGGTGCTACAAAACATGATTTTTCTGTCGGCTGTTCTAGCCAGAGAAGAGACTACAATGGCGGATGCTCTGAGTAGGGAGAGCATGATCTCTGTAAGGGTGGAGAAGTACGAGTCTGACACAATGGTGGTATGATGATTGTAAAATGCATTTATTGTAATAAAAGTAAAAGAGAAGAGAACCTATTTCTAAGAGAGGGTTCCCTGCCTCAACTAAATGTGATACAGAGTCTGTCAGGATGTCTGAAGTAAAGAATCCACCGTCCTTTGTCAAAATCATATTTCCTTCCCTTACACTATGAAATAAACTAAATAACTGAGGGAGTTTCAATAGCTCCAAACTGAGACTATACGTTGACGGCATGTGTCCCTTCCTCAGATTAGTCTCGTTCTGAAGCAACATAAAGTTCTAGGTTCACCAGGTTCAGTCCATAAGCAAGCTCCCTTATTGGTCATAGTTGTTTTCACTATGGTTTCCTTGGGAATTGGCTTTCTTCAGTCTTCCTGACTAAGGGGATGACTCCCTCCCCTCATGCCGCCAGAGGGATATCTCCCTCCCCCTAACCTTTCTCTTGTTTTGATAGCTCAAGTCTCTGTGGGGGAATGTCTCCGTTCCCCTGGCCTTTCCCAGGCTTCTTATGCAACGCAGTATTTGATGGGGGGAATATCTCCCTTCCCACTGCCCTCTCTCACGCTTTTCAGGAAGTTCAGAAACCGATAGGGGAATGTCTCCCTTCCCCTGACCTTTCTGAGGCTTTTCAGAAAGTTCAACAAACAGTGGGGAAATGTCTCTCTTCCCCTGGCCTTTCTTATGCCTCTCAGAAAGGGCAACAAATGGTGGAGGGATGTCTCCCTTCCCCAGGCCTTTCTCATGCTTTTCAGAACGTTCAACAAAGGTTGGGGGTTTGTCTCCCTTTCCCTAGCCTTTCTCAGGCTTCTCTTTCATATGGACAGCCCTGGCTCACTAACCTGCCAGGGGCGCTCTATCTGTTCCATGATTCATTCTTCTGCTGTGGCTCCCAGACCCCTATTTCTGTGTTATTTTGGCTTGTAGAATCTGGCTGGCTTCTTTCCCAACTAGTGCGACAAGGAAGAAGGCTTAGGAAGCTGTTTGTTATGTGCTGGGGTCCTAGACCCTTTCTCTTCTAGTCCTCCACCCTTTGGGTCCCACCAACTGTTCCTGGCCACCCAGAGATTCACATGATGCTTACCGGCACCCTGCGCTTGTCCGTGGGTTTCTCTGACCTCCTGTTCAGGCTCCTTCTGACTTCTGCAGGTGCTGCAGTGCTTTTGCAGCATTCCCCTACCTTCGGATTGCGCATCTCCCTTCGAGCGTGCACACCAGATTCCTCAACCGGCTGGCTGCCTGGAGCTTCTGCTTGTCTGCCACTCCGTCCACGGCAGACCTTCTAGAGACACCTCTTCCTTCAGGTAAGAGTCTCAGTTATTGCTCTCTTAGCCTTCCATCTCTTCTCGCTTTCGATTTCTCTCAGTTTCTCTCTTCCAACAAAGTCCTTCTTCCCTTTTTATCGTACGGTGTAGTTCAATTGGTTTAGAATATCTAGTCTGTCCATGTTGGTTCCGTGGGGTATTCCACATACTCCTACGTCCCGTACCCTTTCCGCCATACTTGTGGGACATTCTGTCCTTCGGGACAGGACCAGAGCACTTTTTAAGAGCATCAGAAAATCATCTTTTATTTGTATGCATCTACAGAATGTGACCACAGCCCTGCCCTCCTGAGCTCTGCCCTGTGCATCCCCCCTTCAGTCCTTTTCTCGTCGGGGTCAGACGCACTAACATCACAGGGAATATTTTTCTTTTTGTTCCATTGTCCTTCATTCCTGCACTGGTTCCACAGTCAGCTCTTCTTCCATCTATGCCAGAGCGTCTGGGATTCATGTCCTGTTCATCCTGTTAAAGTCGTTTCACTAGGGCGGATCCCCACTCCCTTTGCCTGGAGTGCCTAGTCCTGGAACACCGTTGGGACGCGTGCTTCTACTGCAACTCCCTCTCTGTCCGGGCACTCCAGCGGCGTCTTGTCAGGTGTGGGGAAGTTTTTCAACGTGTTCCTCCTCCGGATATACAGCTCTTCATCAAAGAAAAAAGGCAACAGACAGTATGTTTGCTCCTTTTCAGGGCACCTTGGCTGGGGACTCCTTCCCGGGATCGTCTGGGTCTGGGAGGGGCTCAAGTGGCTCTATTACCGGGGATATCCCTGTGGTGTCCCGCAAGGGATCTAACAGGTGCACCAGAGTATCTTCCAAGGTCCCCTGTAAAGGGTTACCGAAACCGGATCTTCATACGAGTTTCCCCTTTTGGTGGCTAAGTTTGGGCCCAGTTCCCAGTGACTAAAAGTACCAGGGTTACTCATGAGGTTCCCCTTCTTGGGACTAAATCTAAGACTGACAAGATTGAGGGGCCTCCTTTGAGAGTCCTGACTTCAGGGGGTGACTCCGAGCCCGGCCACAACACCGGTGGCGTTACCAATCTTGCTGGGGGGGGACAGAAGCCGGTCACGCACCGTAAGTCTTTTTGTACCAGCTCTGCCGAGTCTCCCCTATTTGGGGATAACTTGTCAGTAGTACTTAAGGTGTCTCAGAACTCAAACACCCTAGATCTACTAGTACTGGCTCTGCCGAGGTTCCTTGTCACAAGGCTAAAATGGCACTTAAGACCCCTGATTCCTTGTGGTGTATGTTTGTTCCTTTTCAGGGCACCCTGGCTGGGGACTCCTTACCGGGGTTGTCTGGGTCCGGGAGGGGCTCAAGTGGCTCTATTACCGGGCATATCCCTGTGGTGTCCCGCAAGGGATCTAACAGGTGCACCAGAGTATCTTCCAATGTCCCCTGTAAAGGGTTGCCGAAAGCGGATCTTCATACGAGTTTCCCCGTTTGGGGGCTAAATTTGGGCCCAGTTCTTCTGACGCTTCTTTCACGAGGGTCCCCCCTGAGGTTTCCTCTCCTGGGACTAAGTGTGCCGAGCGTCAGCTCGAGGTCCCTCTCAAGGTGACTAAAAGTACCAGGGTTATTCCTGAGGTTTCCCTTCTTGGGACTACATCTAAGACTGACAAGATTGAGGGGCCTCCTTTGAGAGTCCTGGCTTCAGGGGGTGACTCCGAGCCCGGCCACAACACCGGTGGTGTTACCAATCTTGCTGGGGGGGAGGGCACAGAAGCCGGTCACGCACCGTAAGTCTTTTTGTACCGGTTCTACCGAGTCTCCCCTATTTGGGGATAACTTGTCAGTAGTACTTAAGGTGTCTCAGAACTCAGAAACACCCTAGATCTGCTAGTACTGGCTCTGCCGAGGTTCCTTGTCACAAGGCTAAGATGGCACTTAAGACCCCTGATTCCCCTGTGGTGTCCACTGTCTCACTAACACCTGTGACCCAGTTTAACTTGGGCGTGGACAAAATGGCGGTCCAACCCCCGCGGTGGCCATTTTGACTCCCTCTCTTACACCAATGTTCACCACGGTTGGTGCTGAGGGGCCTGTTGTTGGGGCAGAGAAGCTTTTCCCACGTTTCGTGGACAATAAGAACTCGTTCCGCCCTCCGATGGATTGGCGTGCTCGGACTCAGCTGCCGCATACAGTCTCGCTCTCTCCTGCGTCCGCGCCTTTGATAAATGTGGATCCAGCTGGTGGAGGTCCATCCTGACAACCATCCTCTGCATTCCTGGGTGTATGCCCCTTCCGAGCATCCTATGCCCACTCAGTGTTCAGGCCCTCATCTAAGGATGCGTTCTTTGGGAAGTTTCAGACACTTATGCATTCTGATCCCATGAAGGCATACTTTAAGGATTTGTTTAAGGAAATGTATCCTAAGCAGCCTGAACCGACCCCTGTTCCAGCAGTACCTATGCTGATTCCTGTTTCGCCACCTCCTCCATCTCTGCCTGTGGGGCCTCTGCCCCCACTGCCTCCTCTTTCTCCAGTGTAAAAGACTCTGGTGGCTCGTCCAAACACCACTTCAGGACCTGAGGCTCCAAGTGCAGCGGACCAGTCCTCTGCTCCCATTTCACTGGTTGAGGCCCAGGCAGACCAGGACAGCGATGACCCGCCCGCTCTATTCAACCCTTTCGTGACCGGTACTGGACATGATGGCGCTGCTAGACATCCCAATACCCGAGCCCCCAGCTACTCAGGAGGGGGTACTTTCTGGAGCCTTCAGCTTGTCGCCACAGGATGCACCGGCTTGTTCCTACAGAAGGACGTCCAGGCCGAAGCCCGTAAGGTATGGGAAAAACCTCATACTGGGCAGCACCTGAACAAGAAATTAGACGCTTGCTTTAAGCTTCATGTCTGCTCCCCTCGTAGATGGTGGTGGCTGCGGCTACACTCCAGTCAAAGCCGCCCTCTACATCTTCTACGGCAGCATCCCAGAACCTTTCTAAGGAGGACAAGCTTCTGAATGCAATTGGGGAAAAAGGTTTTTTTCCCCAATTCGGCTCTTCAGCTATGCCAGGCTAATACTGTTCTTATCCTGGCCGCTGCCAATGTCAAACTTTGGAAAGAGCTAGCTGAATTCCAGAAATGCATTCCTGCGGATAGGCTTGACGATTTCAAACAGGGCTTTTCGGACCCCAGAGTTTTGGCACAGGATCTATTTGAGGCTGCTGCCCATCACTTAGACACTTCCACTCGAGGCCTTATGGTCGGGGTTGACATCTCCTGACGGGTGTGGCTGCATGCTACAAAGTTTTCAAAGGAAGTCCAGGCTAAGGTGCTTGGCCTCCCTTTTGAGGGTAAGGAGCTGTTCCACGCCTCTACGAATGAGGAACTTACAAAGACTAAGGCCAGAACTCAAACTGCCATGTCTTTGTCTGTCCTTGCAAAGACTTCTGCAAACTTCTTCCACTCAGAGGTTGGGGTCTCAGACACAGTCCTTCTCTGGCTTCAGAGAGTTTCAGCACAAAGAAAAGAGGATCCGTAGATTGAACCCTCCCGTCCCCTGCACACCTTACAATCCTGTCAATAGACTGTTAAATCATTAGTCAGTGACAATTAGTTAAGCAATACTTATTTCATTTATAAATTCCAAAATCAAACAAATATAACGTGATGCACAAAGTAGGTTTTTAGTACAGTTCAAATTAAAATATGGCTGATGCGTTTCGAGAAACACATTCTCTTCTTCTGGACACAGATGGAGTTTTTGAACTGAAAATTAGAAAAGGGAGAGGTAATAAGGCTAGATCCAGTAGTTGTACATCCAGTTAACATCTGTAGCTTAATGGCAGATTCAAAAAGAGTTCATATGATCATATATCACTGATTACAATGTTTATAATGTTCACCAATTTAAACCATTATCTGAAGCTAACAACCACCATGTGTTCCGGTAATCTCATAGTCGGATGCTATCGGGATGAATACCGAAAAAAGGTGCTTAACTCACTATTTGTCATAAGAGTCATATTAACAGAAATGAAAGTATACCAAATGGGCCGTTTAGCATTATCAATTTAAAATATCCGCATTGGATTATAAGAAAAATGGGTTAGCTCTACATGCAAGCACTCACCCGGGTTCAATAGAGTGCGCTGATCACTACATTGTGTTGTTCAGCGAGTTAGGTGAGAAGCTGGATCCTAGTGTCCATATAATCAATGGTTCCTTAGAATGTGAACAATGGGTGGTGTAGTCTGATGCCCGAGTACTGATCCTGTAATCAATAGATAGGCATAGATGTAATAAACACAGAGAGTCTGTTGGGTCAGAGAAGTAAGGAAATAAAGCCTGGAGACTCACCCCGGTGTCGGTTCAAGGATGTATGCGAGTTGAATCAAGATTGTGACAGTGATGCGCCTTAACGGATGGATTTCTTGCACGTATATTGCAGAAATTCAGATGAGGGCTACAAGAAAAACGTGAGGCTACGTTAAAGAGTGTATGATAGAAAATCAATGCGATTGAGGGCAGGAGAGATGCAGGTCACGTCTGCAGAATTAGTAACTCACTAGGTTGTCTTGAATTGCTGGAGTCAGTGAAAAGGATCATTGGTGTGAGAGCGTTCATCAAAGTAGAGTCCTCCGTGCGGTGGGCTGTGTGTGGTGTTACTGATAGCAACAGTAACCAGGACGCTATTACAAGACTCCTGAAGCGTGCCCCTCGTATAGAGAGTGTGGTGAATCACAAGGGAGTCGACATGAAGGAAGGACTACCGTGTAGTGTGAGGCTATGGAGGTGCGTCCCAAGGCGGCCATATTGGACTAGAGATGTTATAAAGTGAGGGAGCCTCTATTAGTGTTAAACGTCCTCTGAAGGATGCAAAGTACTTTGTTACTAGAGGTCTAAAATGAGAATAAGTGAATAAGCTAGAGAGCAATGAATGTAATGTACTATTCTATAGCAAAAAATCAATTGTCGAATGAAAAATGTTTTCTTTAAGAATTGACTTGAGATAATCGAAACAGGTAAATAGTTGACTTCCGATTTACATATTGGTAATGTCCGATGTAACTGTGTGTGGTGTCAACTGGAATAAATGCCTTATAGATTGAAATCATCAGTCACAGAATGATAGTAAAAAAGTCTATAATGCAGTCATTAGGTGTAAGTCAGACATTTATGAACATGCTGGTCCAATAGATCCTACAACTGTCGGATCTACTTGTGAAAATGTGTTTTCGCCATGCTGGTTCATGTCCATCATAATTATTAGTGTGCAGAGACCAAGTCAGAACACTCTGCAGTGAGTGGAAGCAAATGATCATCATTTCACCATAATGCACCAACATTACCTGACTCATTTTAAATAAAACATTTCAATGAATATTCGTCATTGAGCCGTCTGGGAAATACGGTGTTAAGATAGTGAATCCAGAATTTTTCCCGGCGTGACAGGATCACATGATAGTTTCCACCTCTCAATGGTTTCATCACTACTTCAAGGATTTGGAATTTGAGTTGTGCCACGGTGTGGCTGTTTTCAAAAAAGTGCCTTGCAAGGGATTATTTGCTATTTTTACATCTAAAGTTAGATTTGTGTTCGCTTATTCTATCCTTGATGGCTCTCGTGGTTTGGCCCACATATAGTTTCCCGCAGGGGCATTTGATGGCATAGATGACACCTGTGGATAGACATGTTGCGTAATCTCTGTCTGGTTTTCTTCCCTGTGTGGGGATGGAAGATTGTATCGCCCTTTGATACACTGTTGCAATGTGTGCAACATAGGCATGTAAAAGTGCTGGTCTTTCTTGTTTTAAGGACGCGTTGTTTGTCTTTTGATGGTCTTTCGGCTTGAACCAGTTTTGTCACGGAAGTCCTGTCCATGCTTGAAAGCCGTCATTGGTGGTTTGGGAAATAGTTCCTGTAGTTGAGGATCATTGTGTAAGATGTTCCGAAGCTTTCTTATTGCTTTGCCCACCTGAAAGCTCTGTCTGGAATATGTAGAAATATATAGTAATTTTGTTTCCTTATTGTCCTTCCTTGAAGTCAGTAGATGTTCTTTGCTGATCAGATCCGATCTTTGTTTTGCTTCTTGTAGGACTGTGTCTGGGTATTCCCTTTTCTCAAATCTTTCCATTAATTTAGAGCATTCTGTGTCAAGTCCCGCGGGGTCAGAGATAATCTGTTTAAGTCTCAGGATCTGACTACACGGTAAGCTTAGTTAATCATAGACTTAGCATGTGAGCTTGTGAAGTGTAATAGGTTGTTGACATTCCGTAGGTATGTGGTGTGGAGATGTTTTGATCCAGTTGTCTTTGATCTCCAAATTGACATCCAGGAAATGTAGTGATGTGTCCCTACTTCCATAGTGAATTTGATTTGGTTGTATACTGAGTTGAGATAATTGAAGAAAGAGTCCAGTTCTGTTTGGGTACCACACCAGATGCCAAAGATGTCGTCTATGTAACGCCTCCATGTTAGAATCTTAGAATCTTACAGGACCGTTCCGGGTGATCCAATACATGGCGGTGTTCGAACATGTAAATAAATGTATTGGCATATACTGGGGATATAGAGGAGCACATGGAGGTTCCTGTGATTTGTAGGTAGTAGTCCCCTTGGAATCTGAAGTAACTGTTATACAGTATGAGGTCTAAATGTTTCAAAATCAGTTGAGTATGGCCACTGGTAGTTGTTGAGTTTGAGAGGAGCCATTCGACTGCTATAATGACTTCTTCATGCGGGATTGATGTGTAGAGGGACCACACGTCCATACTAAAGGTAATACAGTCACTGCTAGGAGCTGAAATGTCATTAATGCAGTTCAAAAAGTCAGTTGTATCGGGAAGGGATGTCGGAGTCTATTGTAACAGTTGTTGCAGGAATCTATCAATGTATACTGCTAGCCATTCAAAGATACTATCCGTGCTGGCTACTATTGGTCTCAGTGGAAGATTGAGTGGGTTCTTGTGGATTTTCGGGAGGCCATAGAAAACAAGGGTGATGGGATAGGGGTTTCTCAAGAATTTGCTTGTTTTCACATTGATCTAATCTTGGTCCAGGGCTTCTGCAATGGTGTTCTCAATCAATGCTCTGATTTTATAGATGGGGTCATTGTCTAGTTTGGTGTACGCATTTTCTTCATTAAGGAGTTCCAGACATTTCTGTGTGTAGTTCCTCATCCTTCGCTAGTGATTCAATGTGATCAAGCTGACATTTTTTTTACATTGAGTGGAGATGTTTTCCGAAAGTTAATCCTCTCAAGGTCTGAGATAACTGTTTTTTCAAATAGGTTGAGCATGGAATTCTGAATGTAAGGATCAAAGTTGCTCTTTGGATGGAAATCCATTGTGCCATCATCTAGGATGGTGGGTCCCATGTCTGTATCAGTCTTGAAAAAGATTGAGTCTCAATTTCCTTAGTAACCTGTGAAAGGTTACTTTTTCCCTGAATAAAGTAGTGTTACTAGTTGGTAACTTCTTGGAAAGTTGCCTTTCTGATTGTGGTTACATCG
Source organism: Ambystoma mexicanum (assembly GCF_040938575.1). Lineage (NCBI taxonomy): Eukaryota > Metazoa > Chordata > Amphibia > Caudata > Ambystomatidae > Ambystoma > Ambystoma mexicanum. The sequence goes on from NC_090932.1 coordinate 128,446,082, forward strand.
GCAAGGAGAGTAAGTGAGCTCCAAGCTCTTTCTATGGAACATCCGATCCTCACATTCCACAAGGATAAGGTTGTGCTTTGCACTCATCCTTCTTTTGTGCCTAAGGTGGTTAGTGATTTTCATTTAAACCAGTCAATCTCTTTACCGGTCTTCTTCCCGAACCCAGCCTCTGATGCTAAGAGAGTTCTGCACAATTTAGATGTTTGGAGAGCTCTAAAGTTCTACCTTGATAGAACTAGTAAATTCAGATGCTCCTCACAACTCTTAGTCACGTTGGGAGACCCGAAGGGGAAATCAGCCTCCAAGGTTTCAATTTTCCGTTATGTCATGTATTTCGGACATCTGGTCTGTGGCAAAGCGGCTGCTGTTGCTTTTCAAATGTACGTCCCTTGGGAGACCATCACCAAGGCAGCTATGTGGGCCTCCCCATCCTCTTGCTGTAGACAATATTGTCTCTATCTGAGTTCCGGGGCTGATTCCCAATTTTGGCAGAATGTTCTCAAGAACTTATTCCAATGAGGGAATTTTCCTTCCACCCATAATACCTATGGTCAGTGCTTGGGGAATCTCCCACAAGTATGGAGGAAAGGGGATGGGACTAGGAATATGACATAGTTACCCATTGTAGTGACTACCTTACTCCTAGTCCATAGTCCCCTTTCCTCCATAAGCCTACTTATTGTCCCCTCTAAAAAGTATCCTTTATTTTTGCTAAATAGTCCTAGACTTGGCGATAGAAAAGGACTGAAGCGCGATGCACGGGGCGGAGCTCAGGAGGGCGGGGCTGCGGTCACGTGGCGTAGCTGTGTAAAAATAAAAGGAAGACAAAATAAAGTGTATTTTTTTGATGCTCTTATAAAGTGCTCCGATCCCGTCCCAAAGGATGGACTGTCCCACAATATGGAGGAAATGAGACTATGGACTAGGAGTAAGGTAGTTATTACGGTGAGTAACTTTGTCATTACTCTGCACTTCCTCCTCATCTAAGTGATGATGCTCTCATTCTCTACTCTGTTGTTAGTGTTCCGAATGTGCCTTCTCTAATTCAACCATACTCTTCCGTGGCTCAGTACTTCTAGAGGAACTGATACCATCTACCCTAGAGAGACATATGTAAGTGTCTGGGGTAGAAGGATTCTGAATAGGGTAAGTGGGTGAGCTAGGGATTACTATCTGCTGGACGTAACACATTCTCTCTGGATAAATAGTTCCTGGTCCTATGGGGGATATCCTTCCCCATGTGATCCTCCCGCTGTGTACCACCCCCAGGGAGGGTATCGGGTAGCAGCCTCACCTCCCTGGCCACATGGAAAGGGGCTCCACCTAGGGAAGCAGGGACGATATCCTGATATTCGTCACATCCCCCACGAGCAGTAGTTGGCTCAGAAATTCCCTTTAGAGATCTTTGCCCTTTGGGGTGCCCCTCAAGTAGATCTGTTTGCCTCCAGTATCAACAGTAAATGCAACCTGTTCTTCTCCAGGGAATTTCCTCAGAATGGAGCTCTGGGGGATGCGTTTGTAGTGCACTGGAAATTTCCACTAGTGGTCGCTTTCCCACCAGTCCCTGTATTCCTCGTGTCATCAGGAGGTTGAGGAAGTTCAGGAAATATATGATCCTAATTGCTCTGGATGGGGCCAGGAAGACGTGGACCCAGACCTTCTAGACATGCCCATCTTCCCTCCATTCTGTCTTCCCCAGATGGCGAACCTACTCTAACAAGAGGGAGGTGTGGCGAGTCATGAGTACGAGTCTGACACAACAGCATGTTTTTGTGACTATAAACTGTTATTAACAAAAGAAAGGTTTGATAAATGCCTATCTTTCTCTACAGCTATGAGGGGTTTCCCTGCAACAATAAAAACAAACAAAGGGAATAGTCAAGATGTCTAAGTAAAAAGTCTTCTGTTCCATGTCGAACTCTAATCTGACCCTCATACTTTAAACATAATAAGAAATGATAGGGAGAATCTTCTTTAGCCATCCACTTAAGGCTTTAGCCTAGTAGATCAAACACAAAGTTCCAAACGTGATAAAACAAAGTATAAATGTTCAACAGTTCCCAGAAATAAAGGAAGGAAGGACTTTTCCAGTCTCCTAGAATGGTGCATTATGTTCTAGCGCTCAGACTTTCTAACAATCCAAGTTACTTATTAGGTTGAACTTCTTAGAGAAAAAGTGGTGTACCCTCCAACCAGGAATCCCAGTTCTCCTTAAACAGTTAAAGGTTCCTTTAAAAGGCCTGGTATGCTCTCCTGACAGGATTCCTGTGTTCTTGATTGAACAATCTTCAGTTTCCTTTGGAATATCTGGTGTACTCTGCTGCCAGGATTCCCATTTCCTTATTAAACAATACCCAATCTTCAGGTTCCTTAGAAATACCTTGTGAACTCTCGGATTCCCGATATTTCATTAAGCAGTTCACTTTCCCAAGACCTGGTATACTCGCCTGCCAAGTTTTGTAACTGTTCTCAATGTGCCTAGTATACTCTCCATTCAGGACTTGTCCAGACCTATAGTAGTTTTCCTTTTCTCCAGTATTTTGTCCTTGAACCTCCTCTTTTGACACTTGACAAGATTACTCCAGTTTCCTTCTCTGCTCTTCTCAGGGTTTTCTACCTTTCAATGGATTCCTAAATGTATTTTACCAAGGGTTGTCTCCCCTCTTGGATAACTTTGTGTGTTTTACCTTTTGGTTATGGTTTTTGGCCAATGCTTGTTCAACTCCTTGATTTATCTGCATTGTGTTTTTAGTGTTATAGCCATTGGTTTTAAACAATGCATATTCATTTACTTGCCATCCTTTCCATATACTTTCAATGTCATTACTCTTGACTTTTGACAATACTATGCTCATTCACTTGGTTTCCTTTCTGTGAACATTTAATGTCAGTACTATTGGCTTTTGACAATGTTTGATCATTCACTCAGTTTCCTTGCTTTAGACTTTCAATGTCCTTACTATTGACAACAAAGATTACCCCTGCTAGCTGCGCAGGGAGTATTAATTCTATTAAAGACTAGGAGGTGAGCATTATGCTTCAACTTCTTTTATTACCACTCTTCAGCAGTTTCAACAAACTATAACAAATCAACAACTTCTGAAATGTCCAGTGTGACTTTTTCCTCCTTGAGCTACAACTCCCAAAGTCTCTCTGGTCCATCACCACTCCAGCTCAGCTATGACCACATCCTGTCCCTGAGCTCCTCCTCTCTTTTGCGTGCTCTGAACTGTCCTTAGAATCCACAACTTTGTCCCGCCAACAGTGCAAAGACTTTATCCCTTCAAACTGGTTGCCGATACTCCTCCGGCTGCCTGCTCACGTCCTGGCTACGAGCCTCCTTACTCAACTATTCTTCTGCTCTTCTCCTAAGGAAGATACAAAGCAGAACATAAGGATGGCGTCTATGTGTTGTTATCATATCATTAAACATTACAATTAATACATGCTTGGGTGGGAAATGAATGCTCGCCTCCTAGTCTTTAATAGAATTAATACTCCCTGCGCAACTAGCAGGGGTAATTTTTATTCTATGGCAAAACTGGAGGCGAGCATTATGCTTGTTCAAAGCTTCCCCAATACTGTAACGGCCATACTCTCAGATGGCTTAAAGTAACATTCTTTAAAGGTATGATCATTAGCCCAATCTGCCGCTAACATGATCTCTTGCAATGATGCTCCTGCCATAAATCAATGTTTATTCGGAAACAAATGTACCATAAACAGCATATACAGAATAAAATACGATAATACAAATACAAAACATAGAAGTAAAAACGCATAGATAGGATAACAAGTTAAAAAGTGCATGTGTGTGGACCAATTAGTATCATCCAGAAAGGTACCATGGTAATCATTAGCTTATCAATGTTCAATCAGGTTTTGAGAAATTATTTTAGTTCTCCGGTGCCAGGCCTTTCTCAAATAGTCCACCGAGCCCCAGGCCACAGGAAGTGTGGCAGCTGAGAGTAGATAACAAAGGGCCGGCCTGGCTTGAAACATGCCAGCAGACCTAAGTAGGGGCAAAAGTGTGTTCCTCCTTAGGTCTGCATATGTTGGACAAAACAGCACAAAATGCAAAAGGTCCTCCACAGGGCACCGACAGCAGGGGCAAGCCAGAGATTGTGCATTGTGAGACCAGTTTTTAGTTCGAGCCCCCAGCCATAGACAATCAAATTGCGCTCTTGTAAGTGCCCAACGGTCATAAGGTTTGTCACTATGTAGCAAATACGGCTGAATAGTGTCTGCAGTGGTAAAGACAATGTGCCTTCTGTTTGCGGGAATACCAAGGCAGAGGACACTCTGTTTGACTCGAGGATAGATTTAAACAGTTGCTTATGGGCCCTTACAACACACAGAGTCAAAAGGGCTGGAGGGCAAATAAGGCTTGCACAATTTAACTGATTGACACATTTCTGGATGTAAATAAGCCACAGTATTTATTTTCACAGCCAGGCTTTTCACCAATGCAGTTATAATTTTATGTGAGAGGGTGGCTTTCTGGTTTGACCATAATGCCCGCCAGTGCGCAACAGGGGCCATGAGCCACGCATCAGCAATATAGGGGCACCCAAGTTCCACATGGGTGCCATAGTTTGGTGCAGACTGCGGTAGCCCAAGAAGTTTTTTTAAAGAAAATATTCTCAACATTTTCAATGCTTGGGATCTTTTCCATACTCCACAGTGCAGCGCCATAGTTAGTGGCTGTTTTGGTTTGAGCCCTATAGACTTCGAGGATTAGTTTAAGTGGATGCCCTAGACAGTTATTTTGAAAGCGTGACAGGCCAGCCAATGCCTGTCTCATCCTCATGCATTGTTTATCCACATGACCAAACCCTCGCCAGTTTTCGGTAAAGCAAATTCCCAATTATACATAGCTAGTAACCCTGGGAATAGGTTCTCCACCACTCAAAATCCTCTGCATCTTGAGGTGTCTGACGCCTGTGCTCCTACTGGCATTTAGTACCTTTTGCACTAAGCACTTTATTTTGCTTGCAGTATCATTTTGTGACAGCATCTCCATTATTGAATGAAATTTAAGAATATGAGATGGACATGCATGACCTCCATTAATATTTGGTCAAAAAATGTGTGAACCAAATTGTCGTTGTTTGTATAAATGTCTTTGACACAAGTATATTTTGTACCAATATCGATCTACAATTTTTAATGTTGATATTTTGCTAATGTATTATGTAATTTTATAGTGTTTTTGATAAATATTAAAATATTGAAGTTGTTATGACTGGGCACCTTATCTGTCCACCTCTATTCTACGATTTGAGTATTTAAACTAACCTAGTACTCATCCATGTGACTCCCTTCCTTGGTTGTTGTGTATTTTGCTCCCTAGGTCCATGGTATAGGGGACACCCATCTTGTTTTGTTTAATGCCTGTGCTCCTACAAGCCATAACAGCTGATTTCTTGGAGTTCACTGAGAGTTTGTGAGTGGCCATAAATTCAGTATAAACATCCACCAGGCGTTGTAAGGCATGGGGGTACAGGCTATGATAACCATGTCGTTAGCATAGCCTAGGACAGGAAGGGGGACACCTCCTGTCCTAATGAAGTGAGCATTAGAATTAACAAGAGCCTGATAAATGCCGTTTATATACAAGGCGAATAGTACAGGTGCCACAATACAACCCTAGCGAACACCCCAAAAAAGTCTCAAAAACGGTTGTGCACTGCCCCTGGTCACCAAATCTCACGCAGGCTGATGTGTTTTCATAAATCATTTGGAACACCTTAACCAGATCCTCTGGACAGCCCATGGACCTGAGCACAGCCCAGAGCATCGCCCTGTCCACTTTATCAAAAGCAGTGCTCAGGTCCATGAAAGCCAAATATAATGGCTCACCCCTGACATAGATTGATGAGGCACCCACCAAATACAGGTTCAAGGCCTGATCCCTAGTTCCCAAGCCCGGCCGAAAACCATATTGGGTCTCTGTAAGGTCCCCCGAATCAGAGATCCATTGTTCAAGCCGTGCCAAGACTGCCCTGCCGAAGATTTTAAATGAAGTGTCCAGAAGGGAAATCGGACGATAAGAAAGAGGGCTGCCAGGATCACCCTACTTAAAAATAGGGAAAATGATTGCCTGTCCCCATGATGCCGGATAGGTGCCCAGTTCTAGGTATGCTTTAGAAACCATAGCTCCCCTTACGGAGTGAGCTCCATACTTCCTCAAGTCAATCCCCCCTGCTTGCATCACTTCCCTGACCCATCTAGAAATGGTAGCTGTCTTCACTGCATGAAATCGCTTTCTACGCGCTATCAGCAATTGGTGATACTCTGTGCTCTGTTCTCCGCTGTCCTAGACTCATATTCTTTAATGCAGCTCGCTACGCACCACTTGATATTATTCGGGAATTACGGGTAATGAACCAAAGAGGTTCCTGTTTTAGTCCTCTTTACGACGGAGAAGGTTACTCCTTCCGGCCCAAAGGTTCTCATATTAATCGCTAGCGCTCTGATATCTGACACACGCTTACAGGATACGAGACAAAGCAGCATCGCTAGTTTTCCTGACAGCTGCTTAACGGACAAGTATCTGTCCGCTGGCCAGCTCTCCACCAGCCACAGAACTGAAGTAACCTCCTATAATGTATTATATTTAGGCTCTGACGGTACTTTAAACCTAGCCCCTCTCATCAGTCTAACTACTGCCGGATGATCCCCCGCGGTAGCCCCATCAATTGGCAGGTGTCCTGCTGAGATCGCTGATCTGTACGCTCCTATGGTGTAGAATGATTTCCCGTCTTGTAGCAGCTGCGCTAGAAAGTTCAGTATGGCCACTACAGGGGCTGAAATGGGATGAAGACTACTCCCTTTACACCAACTAGTCCATTTGGCCCAAGCCGCGTCGTAGCTCCTTCTAGTGGATGGAGCCCAGGATTCTGCGATGAGTTCTGCAGCTTGCATCGAATGCCTGGCAGCGCCCAGCGTCTCCTGATATCCTGCACGCGATGAGCGGGAGTGTCCCTCTCACTTTGAGGATGACACGATCCAGCTGAGTCCGTGAGTAGTTTTTCTCCTTCGGGAAGGACTCTCGGCAGGTCTACTGCGAGCTGCATGAGTGCTGGGAACCACTTGTGATTTCCATAATGGAGCCACTAAAATCAGCTCTGCTCTCTTCCCTCCGACACTTCGCAAGAACTCTGCTCAGCATTGTGAAGGGAGGAAAAGCATAATGGAGGCCACTCGACCAGTCCTGTAGCATACTTGCCAACCCTACAGATTTAGACAGTAGGCTACTGCTTTTTAAGCAGTCCTACCGCCTACAGATTTCAGTGACAGATGCTACTGCTTTTTACAGTGGCAAGTAATTTATGTGGCTCTAAGGCAGACTCCAGGAAAAAGCATGCATCACATTAATTAGTCTGTCTATACAGTTGACTGGTAGGTGATTACTTTGACTGCACTCAGACCAATCCACTGACCTGGCAGCTACTTGGCTCTGTCCTGCACTCTTGCCGTGTCAACCCTTAGGTGAACCACCAGTGAAGGCAAGAGGTAGAGAGTAACACAATCGCACAGCATCGGCCTATCAGACAGATGGGGTATCAGTCGCCATGTCATTCAGTGTTGAATGTACTGCCTGGGCTGCTGCTACAAAGCAGTGGCAACCGTTGCCTACCACCACTCTGTGATTACCTTCTGTGAAGTTAGGTAATTGAATTTGGTGTTAAGTTACCATTCATAATTATACATTTTTAACATTTCAACATATTTCCATGTTGTGCTGTTTGATGGGTTTTTTTTAAACTATTTTTTTTATTAAAAAAAACTCACCAAATTTTACCAACATATAGGACATTTTCATATCCTTGCTGCTTAATATTGCATCAACATATTTCACGTTACAGTCCTCCCCCCTCCCTCCCCATTAACTCGAGCGCCCACTTCAATGCCGCGGATTCATTTCTCAGGGGTTGTCTCCTTCACTATTACCAGGTGTATCGTCTTCACTAGAACTGACATGGGAGAGTCCCGACATTTTAGCCAACATTTGTTTCCATGCTATCAAGGGGCCCGCTTCCTCTTCCCCTTCCCTGCTGACTGCTTCATACCATGCCACCGTCTCCGCTTCTGCCCACTTCAAAAGGTCATTCCACCACACCTCTAATCTAGGTCTTTGGGCTGCCTTCCAGCTCATGGCAATACTCCGCTTGGCCGGGATGTAGGCCAGGTCTTTCAGTTTGCTGATATGCTTTAGGTTGTGTGGTCTAGTAAATCCCCCCAGCATGAATGCCCATACTGAATCCACCCTTAGCTTGATCCCCTTTTGGGACAGGCTGTTAGGCAGAAACCTGTGCAGTTCCCTCTGGGACCACTGCAAAAGATTTAGGACTACAGGTGTTTGGCAGTAAACCTACTTGGTAGCAGTCTGTACCACACAGATTCACTTGGTAGCTGTGGCTGAGCAGTCAGACTTCCCTCAAGAAGAGTTAGGCAGTATACAGAGTATTCACAATAGGTCAAAAGAACACAGTAGAACAAGTAAACACTGACCAGAGCTTGGTGTAAAAGAGATATAATTATTTATTTAAAAACCACATCTAGAAAAACACACAGACACTGATGTTAAGCAGTTCAAAAACACGGTCACTAAAAGATATACACTCCCTTAGAAGAATATTAGACAAGTCTTAAGTAAAGCCCCACTTATTTTCAGACAGCGGTGAGCGCTTAACGCAGATGGCACTCTAATAATTCGTTTTAAAAAGGGAGAGAAAATCAGAGTATAATTTGAAACAGATCCCAACACTTTCATAAGAACACAACACAAGAGAGGAAGGCAAGTAAAACCGTGAAGTTAGAGTTCAGAAGGCCGGATCCACTTTAAGAGGATCAGAACGAAATGTGTCCAAGGTCACACGGTTGAAGTGCACAAGAGTCTTGCAAAGGTTCAAAAAGAGTTGGACCAAAAGAAAGGGACCAGTTAGAGGGTCAAGGCGGCCAGCCCTGTCCAGAAGGTTAAGGGATTATTATTACCTTGTAGCAATCTTTAGAAAGGGAGGCCTGGCGGACACGGTACCTTAAAGTGGTGAGAATACTCCAGCGGGGGCAGTTGTTCCTGGCAGCGGATGCAAGTCGGTGCTTCGTCCGGGGGAAGAGAGGATCTCGTCGGGGAGGAAGACAGGAGTCAGTTGCACTGCCAGGGAAGAAACCAGCCACGGAGTTCTCAGGTAAAAGGAGCGGTCCTTTTATTCGCGGTCCAGTGGTAAGTGGCTATCTGGTTGCCGGGGTGCTTGGCACGAGCAATTCGACCACAAGACGTCCTGGGATGCGAAGAGAAGAAGGTAAACTGGTTGTGCCCACCAGTCAGGGGAAGAAGCCTCTCCAGCCGGGAGATCTTCTCTGTCATCGGGAAGTGGTGAGTCGGTTCCGCAGGGCTCCACCGGTGGTGTCGTCGTGGTAGGTCGGCTCAGCTTCTCCCTCGTCGGATTCTCAGGTCCTGTGGCGACTTCTGAAGTTCCAGTCCCCAAAGCCCTGCTTTTATGCAGCACACTCCCATTCACTCAGCCTAGCTGTCAATCAAACATGCTAAGTGGTGAGCCGGCCGGCTCACCACTTGGGCCAATCACACAAGAGTGCGACTTGAGTTACCAAGGCAACTCAGTCCAGGGTGCCTAAACCCCCTCCCACACCCCCTGTGGTACCCAGACAGAGTGGCACCACTTTTGGAGGCTTCTGTGGAGAAGCCTGCCAAAAAGTGGAACAAAGGGCTCGACTTGGGTTGGAGTCACAGAAGAGAACACAAACGCCATTTTAGAATCGAGTTCTGGCAAAAAATACCAACCGGCGAATTAATATTAAATAACTAAACCGGCGGTATGTTCGAGGCTATGAGAATTAAATAATTAAAGTTGGTAGCCTCGAACAATGGGAAAATCCCATAGGGATATATTCGCGGTCGAATATAAAAAGTAGTATCCACTGCCACCAACCAAAACTCGATCAGGGGGGGGGCGGAGACGTGCCCCCTCGACTAACAGACCCTGGGGCAATCGAATTGCCCCGACCAGTACGTCCACAATATGATGGTTTGTACCGGTTTCTGTTAATAATTTGGGACTAGTAAAGCCAATGGTGACTTTACATGCCCTGGGAGACAGTAGTCAGTCCCAGGGTATGGAGTCTATGGTGGGGTGTCACTATGACACCCCTGTGTCACTGCACAGAGGGTGCTGTGTAACACACATAGTAAAAACACATGAGACCCTATGGAGTAAAGGACCCCATAGCCCATAAAACACATTAACAGTCAAAGGAACACCATAAATCATGTCCAAGAGTGGGAGAAAACGAGTCTCACTCTTGGCAGGAGAAAAAAACAAACTCCAGAAATCCAGCAAAGCTGCTGGGGGACTCACTAGGTTAGGAAATTCAGCCTAAAGAGAGAATTCTCCCTAACACAGGCGTTGTTTGACTTCCTCCCAGAATCTCCCCACCTCCGGGCATGCCCAGAACATGTGAATCATCCCGGCATCCACCTCCCCGCACTTGGGGCATTTCTGTGTCACTGAACTTCCGAACCTCGCAATTCTACTGGGGGTCATGTATGCCCTGTGGGTAACATATAACTGGATCTGTTGCAGCCTCTCATTCTGGGACACTTTCTTATATCATCTCTGGGCTCTTTCCCATTGTCCGTCATGCATAGGTTCTCCCACCTCCTCCTCCTCCCAGTCCCTCCTGAGTTGGAGCAGCTCCTTGCCCACTCTGGACATCAATAGTTCGTAAATTCAGTATCTTTCGTGCCCACCCTCCGAGATATCGTACATAGTTTAAATTATCATATCGGGTTGTTCTGATAGTACTATCTCGGGCCACTTTTCTCCCACTCGTTTCATGATTCGGATGTATGTGATGTGTTGACCTATGTGTACTCCGGTTTCCTCCCTTATCTTTTGGAAATCCGATACCTCCCCCTCTTGCCATATGTCTCCCAGGTTTGCGGATTCCCTTTCTCATTTGCCTATCCTCTGCGCATAACGCCACGAGTGGTATCTGGGTGGAGCATGGGGTTGGGTTTCCCACTACCTGGCACGCTTTGTTCCATGTTTTGCAACCTAATTCCAGCAATCTCGCTCATCCTTGCACTTTTGATTTCGATAGCCATATCAGTTCATTTAAAAAGAATAGCAATCTAGCTTCTGCCATTTCTACCTCCGACAGCCATCTGGCCACGTACTGGAGCTGCCCTGCTAAGTGGTACATCTCGAAGTTCGGCAGGTTTATAACCCCTTTGTCATATGGGTTCTGTAGTTTCCATAGGGCCACTCTATTTCTGGTGTTATGCCATATGAAGCCCCTGCATAAACTCAGGAGTTTCGTAAAAAAACGTTTGGGGAGCATATATGGGATATTCGTAAAGAAGTGTAACAGCCTGGGCAGGACCACCATCTTGAGCAAAGCAGCCCTACCCACCATGGCCAGGGGGAATTTCGCCCAGAACCCCATGCTGTTCTTGATTCCTGCCACCCCCCTCTCTACGTTGTATTTATATTTGTCTGCAATCGTGTGGTATACATTAATCCCCAAGTATCAAATTGGCCTAGTCTGCCAGGGTATCTGCAGGATAAGTAGGTTCCCCTGTGGGACCCCCCCATATTTGTATTTTCTGTGATGTCATTGTTATAGGAATTATTATTTGTGAAACTTGAACAATCCTACATCTTTTTGGTCACAGAATGTTGTCAAGTATGCTGTGGGAACGCGTCTGTCCCTTGAGCTCCTAGATCCAACCTCCAGCTGAAGTAATCGGTTGTCTGTGTATTGAGGCGAGATGCAAAAAGATCCAGGTTTACTGGACCCCACCTCTGAACCAGCCTTTGAAACACTGTCGGATCCAGCTTCCAGTCGCTGGAGTCTGTCAGGTATTGCAAGTTCCAGTCGGCCATTACGTTCAGTGCTCCGGGCAGATACTCTGCTGTCACTGCCGTCCCTGACTGAAGGCGAAAATGCCCAAAATCCTTTGTCAGCTCGGCCAGCATCCTGGATCTTGTTCCCCTAGGTGATTTATGTATCGGACTGCTGAGATGTTGTCCATCTTCAGCAGGATGCATGACTTCACCCTGTCGCTCGTGAACGCTATGATTGCAAAAGAACCCGCTAGGAGCTCTAGGAAGGTTATGTGAAGTCAAAGCTCTTCTTCGCTCCACTTGCCCCCTGTCTGCAGCTCTCCGCATCTTGCTCCCCAGCCTAGATGGCCGTCATCTGATTCTATGATCAAGTCTGGTCGGTCTCCGAAAATGGCACGCCCATTCCAAGCATCCATATTATGCAACCACCATTCCAGTTCTGTGATGGACTCTGGGTCAAACAGTATCAGCTGATGATACTTCAAGCCCTGTTGTAAGTGCCTTATTTTCAATCTTTGTAATGTTCGATAGAGCAAAGGACCTGGAAATATGGCTTGAATGGATGCTGCTAGCAGCCCTACAATCCTTGCTAGGACTCTGAGTGAAATCACTTGTTTCCTCAAAGATGACCTGATCTCCCTCTTGATATCTTGTATTTTCCATGCTGGAAACTCCAGAGTAGCCTTCCTTGTGTCCAGGACGAACCCTAGAAAGTCTAGTCTCTGTGCTGGCGTGGTATCTGACATCTCCACGTTCACTAGAATCCTAAAGACCGGAGCAGGTCCTGGACCCATCTCGTCTGGTACTTCAGCACTTCTCAATCTTCTGACAGAAGCAGTAGGTCGTCTAGATATATGATCAACCTTATGCCTTTCTCTCGTATTGCTGCCGCCACTGGTTTCATCAATTTGGTGAAAGCCCAGGGCGCTGACGGAAGCCCGAAGGGCATAGTCTTGAATTGCCAGAACTGCTTTGTCCGGCGAAAAGCTAGAAACGCTCTGTAGCGCTTCTGCACTGGGATCGTCAGGTAGGCATCCTTCAAATCTCACCTCGTCAGCCAGTCCCCCTCTCCCAGGCAATCTGCGTTGATGAATGCCTTCCATCTTGAAATGATGGTACACGATCCATCCGTTCAATTCTTTCAGATTTATCACAGGCCGGACTTTCTCCTTTCTGTGTACGGGAAACATGTTGCTTATAAAGCTGGGGGTCTCTGAGCACCTCTCTATGGCCTCCTTCTGCGCTAGTTGGTATAGCTTGTGATCTAGGCATCTCTGCTCTGCGGCCGCTAAACGCTGCTGGTGGGGTTTGCCCGCTTGCACTGGTTACTGCATAAACTCTAGCTGCAGACCTCTTACGGTTTGCAAAATCCAGGCATTGCTGGAAGGCGCGCGCCAATTTTTCCAGAACTTACGGCCCTCCCACCCCCACTGGGGGGTAGGATATCCTCCTTACCTGGTGTAAAACCTTGACCTCGGCCGAAACCTCTTCTTCTGTGTCCCCTGGGGGCACGGCCTCTGACTGGGAAAAACGCATCCTGTTGCCTGTTTTCCCAGTATTGCGCTCTGGGATTGGGGGTCTTCTCTCACCTTGCTTGCGACCGGCCGTACGACCCCTGAAACGACCAGTCCCGGCAAAAACTCTGTTCGGGAATATTTTCCGGATGGAGGCCGGAGCCTTCTCCAAAGATGTGTAGGTGCAGACAAACCAGCCCATCTCCTTCCTAAAAGTCTCTCCGAAAAGGAGTCCATGTGCTGCTTCTCCTGCTTCATAGGATGCAAGATCGCCCAGCTTTGGGTCAATCTTGAGCAAGAGACCCCTCCTTCTATCCGAGACGATCGCGCAGTTAGCGTTCTCCACAATCAAACTGCTCTTTGTGCCCATACTGCCAAAGCATCGAGGTCCACTTCCTCTCCTGTGTATCTAGCTCTTTCTGCTAGATCCATCATTTTTGCGAGAGGGCCTGCTAAATCTAGCACCTTCTCCTGGCAGCTCTTCCACGACCTGTCGATACGCTTATGGGGGGTCTTTGCTGGTTTTGGACACAAAGGTTAACATTTTAGGGTCCAGCTCAGGGGTCTCTGCCACATTTCCGGGAAGGTCTGTTTGCGGGCATTCTGCTCGAAGTCATTGCCTTTGTCCAGGGCCTTCCTCAACCTAATCGTCATGTATTGCGCCACTTTGGGTGACGGCTGCCAGTCTGAGGATCTTGGGTTTCAGATGCTATCTGGGTCGAACATGTCCTCCTGTTCCTCCTCAAGGTGTTTCTCCTTGCAGGCTCTCTTTCCCCCGCTGGGCTTCGCCCTTTCTTCCTCAACTGTCTCCTCTGTCTCATTTGAGGAGAGGTCTCCCTTGGCTGGCTCCTCTTCCGAGCCTGGGTCTTCTTCTCCATCATTGTCTTCCCCTGGAGTGGGGGTCGTGAGGCTTGGCACTGCCTGACACTGCAAATAGGCTTCTTTGAGCTTTGCAAAGGCATCAGCAACCTCTGGTGCCTTTTCTTTCCCCCCATCCGCTGAGCCCTGGGGGTCGTCAGAGCATTTCCTCTTTCGGGCCTTGATACTCCCCTTAAACCCTGACTCTGAGGGTTCAGTGGGCGTGCGTTCAGTCCCTTTGGTGCTACTTTTGGGCTGATTCAGCATTGCTTCCAGTGTCTCCAGCCTCTCTTGTAGGGGTCTCACCCCAGCACCTCCTTAAAACTGACAGCGGGGTCTAGAGGTTGTTCCTCCTTGCTCCATTCGAATTCTGACATTCTGTGGCATGTGCTGTGTGCCTGGTACCTATAAAGGTGTCTTGACACGACCACTCCCGCTGGTCTGGTGCTTGTCTTATGAACACTTTACTCTTATTAATTCTCTTGATTTCCTCTTATTTTTTATTTTTATTTTTTTATGTGGCTGCACCACACTGTTCTGTTTTAACAGCCTGATTAGGCTGTGTGCTCTTAATCTGCCTCACCAGCGAGGCTTCACGTGTCTGAGACTGACTCAGAATCTGTCCCTCGTCAGAGGGGTCGCATATTTATATCCTTGGTTGATCTGCTTGCCAGCTGCTCCGTAAGCAATAATTTATGTACCGCTGTGTCGCGGCGTGCAGCTCCACGCTAATTGTGCTCTTTATGAGCTTCGGTCCGTGTGGGGCTTTCACCACTGGCCCAGATTCTCTTTTGTGTCGCAGAACTCTAGTGCGACTGCGGCCGTGCAGAGGCTCTGGCTCCATCTCCCCAAGGGAGGGAGCCAGAGGCCTCTTCTTTGCGGCGTGTCCCGGCTTGCTGTGTTCTATACGGCCACAGCGAGGCTCCGGCTGCGCCTCCCCGAGGGTGGGGGCCAGAGTGCTCTCCTTCCTCAGCTGCTCTTCTCCTCAATACCGCGGCGGAGCTGAACCCCTAGCGTGCCTGCAATATGGCACAGGCCGCCCGCCGCAGACTGTGTAGCTCGCACACTCTAGTGACTAATGAAGCTCCTTACGCTTAAACGCTGTGGCTGTAATTTGATGTGTTCTGTCCTACGAAACGTTGTGGCGTCTATCGTGCACAGTGATCTGTCTAATTTACATAACTATATGCACTTCGATCTGAGCTATGCTAGCAGTAACATTCTTCTACCTAGCGATTTGCTCCTAAATACTTCTAAACTGACATATTAGACATATCATGCAGAGGTGACAAAACAGTACTTTCTGCTCGAAGAGCAGTAAAAGAAGAGGAGCTCAGGGACAGGATGTGGTCATAGCTGAGCTGTAGTGGTGACAGACTAGAGAGACTATGGGAGTTGTAGTTCAAGGAGGAAAAAGTCACGTTGGACATTTCAGAAGTTGTTGATTTGTTATAGTTTGTTTAAACTGCTGAAGAGTGGTAATAAAAGAAGTTGAAGCATAATGCTCACCTCCAGTCTTGCCATAGAATGGTTGTTCATTCATTCATTTAATTATCTGTCATGCGGAGGCTTGCTCCTAAGGCTGGTTTGCGGTACACGTGCTGAAGCACCCTGGTGCCTTTATGGCTTTCCCCAAGCTCAACTGACCTCCTTGGTGACTTCTGAGTCCTCTGCTGTGTGAGAGCTGCGGTTTCAACCTCCTCCTACTTGGAGCGACTGTTCCAGCCCTTTTCGGTCTGTTAGCTCCTTCGGCCTTCACTCTGGAGCTTCTGCCTTGCAATGGCAGTCTCTCTGACTCAGACTCTTCGCCACAGGGTTTCCCTGGATCTCTTCCTTCTGCCTCTCCATACCATGCCGTTTCTGCTTCACGAACCACGTCAGTATCCAAGAGACTCCTTCTTCTCGGTTCCCTCGCATTGATCACATGATTAAAACATCTAGTATGTGTCAGTGCATTCACTGAAGGAGTAATCTTCATTACTCAGTTGTTCGTCGTCGTTGCAGTAAATGTTTTCTGACACACATAATCACAATCAACAGTTTCCCCTGCATCTTCTCTCATATAATGTGACATACATCCAGGGACTAGTGTAAAGTTACAGTTGTTATTCTGACCTACGGGGGAATTGTATGTTTCCTTTTCTAATAAGGAACTCTAATTGTCCTGGGGTTGGTCTAGCCCCAGGTGATTCTCCCAGAGATAGTCACCCCGCAGGGTTAGTGTCAGGTAGCCTTTGCCCTTCCCTGGCCACAGACTTCCCCCGAATAGTTAATGATGTTACCTTCAGGTTCATCACACAGGCCGTCTTCTTCACCCAGGATTCAGAGCTCTGAACCTTCATGTCTGGTTTCTGAGAGGCTAAGATATAAAGATTGGGACCTCCCGGAAGACGTGATGGAGGTGTTGCTTTCACTCAAAAGACCAGCAACAAAAACATTATACCACTGCCATTGGAACAAGTTTGGAAGCTGGTGTAGAGCTAAAGATTTTACAACTGCAGTGCTTTCTTTTTTGCTGCACGTAGCCAATGAGGGGCTGCAGGTGGCTACTGTCATGAGATACCTTGCAGTATTCTCCATTTGTAAATGCACGCCAGAACAAGACTTTACTTTAAGATGCCGATTATCATTCAATTCCACAAAGGACTGACAAATAATTTCCCGCCAGCCCCTTTTCTGGTTCTGTCCTGGGATTTTAACCTGGTACCAACCTTTTTAATGGGATCTCCATTTGAACCTCTTAATTCTTGTCCTCTCAGGTTATTAACCTTGAAAACCATCTTTTTGGTAGCCACCACTTCTGCTCGTAGAGTGAGCTACAAAGCTTGTCATGCAAATCACCATTTACATGCTACCTCAAGGGAGTGGTAACTTCATCCATGAAGTTTCTCACTTTCTCCCTTCTGCAGCAGTTTCCTACTCTAATATTTTCCTTGAAGATTTAAACATCCCTGAGTCCCAACCAGCAAAACACTTATTTGACCCCCTTAAACAGATCGTACTCTCCCTCACGCATGTCAAAGGTCACACACTTAACCTAGTCTTCACCTCCTGCCCAATCGTCTCATGCTGAAACCCCCTTGCCCTCGACTGGCCCGACCATGCCTTAATACCTCTTCTTATATTGCATACAAGGCTGCCCCCCAAAGGTCAGGCCAAACCCCCTGTTATTGAGCACCGATCCTTCAAGAATTCCCTGTTGGACACACTAGTGGCAATGTTCATAACATTCCCCACCACAGGGAATGACTCCGCCCCTCTCGATACATTTAACCACTTTGCTAAAGAACTATTGGATGCCCGCACGCCTCTAAAGTCTCGTCGCACCAAAGTTAAAGCATCTGCACCTTGTCACACACCCAAGCCCACCGAAAACAAACGTTCTATCAGATCCCATGAAAAGTGGTGGTGCAAGGACTGCAGCCTAGAGGATCTCTCATCCGTCAAACCCCTGCGTACCCAACTCAGACACATCTTTGAGGCTATGTCGACTTACCACACCTCCAACATTGAGGCATCCTCTAACAGGAGCAAAGCCTTATTCAAACTAGTCGAGCACTGCCCCAATCACACCCGTCTCGAGGTGCCAGCTTCATAAGAGAGATGCAGTGGAATAAACTGCTTCCTCATTAAGAACATTGATAAAATCAGAGGTCACATCGATGCCTCAAAACCAGACAGAACCCTGTTCTTCCCTCTCCCCCCCCTCTCCCCAAACCCCCGGAGGCACTGCCCTCCTAGACAGACTTCACCCTCCTCTCGCCTAGATATCTCTGACCCACTCACTTCACTTAAACCCTCTACATACATGGACGACTTCCTCCCTTATTGAACAACTCACTGGCCAAGCTTTTAACACACTCCTCGGTATTGTGCGATCCTTCCTCAGTGAAGGTGCATTCCCAAATGTGTTGATGACCTGTCTCATACAACCCTTTCTCAAAAATTCCTTGCTTGACCCAGAGGACCTAGCCAACTACAGACCTATCATAGCCTTCCGTTCATCAGGAAGCTTATTGAGAAAGCAGTTGCCACCCAACAACTTGCCAGAATTGACCAGGTTGACCTCCTCTGTGATTACCAGTCTGGTTTCTGCCCCAAATGCAACACTGAGACTGGAACCATCCAAGTGGTTGGTGATGTATACTGAATCACCGACACTCAGGACACATGCCTCCTAGTTCTCTTAGAACTCTCAGCTGACCTCAACACAGTTCATTACAAAATACTCCTCTCAATTCTCCCCAACAGGATAGGCTTCTGATAGGCACCAGGTCTTACAGATGGGCACATTCAAATCCAACCAACTCCTAGTCACGTGTGGGGTCCCCCAAGGTTCCATTCTATTCCCAATCATCTTGAATCTATACATGAAACCATTAGGAACTCACCTAAATGACCCCAACATTGCCATCCTCAGCTGCACCTTAAGGTCAGTGGCTCCAGGAACATTGCTTGCTTCCCCGAATGCCTGGCTACCATTCAAATATTGATGTCAAATGCTTAGCTTAAACTTAACCCGACCAAGATCGAATTCGTCCTCATCATCTCCTTACCAAACAACAACTTGTGCAACAATGGCTGGATGACCTGCCTGGAAGCTTTCACCCCTCAGCTGTCAAACTCTGCAAAATCCCTTGGCTTCATTGTTGACAGTTGCCTTATCTTCTGAAAGCACATAGCCAAAAAGGCACAAATTGCATGGCTGCTGATCCCCACACTGCACAAAATCGAACCCTTCATTCACCCAAACAAATTCCTTATGGTGGTTCAAGCCCTCGTTATCTCACACTTCATTGGGGGAAATGCCTTCTTTACTGGGCCTTCAGCCACACCCCTTGCTACCCTCAAAGCAGCACACCATGCTGCAGTCCACCTCAATTCGACTGCATCTCTCCAATACTACGCACGCTTCACTGACTCCCCCTCCCTTCCAGGATAATAGTAAAAACTGCATAATTCATCTGCAAAGGAGTCTCAAACGGAATACCATAATACTTAGCGGCTAAATTCCGCACCTCCAGAGGTTCTTGTGCCTTCTGTAGCAAAATGATCAAAAGGTTGGAGTCAAAGCTAGCCACAGAGAGAAGACTCACACGCAGTCCTTCTGCCATGCCTCACCATCTGTGACTCAATATCGGTATAGGCCTGAAATGCACCAACTAACCTCCAGTTCTGCAAAACACTAAAAGCTTGGCTCTTTCAACTATAGCTGCCGGAGGAATAAAATAAAAACTTCGCCCTCCACCAAAAGTACTCTGTCACTGTGTAAAATGTCAAGCCCAATTCTGGCACAATCCTGTTGTAAAGCGTTCTGCTGCTCTTGAGCTAGGTTTGCACTATAAACAAAAAAAAAGAAGCCTCATGGCACATCAGATGCATGCATCTGACACAAGATTAGCCCCTCCTTTTCCAACTGCATAATTTGCACATGCTTGATCTTTAGGTATGATTTTAAAAGAACCAAGAGTTGATGCTGCAAGAATACATTTTATATCTTTATTACTTACTATGCCAGTGATGATAATTGTCACTTTTGCATTCACTTATTTTATTAAAAAATATTGTATGATGTACATGATTTAGCAAAACATTGTTATATAGTCCATGCTCTATCAATATCTTCTACACTCTCAAATCCCACATAATGTCCAGTAGAACTTGGGGATTCTTCATGGATGGTTCCAGTGTGGGTTGTATGAGTAAGGTCTGATTGATTGGCGGAGGACCGAGAGGCCAGGCAGAGGAAGGACAGTGGAGTGGAGTGCTGAGGAGTTGGTGCAGAGTGCAGGTGAGGTATTGGTTGTTAGAGAGTGATACGGTTTGTTTGCTTGAAGCTGTAAATGGGAGTGCGTGTGTGATAATTGTAGTGCAAGGGGCGAGTAGAGCGGAGAAGGGTGAGAATAGAAGAGAGGGGTGAGGAAAGGGGAGCTGAGAGAGTGAGGATAGGAGGGACAGAATGGGAAGAGAGATTGAGAAGGGACAGGGAGTGAGTAGAATAGATGGTAAGGCAGAGGGGGTACTAAGATACGGGGCAGGAGCGAAAGGGGGCAAGTAAGTGACAGAACAGACCAATGTATCTGGTAATTGGCACGATAGTAGTTCAGTAGGAGGAGACATACATTTATGTGCTATGCTCACAAGGATTTTATTTAAATAATAAAGAAAATGCCTAACTAACTTATTCTAAGGGTTAACCTAACGTAACTAAACTAGGATGCTAGTCTTAAATCATGAAGTCTAAAGTAAATATTCTGTCCTCCATCCAAAAACCTAAGCTACTCTGGCCCTACCGCTAAGACAAAAGCCACAAAAGACCAGGAGAATGACTCCCTTCTTATGGGGTGCTTTTCAGCATAGTTCCTTTTAATAAGGTATCTTCAAATAGTCTCTGGCTATTCCTGGTAGTAGCCCTTTAAGTTTCTTCAAGGGATCTTGCCAGGCCCTTATAGACTTGTTCTCGCCACTCTTCAGACTCTTTCTCTTCACTCTGAGAAACGTAGACATCTCTGTTTGGCTCTTGCTTATTCTGTACTCTTGGTCTCCACTAGGACAACTACGATGAGTTTCTGTACGACTCCCACAATTTTGTTACTCTTGCCAACTACTGGGACGAGTATGCAGGTCCCTGGAGTGACCTTCACTCTTCTTATGGCTTGGCAATTCACTGTGATGTATGTAGGGTTTCAGGGTGATTTTCCCTCTTATATCTTTGTAACACACTGGGATGAGTAGGCAGGGTCCCTGAGTGGTCTTCACCCTTCTTATATTTTTGCCCCTCATGGGGACAAGTATACAGGATTTTTAGAGTGATCTTTACTCTTCCGAAATCTTTGCCCCTCACTGGGACAGGTGTGCAGGGTACCCGAGTGATTCTCAATGCCTCGCTCCCCGTGTTTCGAGCTCTCCCCTTTACCTGAAGTGTTAGGGGTCTGTGCCACTGGTTAGGCGTTCTTTTCTGTACTCTGTCAGGATGGTTCTCTGCTTTCTCTTTCTGGCTACTTTCGACATGCTACATTGTGTCACTGTGGTATTTGTGAAAAAAGGGGATTCTACTGATTTCCCTTCTATGCCACCACCTCCTTACTTCTGTTCTCGGACTGCAGTCCTCTTCCATATACAGACCACCTCGGGATGGTTCCTGGCATGCCGCATTTCTGGCACGCCGACAAGAGGGCTTTCCTTCAGCCCTGCTTTGACGTCCCTCCAGGGACTTTTATCAGCTTGGTCTTCTCGGTTAGTCGGGAAGCATACCTCTGTCACTCTTTCTCCGCATGAAGCAGCATCACCCTTGGTTTCCCAGCCTTCTCAATCTGGCAAGTTCGTAACTCCCAGGCTTCCCTTCCTGCTTCTCTGAGACCACCTCTTTGTGACTCAGTGCTGGGGCTTGCCCAGCTTCTCAGGAAAGAACTTAATTTGTGTTTGTGACACATTCATCATACCTCTTGGCAGCTTTTTCATCTCACTGTTTAATAGACAAGCACTCTTTATTCATTCTAGGTTCTTTCTCGTCATAGTACAAGGTTTTTCTTCTGTTAAAACATCACTGTAAATGTAAGAGGAGTCTGGATAGTTGTTCCTCAGTAGGGCAGTGTTGGACTGTGGGGGATAAAATGAAGGGAGTTCCTCATGTGAAAGGGAGTCCTTATCCCCAAGAGAGGAGACTCTCCCTGTGAGGTCTCGCCTATCGACACCCCTAGGGGGATTATTTCATAGCAGGCTCACCTGATAGGAAGGGGCTCCCCCTTGGGTAAAATGACTGAATCCCTCGATTTGTCACAGCACACAAAGGAAATAACATTTCTGTTGAGAAATCCTGGGGAGTGTTAGGTCACGGAACCATTAGAAGAACCCCAGAAAGGATCCAGATAGATAAGACTTTGGCCTTTAGTTCTCACCTACAGCAACCCTTTAGATAGAAGGTGTTACCAAACCTGGGATTTAGGGACAGGTGGGTTAGGGTGGAGGAAGCCCATGGGAGATTGAGATGGGAAGCCTATTAGTGTACTCTGCCCGCAACCTGACCAGAATAAAAAAACACAATTTTTACTAGCTGAGAAAAAAGACCTTTGAACCATTCTCTCCGATTGTGGGAGTTTGTAGCGCCATCCATGACAAGTGGTGTAATTATGGGATTGTGCAGGCCCTGATACAAAGACTGCCCACTGGAGGAAAAAGGACAGAAGGTCAGAGGCAGAAGATTCATGGGTCACTGCAGCAACTTAACCGCTCGATATAGAGACCTGGGAATAGAATAGAATTCCTAAACCTGGAAACTCCCCCGTAAGGATCAGATGACTTCTGAGAATTGCCCGAATCGGACCATACCCCAACCAAAGTAGACGCTCCAGAGGTACCCTCAATCCAGGCACAGGGACCTAAGAGAACCTTGCTGGAAAAGATCCAGGAGGGTGGGGAAAGAATCAGCCAATTAAAGAAAGTAGAGGCTAGAGCAAGTGGGCTCATCAATTTAACTGGCGCTCCTGCCTTTCATCAGTGGAGCGAGACCCTGCTAGTCAAGACAAGTGTCACACTCACCTGTGTCTCAGCAGGAGCGATGGACGAGCCTCCCTTGACCCGAGTCTTCACTTCCCCTGTTTCACCCAGAGGAATACCTTGATCTTTAGAAGTGTGTGCACTCCATCCTGCATTTGCAGGGGCGCGATTCACTCATGTGATTGGTGCCAATGTCTGTAGGCTGAGTTGAGATTCCAAACGCTGTTTTATGCCTTCACAGCGAGGCCGAGAGTTCAAGGCGCCAGTTTCTTCACTGGCTAGAAAGTCCTTCCCACAAGTGAACGTTGCGCGGAGAATGTGGAGTGTCCAAAATGTCCGTATTGTCTTTGTTTGCCGGTATTTTTGTGGGTGAGTAGCACTGCGTGTAGAAGCTAGATTCTTGTAGGTTTGCGCAGCGCCTTCAATTCAATCGCGCCTGGTAATGTCTCTCCCTTTCCCTTGCAGGAGAAATGATGTGGTATTAGCGCTTCGGGTCCGGGTTCAGCGCTACTGGAGACTTGGTGGTTAGGTAAGTTTGCACGGAAGCTTTTGTTAAGTATGCACCGTGTAGAGAGACAGAGCGCAGTGAAATAAGTGTCTGCGATATTGGAGCGAGCGCAATTAATAATGTCTCTTCTTTCTTACAGGGGTTTGTGCGCTCGTGCAACTAACCTGGATTCCAGCATCGCAGGAAGATTCGGTGAGTGTGCGCAGCGTTACTGATGTGCGCGTGTTAACGCTGTTCTTTGTTCTTACAGGTGCCGGTGCAGAAGTCCCCTCTTGACTGGAGATAGCTGCGGCGTGGAGTAAGAACCAGGTCAGCTGAAGCTGAATGATCCGGAGCGGGTAAGCAGAAGTAGGATGACCCAGAGCAGGTAAGCAGAAGCAGGATGATCCGGAGCAGGTAAGCAGAAGCAGGATGATCCGGAGCAGGTAAGCAGAAACAGGATGATCCGGAGCAGGTAAGCAGAAGCAGGATGATCTGGAGCAGGTAAGCAGAAGCAGGATGATCCGGAGCAGGTAAGCAGAAACAGGATGATCCGGAGCAGGTAAGCAGATGCTGGCTGATCCAGAGCAGGTAAGCAGATGCTGGCTGATCCAGAGCACGGCAAGTGTGTTGCTGATACAGCTCACAGTAAGCAACACGAAGCACTGGAAGAATCTTGGTTGTGGCTTATATAGCCAGCCACACCCAAACACTAGAGAGCTCATGAGTTATCTTGTACTTCCTGTTTGGCAACAGGAAGTGGTAACCAGGAAGTTACTACAAACACTAGGAAGGAATGAAAGGAGGGATTTGTTATGGGTTCTTTGTGTGCATATGCCAGGCCTGCCAAGCCTCCACCCAGCTTGCCCAAACTACCTGCCTGATACCCTTGACAGTCTTCCCCCTCAAGTCCCCCCCCAATGGTGTGTATGAGGGCTTTGGTTTCTCAGTATGGTCCGGATGGAATTTCCGCACCAATCGGGGGGCTTGCACGTGCGTGCTTGGTTCCCATGATCTTTCCTGGGGTCCGTACCCCTTCCAGTCAATCAAATAATACAGGGTCTTTCGTACTTGTTTGGAATCTAATATGTTCTTTACTTCATATTCTCGCGCTTCTTCACCTACTTGTATGGGAGCTGGAGGTGTGAAAGTTCGGGTTCCTGGGTGTGCTGGTTTTTGCCTGGATGTTTTGTATTGTGCACACACCTCACAGGTGCTTATGTAGGTGGCAATATCTTCTCGCCAAGTTGGCCACCAATAAGATTTGCTTACTTTCTCCATGGTTTTGGCTATACCCGGATAGGCTTCTAACAGCGAGTCGTGGTAGTCTGATATGATTGCTTGTTGCAGATCCTTAGTTGGAACATAGAGGCGTTTTTGGTACTATGGTTGTTTGTCTTGAATGGTGAACTGATCTCCCTTTGTGTCCCAAGCAAGTAGGTCTTCTTCAGACATATTTTCTTTTATTGTTTCCTGCAGAGTATTTACCGGAGATGGGCCGATTGTTATGCTCACCTGGACCCCACAGGGGTGTCGATCGGACCCGGACAGCTGCGGTCTCCGTCAACGTAATGCGTAGTGCAGAGATGACTGTCTGGACTGGCCCACCTAGTCTTGTCTGCTGGACCCGAAGAAGTATTTTCCTGCAAGTGGAGACAGGGATTAGCCACCTGTGGTTTTAGTGATGGCCTCCCAACTGTTCTCGCTCTCCCCCACTAATCACCTCCGATATCCCCTTAGTAACCTCACCTTATGTTTGTAAAAGATGAGCTCTCCATCCTGCATGTCTTGCAGGGGCGCGTAGATACCAGTTACTTCACTGGTTTGAAGGCGTTGGGAGAGTTCCGGTAAGCATTCACTCTGAAGTCCCAGGCGGGATTGGTAAGTATCAAGTTCAAAGAGTTCAATGTGCCCGATGTTCACTCTTGTCCCCTTCCTTCCTTAAGTTGCAACTGAGTTCGTGAGAAGAAGGTCTCGTAGCTGCTGCTGGCGTTCAGGTAAGAGTCTGTGTTACCCAATGCTGTCCGGTAACTATTACATGCGTTAACGTGTTGTTTTACTCCCTCTTTACAGATGCGGCATATGAAGATATGTAGAATAATACCTCCGGTGGTAAATCAGGTAAGTCTATGGTGGTAAGAGGTATTTGTTGATTCCCTTGGCTCACCTTGTTATTCTTGTGCCCCTAGGTGCCGGAGTACAGCGAAGAAATGATGGAGACAGTGCCGGATCGAAAGATGCTGTGAGAACTGGCGAGTATGGCGCCGTGCTGGAGCTGGCAAAGTGACGCGTGCAGGACTGATGTACTTCCAGGTCGGGAGATGAAATGGAACCGGAATCAGGTGAGGAATTTGAAATAAGTTCGTTTTTTAACTTTGTCCTTTTCTTCCTCTTTATTCTAGGAGCTCTGGATGCTGGCTGCAGGCATGGTGAGAGTCACGCTGCTGGATGCAGAATAACACGAAGCATGTGCTGCTGTTCGGGCGTGGTTTAAATAGCCTCCAAAGTAGTCCCAGGAAAGAAGTTCAACAGGACCACACCCGAGTAAAAAATAGTCCCTGTAGTAAAATAGTCCCATCCAGGCCTCACGTTGGCTTGGATTTATTTGCAGCATGGTCTGCATGAGGTAAGTAATGTCTATGAGCCTGGCGCCTATGGCGCCAGGACTGATTTTTATTATGAGCCTGGTGCCTACGGCGCCAGGACTGAACCCAGACAGCCCCTAGCTGGGGCTTCTTGGTTTTTTGTAAATGTCTGGATGCCTGCTCCCGGGGCTGATGGGCTTGATCCGGATGCCCGGGGGTAGGCATCATGACACCGATGCAGAGGCAATTTTATGGCTGGGTATGATCTCCACCGGGTTAGGGGCATTCTAGACTTCCTCTCCTGTGCCAATGTGGGATAATGCTTCTGCTTTCCCGTTCTTAACTCCGGGGCAGTAGGTGATTACAAAGTCGTATTCCATTAAGGATAGGGCCCAACGGAGCTGCCTAGAAGACTGAGCTTTTGCTGAGCGTAAGTATTGCAAGTTCCGATGATCTGCTCCTAGTAAGTAATGTCGCCATTCACACAGTGCGCTTTTGATTGCTAGGAGGTCTTTCTCAGAAATTGCATAGTTTAATTCTGCTGAGGAAAATTTCCTTGACCAAAGGGCAATGGGGTGAAGGCATCCGGTTTCAGGATTTTGTTGAGACAATACGGCCCCCATGGCAATGCTTGAAGCGTCCGTCTCCACGATGTACGTTATTCGGGCTGTGGGTGTTGCAGAATTGGGGCCGAGGGGAATTTTTCCTTGAGAGCTCTGAAAGCTTCTTACGCTGCTGGTGTCGATTCGAACTTTCGGTGTTTGCGTAGCAAGGACGTTATTGGATGTACAATATGTGAGAATCCTGATATGAAGCGTTGATAAAAGTTTGAAAACCCTAGGAATCTCGGTCCTCACCCATGTCTGTAAAGGGAGTACAAAGTGAGGATTTCCTCCACCTTTCTATTGTCCATCTTGATCCCTTGCGGTGTCAGTACATATCCCAGAAACTCCACCTTGGTGACGTGGAAGGAGCATTTTTCTAGCTTTGCGTACAGTTGGTTTTCACGCAGTTTGCGGAGTACAGCTCGCACGTGGGTTACGTGCTCTTGGGGAGTTGTGGAGTAGATCAGAATGTTATCGATGTAGAAGACTGCTCAGACATCGAGGAGTTCCCGTAACACATCATTCATAAAATGCTGGAACGCAGCCGGGGCATTGCAAAGCCCAAAGGGCATGACCTGGTATTCGTACAAGCCATAACGGGTACGGAATGCAGTCTTCCACTCACCCCCTTTCTTCATGCGTACCAGGTGATATGCGCCGCCTAAGTCTAGCTTGGTGAAAATCTTTGCTTGTCACCTAGTCTATGAGTACTGGTATCAGAGGTAACGGGTACTTATTTTTTATGGTGACTTGATTTAGGGCCCGATAATCAATACACGTTCTTAAGTCCCCCTCTTTCTTCGATACGAAGAAGAGTGGGGAGGCGGCTGGTGACTTAGATGGTCTAATGAAGCCATTGGCCAGGTATTGATCCGACTAGGTCCGTAGATGAATGTTTTCTTCCTCGGTTAATGCATAAATGCGGCTGCAAGGTACTTGTGCCCCTGGTTGCAGGTCGATCTGGCAGTCGTAAACTCGATGTGGTAGTGTATTAGCTTGCTCCTTCGCGAACACATCCTGTAACTCCTGGTATGCCTCTGGTAAAGTGCCCACCAAGCCTAAACCTGCTATCTTTTCCTGTGAAGCTAACAATGGGTTTCCTTTGATCCCTTTGATGTCGTAACAAGAGGCACATTTCGTGGAAAAGAGTAAAGTTTGAGCTCGCCAATCTATCTTTGGGTTGTGCGTCTCTAGCCACGGTATCTGAAGAATCAGCTGGAATTGGGGTGCAGCGATAAGGTCAAATCTAATACTTTCTCTGTGGCCATCTTGGCAGATTAAGGTGATGGTGGAAGTACACTGTGTTACTGGTCCCGAAAGGAGTTGTGTGCCATCCACAGCTGTCACGCTTTTTGTGGTGTCCTTATGGTGGGATGCTAATCCCAAGGTCTTTGCAGTGTTTATGTCCAAGTAATTCCCAATAGCCCCACTGTCATTGAAAGCCTTGAGGGCATGCATTCGGGTGGGCTGTGAAGGGTCTACCAAAACCACAGGAATACTGAAATGTGCCATCTGAGTGGTCCGTTCCCGGCTCGACAGACCAACCTCTACATCTGCCGGGCGTTGGAGCTTTCCGCTACCCCACCTGTGTCTGTCCCTGTGTTATCTAGTACCCCATTGTCTTCCGTGGGGGTTTAATCGTGCAGTTCCGAAGTAAGTGACCAGATTGGCCGCAATATAAGCAACATTTTTCCTGATGCCTCAGTTCTCTCTCCGCCTTGGTGAGTGGTCTCCTGAGAACACCCATTTGCATGGGCTCTGAGTGTATTTCTGAGGCCTGTCGATGGGACGCTTCCTTTGGTTGGACATGCACTGGTCTATGCTCTGATCTGGTTCGGTCGGCCTTGTGATCCTGTAACCGGTGGTCTAGTTGCATACTTAGGTCGATGTATTCACTGCAATCTTCGGGAGGATTAACTAGTTGTGCCAAGACATCTTTTAATTCTCCTCTCAGTCCTCGATAAAATAACGTTATTCGTTTCTCCTCCTTATGAGGAGCTTATATTAAATCACAACTTTAAAGCAACAATATTGTCCTTTAGTTGAGCATTGATTGATTCTCCTTAAGATTGGAGAGCCTTATTTTGATAACCACCCACGGTTCTCCAGAAATGTAGTACTGGCAAAGCACCCCCACAATCTCCTGCTTTTTGTGGGTGCATTTTGAATGGGTGGCTGAGACCGCTGGCTGGTACTGTAATTGCTTGTCTGATACATTGTACCTCTTCTTACCATCCGGGCCCTTCACACCCCTTATGAAGAACTGAAGCGGGGAATCCTGGAGAGAATGGGCAAGGACAGGGAATAGAGCAGAATCTAGCAGAGTCGAGCTGTCTCTGCAGTCATTTGCTACTTGTGCCTGTTATCTGGAGTCTAGCTTCAGTGCCTATGGTCGAGGTGAGTGTTTCCATTCAAAGCCCCTGTGAAGCGCAGAGCGCATGGAGTCAAGCGGAGTCCCTGTAGCGAGGCAGCGAAGTGAGAATAGACAGGCGAGCTTCCATCATCTGTATAGTACAACCAGACAGGTCCATGAAGGTAAACAACCAGAAGCGATGCCGAGCCAACTGTGCAGTAGCCGTCAATGGAAACAACGAGATATGCTCTCAGCGTCCGAAAATTATGAGTGAGCTGTGCACTACCGTTAGAGACATTTTCACACAATACTGCAAATATGCTGCTGAAGTCGGTGACTGATTCTGCCCTGCTTGATATAGTTGATCATAGTGCCTTGCAAAGTATTGATCATATCCCCGCTCTTCCCGTTCAGTCTGAGAAGTGGCAGCCATGTGGGGGAAAAACACTGGTAGGGGCCTTATCTACGCAATTACCTACAACATTTGCCATGACAGTGATAAACTCTGAAATCAATAAAATTGGAGCAATTGGAAACATAAATACCTCACGTTCACGACCCTGACCATGTACTTACCCAGAAACTGATGCGAATAAACATGAAGATGAAATGCAGGACTGCATCCGAAAATGTCATCATACACTGGAGATGATTGTGCATTTTTAGATGATCTACTTACTCGACCAGAGTCACCTGAATATCAATCAGTCTCTAGATTCATGTAATCGATCAGTGAAACTCTTGAGGCCACTGTAAGGACCCATGCTGGCAATAGCAAGACACACAAGTGATCACAAACTGTAACAATGGGTGAGATAAACGCCTACTCTAAACCCAAATCTAAGATGGGAGTAAGCTAGGACCATCAAATAATAATGATAAAGTCGTAGTGGTGTCTTAGTCATATAAAAAGGGCCTTTACTAAAAAACCTATTGCCAATCCTTACCACTACATTACAATATAGTGTGGGATAATGTTCACGAGAAAAGGAAGAAGTGTTCTCAAAATAAGTCAGGATGGTATAGCTGGGGTCTCCCTTTCCTACGTTTTTAGCATGTGATAAGGTGGGACTCTTGAGCACTGGGCTTCTCCAGCACAAGCTCAGTTAGTTTCCAAAATATCAGGGCCTTCTGTGGCCAAGTCTGTTTCCCACAAAGTCTCTAGCCTCAGAGGACCCGATGTGCCATAAACAACAAAAACAAAAAGTTGCTTCAATAAATCTTCACATTGGGAGATTACTCTTCGCCTTTGTACCCCCTCAGATGGGTTTCGATCCTTCTGTCAGTGTTAGCCTCCCTCAGTCGGGTTCACTACGGCCTTTCATTCAAAATGTAACATTCAAGGCTCTCAATGTCTTTTTAAACAATCATTCACTGTGGACATAACTCGATCGGGTTCACTCTTGTCGACACAGTGTTCACGGGTACATTATGCTTCACCCCAATTCGCAGGCATCCCTCAGCCGGGTTCAGGTTTGCCCAAATCCATAGTTCACTTTGCTTTCTCACAATGCAGTATTTACTTCGTTTAGCTTTTCCCTTTGCATCCCTCTGTCAGGTTCACATAGCCATTCTAGCACAGTTCATGATTCCATCATCTCATCAGAAGAGCAGGGTTCCCTTCCTCTAACTTTCTTTCGCCATCCCTCCGTCAGGTTCACACTTGCCTTAGTTCACAATGTTCACAATCTCATCAGAAAGCAGGGGTTCCCTTCCCCTAGCTTTCTCTTGGCATCCCTGTCTGGTTCACACTTGCTGCCACAGCTCACAAAAAAGTCCCCCTAGACCCCTTAAGTTCTTCCTTTTACGTAAATCTGGGTCTTAGCCCGCAGCCAGGCTTCACACAGTTCAATCAATACAATTCACTTCCCTTTACTTTCCTTCTTATCAACGCGTCGAAGACTTTCGATTGTGCAAGAGGTTTGACTCAACCCCTCTGACTCCTCACGCCAGTCTCTCCTAGGGTCTCCTGGTATTTGTAGTTTCAACAAAGGGGACCAACCAGAGTCCTTCGAATGAGCACCCACATGGTGCCTGACTACTCTGCAGATGGTCCTTCAGTGGACTTTCTTTCAATTTTGAACACACACAAGTCCTTTGATCACAAGTTAATACAATGTTGCCGTCTGCAACCTTGGGCTCAACACAGTCCGGTTTGCCATCAGCTCTTTCCAACTCACTGGCTGTGCTGAACCCGTTGGCTTGTCTTGCCTCTGGAGTCAAGGACAGTACCACAGTAGCAAGCGTGCCTCCCCGTCTGGGTTATCAGTGCGGGAGCTAGCTTTGCAACCTTGACGTCTCTTACTCCACATGCCAGCTGTAAATCCCGGTCCTATGATTCTTTTTATGGAGGCTTCACCCCAATTCGGTCTGGGTTGAAAAGGGCAAGGGCACTTCCCTTCGTGTCCTCCTTTGAGGTCTCGCTGCCTTTCTTCTCCATTTGAACTGCCGGTCCGGAATAGCTGCTTCCTTGTGAGGTTGGCCTTGCTCGAAGGGTGCTCTTGTGCTCTGCCTTTTATCCCTGTGGGGAAGGGAAAGGGTAGTCCGGTGTATAATTATCATCAATTGCCTGACTCTGCCTGACCCTTGTGTTGGGACATGTTAGGTAAACGGCTCTGGTGTTAGTCTGTTGTTTGTCACGGTGTAGGAAAGTTTTTGTGTTTGAAAAGGGGGGTAGAGTTTCTAGATATCCCACGGGGTAGGATGGGGAAAAGGTGTAGTAAGAAAGGGGCTACCGCGTCTCACCGCCACCCCTCGGGGGTCCCCCATCCAGGTGATGCTCCCCCACTGGTCCACCCCTAGGAACTGGATCCAACAGCAATGGCTGTGTCCTGGCCTCCTGGATGACTGATGCCCGGGGACTAGTAAGTGAAACACCTTCAGGTTTCTTACACCACCCAGGAAAGACAAAGTGAAAGCACCCAGTTTGGAGATGCAACACTTCAACTTGATAGCAAGGCTACCACAAGACTTAACTGAGATAAAAATGACAATTATATGGCAATAAAGATTAAATGATATAGGACTTGACACTTCCAAGACACCTGTCTTTCAGAACAAGTAAGTCATCAACTCTAAATTGGAATTGTTGACACGTGACACACCACCGGAAATATCCATGAAACCACCTAGGGCATGAAACCTCTTTACTTTACGATGTACCTGGACCATCACAAGTACTAATAATAAGTACTTCACGTATTCCTCCATTAGATGACTGGACAAGCCCTGAACATTTGCAACAACACGCTAGCATGTCGGTATCACCAACTTCAAATTCTTCAGACAGTGATTTCAACATGGAGCGATCACCCCAACCTCAATATGATCATCCGTTGCCAACAATAAATACGACCCAAATTCAATTGATATATAATGTCTGCTCCAACAATTGCCCTGAACCCCTTCACCAAATTGTTTGAAAGCTTGAATGATAACATCAAAGGCCAAGCCACCCTCGTGGCCATGATTCATATCAAATTAATACCCCATGATTCATATCAAATTAATATTCTTAGAATCACTTACAACTGAGGTACAAAGGCATCTGGATAAAGAGGCTGAAATGCCAACACGGTGGCAAGGAAGATTATATGATTTAGCAGAAAGTGAAGTGGGGGCTAAAAACCTCATGATGGCACTTATCTTAGTCAATAAAATGGCTGAGAATTGCCCAAAGTGACGAACAGCCTTCAGTAAATGGAATAACTCAAAATGCAAATAAACCTCTGAATCGCCCGCCCGTAGAAACGCAGCGGTTGAGACTTCAAGCAACCAATGAGACAGAAATGTAGAATCTTTGATACCTTAAGACAAGAAAGCATCTCTGCGATCATTGGAAACAACAAGTATATGCTACCTATTTATGTGGAACCTCCAACGACACTCCTCTTGAGTCATGTACTCAAAGTCCAGTAACTCATGAAAAGAACAAATGTAACTTACCAATGAAGTCATTGCCGTGAGAGGAATCGAGGCAAGCAGATCTGAAAGTCTTTTCAATCTTTGAAACAACAAGTACACAGCAAACGCTAATGGAAAAAGCAAGAAGCATGCAAACTAAAAAGACACAAAACTTGCAAGTAAAAAGCAAAACTAAGTCAAATGGATCTCGAGCATTCTTAAGACATCTAAGAAAAAGAACCCTTTTCCTTTTGGGTATCTTCCTGTAACAGTGTTCTATTTTCTAGTAAATAATCTGTACGTCACACTTTATAGAATAATAAGGAGATGCCCACTCCTTTGTAACATTGGAAATAACAAGTGATACTCAAGCGTCGCGCTGTACACTTCAAAAGTATTCCAAAACTCTTATATTCATTCAAAATCCTTTTTAATCCATGTTTTTGGCCAACTATGCTTACACGTCTTTTGATCACCTTGCCCTTTTCAAAACTGGGTTATATGTATTTTCAATTTATTCCTATCGAACATAAATCATATGACGAAAACCAAATATATATAGAAGTATAACACCACTAGTCAGCACATTATTGCACCATTTGAACAACAATTTAAAAAATGAATGAAAGTATCACCATTCATCAGTTAACATATTAATACAGAGTTTAGAAAGAAATTGAGGATTGGTAGTAGGGGGTTTTAATTAGGGAAATGAGAGAAAACAACCTAACATATTAAGTATTAGCATCCTAATTGGATGCTCTTAATGTTAACATAAACCACCAGTATTTCAATTACCAAAACATATATGGTCACTATATCCATCCCTCATGTTTGTGGATCAATTAAGTGCTCCCAACATTAACACAAACAGCTAAAATGTTATTTTAATTAATGTGTTTGTTCCTTATTGTGCATCTATTTCATTCTGGCCACCTTCTGAAAATGCCAGACTTCCACTAATATTAGGGTTAAAATCATACTCACCCTCTGCCTTCTTGTCAATTCCTGTAATATTTAAATTGAGGACATTCCTCATGCATTTGAACAGGGATAAATCCTTTGTCCCTGTAAGGGAAGTTAATTTCTCTACATTCATCTCACATCACAATTGATCCAGTGTCTATTATAACTCATTATTAATGTAGGGAGAATAATGTTACTCATCGCCCTGCTCTTGATGAAATAGTTTATATCTTAACATACTGTTGATTTATACTTCCACATTCCTGGTCCTGTTTCAGGTTTTCTTCTTTCTTACTATGTTACATTCTTCTAATTGCATTGTACAAAACTGCATTCGAGTTTGTTGCCTACTTTTCTTATTAGCGATATTCTTTTTGCACTTAACTACTTAAAGAAAGACTTTCATGTGCAATCCACGTTCTGATTCCCGAACGTGGTCACCATTGAGACTGTTTATGTGCTGGCAGAAGCAAGTTAAAGATATCACGTGATGGATCGTGTCGTGTCATCATGTTGACCCCACCATTCTTTGGGATCAATAATCAGATTGATATGTGTTACGTCTGCTTACTATGTTTTGAGTCCCAAACGCGATCTACATTCTAGCTATTTACCTTTTGCAAAGACCATTTGGTGATGTCACGCGCTGGACTGTGCCATGTCATCGCGTTCTCGCCACCATATTTTGGGAACGATAGTTCGAAAATTACTTGTTTCTACATTTATAATGCAGCATTTTCGATTGGCACATCATCCTGTTTCCGGCACCTGTTTAAAAAAAAACCTTGGTCGCGTTGATGCTTGGATTAAAACCACGTGTCCGATTTTCGAGCCTCTGGCCCCCTTATGTAATAATTAAGTGCCCTTTTCCTGTGGAAGAACAGTATTTTGGGTGAGACATAGTATTCTCTAAACCCACTGGGTAAATAAGTCTTAATTCATTTGCACCTTACTATATTCTCAAAATATGGAAATATGTATTCGGACATTTAAAGTGCATTCCAAATGAGTTATTCTCCTGTCATTCGTTTAACCAATTAATCCAATGGAGTGTTCTCATTACATCTCATAAAAAGGACCCCATCTCATGTCCATATTTAGACCAAATTTAGTTGCCCTCATTTTACATCTTTTTCTGGCTTCCATTTGCCTTAGAATGCGTTCTCTATCCCCTCCCCTCTTTCCCAGGGAGATTTTCTTTAATCCAACAAATGTCAGATCTTTCTTGTTATGTAGTTGGTGAGCCACTTACCAATGTTGTGCCAGTGGACATTTTGGGTCTTGACTTCCAATGGTGGCAATATTCTCCCTTATTCGAATTCTTAATTCGTGAATATGCTGCCACATATTTTTTTTTATTGATTGAAAGAGACATGGTGTTTTCAATAGAAACACTTAACAACAGTAAGCACGGTAATCCTACAGCAGGTGCTTTACAATAGATGAAAAATGAATGGGCAACTGACTAGTTGCTGGTGGGTAATATATGTATGTACATAGACCAAGGACGGTCCATAGCACCGAAATGCTATGGCAATTCCTCTCTGAACAAGAGTACCACCAGCAACCCCATACACGTGTTTCCAAGGACGGGGCAGCACAGACCGTACACCAAGGGAGAATGACTATTGAAATAGAAAATGGCACTATGTGTACTGGTGCTATGAACAGGGTAGTCTGGAAAGGGAGTGAGGGATGTGTTATGGTTTTGAGGGTGCTCCTTCTAGGCTCAAGAGACCATGCATTAGGGCTGATTTAAGAGTGGATTGCAGTGGTGTTTTTAATGTTATATGGGTAGGTCAGTTTAGTGAAGAAGGGCAAGATGGGGGAAGAGCGGATGCAAGAGGATTCACAGGGTGGCCTGGGGAATATCAGAATTAAGGTGGATGCTAGAGCAAAGTTTGCAGGCAGTAGAGTTGTAGGCTATAGTTTCAGTCAAGTTGGGGGAGAGGGCCAGGGGATGAGCCCAGGAATGTATTTGAAGACAGGCATAAGAAATTTAAATGAAGACCAATTTCTCCTAGAGAGCCATCCAGCGCGTATAAAGTGTAGCAAAGTGGGAGAAATGTGGGTGAGATTATGGAAGATGCACGTGGCTAATTTGAGTATTTTCTCTAGCGGGTTGAAGAAGCGTAGGGAGGAAAGCCAAGGAAAAGGCTACCAGAGTAGTTCAGGTGACTTGAGTCCCAAAGTTGGGATAAGTATTTTGGTGAAATAGTTAAAATTATATTATAGTGTGCAGTTAAATCCTGTAAGCAGTAGTGGTAACTGTGATAAAGAGCTGAAGATTGAGAACTCGTTCAAAAGGTACCCCAGAGTAGACTGCCTATGGGGAGCGAGGTGAGGCACGAGAGTGGAGCTATTCGAAGCTTGCAGGTAGATGAGTTTGTTCTTCAATGAGTTGAGCATAAGACGACACAGTGCCACCCAGTCATGGATTGCTGAGAGGTTATCAGAAATGTGTGCAGGGAGAGCAGGGATGAGAGGAGGAAAAGAAGATATGGATGTCATCTACAAATAGGTGATAGGCGAACATTAAATAAATCAGTTGTCGGAGGCAGGAAGGTATAGAGGGTGAAGAGTAGGGGGCCGAGGACGGCTCATTTGGGACACCAACAAGGGGGCCTATGTTACTTCTACTCTGCATGTTACTATTTTGATGTAATGTTTTTCTTAATAAAAAAGGCATTGTTAGCTATGCTGCTTCTTTGTAGTGTATAGTTTTCAGAAAGAGCAGATGAATAGAAATACTTTTTGTGATATGCAACTCAAGCTTCTTAACCTATAAAAGGAAACACAAATAATATACAGCAGCCCTTTTTAGGGCGTTGTGGTCTTTTTCACTGAAGAGCCTTAGAGAGGGGAAAGTAAATCTAATTTCAGTGCTCTGATTTTTATTTTTTAACTCTTCTGCAGAGACATCCAGCAAGAAAACTTCAAAGGAACACACTCGCACTGGAGGAGCTTCTCTTTCGTCTACAATCACTATCTGTTCTTGGTCTGCTTTTTGGTGGTGCTTCTCTCCATCCTCCTTTACGTGCTAAGACTGCGAAGGATTCATCGCCGAATGCAACGCAACACATCTTCGTCTGCGCTCTGGCTTGAGGAAGGCCTACCAAATCAGAAGATGCCAAGTGCTTTATGAAGCTAGCCAGAGGAGGTCAACGGAAGAGACTCTAAAATAAAAGAGCCATTTTTGTTTTCCTCAGGTGATTTCTTTCGTTCCACTTCAAAAAGTAACGAGAGAGCTATTCCATCCATTGTGCACTCGAAAGCAGTGCAGATTGTGGCCTATTGTTAGGCAAGTGTCCTTTTGAACATTGCTAACAATGTATGCACTCTCTTGGTGGAAGACAACTTAATTTAACGGAAGCGCCTAAAAAAGTGATCAGACTAAGAGCAGAAAGATTGTGTTTTTTATTAATTCACTGCTTTTTTTATTTTTCCAAGAGAAGTTTCCTAGAGGACCTGGAGATTTGGGCTGAGCCCAAATGGAAGGGAGAATGAAATCTGAGACTGTAAGCATGTGAATAGGCCAAATGTACAAAGTTTGTAGGATCTTAAATTATTTGGTGGAGGAGGTATAAAGTAAATGTTACTTTTTTAGTTCTGTTCAAACCTGCTGATCTATGTGCTGCCGATTGCTGATGACACACCATCCATGCCCCAGAAGTTAGCATTTCATCTCAGTAGAGGTTGCCTAAAGAATCGAAAAAGCTGTTGCCGGTGACGTTGTTTTACTTGCCACTGGAAAAAATCTCATATCAGAACATTCAGTGGCTATTGGATACGCATGAGAAGGAGATCTTGATGAGACCCAAGTTCTTTTGCCTGATAATTTATGTTTATTTAATAAAATGTTTTGTTTCAATTGAAATGGATGTGTAATTTCTATAAAATATTTTATCTTTTCAAATGTACTAAGCCAGGGCTTTCCTTCAAAGCAGTTGTGGCAATATGTTTCGACAGACCACGTTATTTACTATCTTTGATACGGTCAGGAAGATGGTACAGGTGTAAAGATACATTTGTATTTTGCATCATAGTGTTTCATTTAGTCTACACTGTAAAGGTGTCGCTTTCCACACTTTCAAAACAGTCTACCTGCAAACAAATAATGTATCCTCATAGGCCCCTAACATGCCCTGTCCAATCATTTGTCTCCCTCTCATGTTCTGCAACCTGAACTAAGTTTTCTTACTTGGCCTTTGGTTCGTCGCTTGTACCAAAGAACCCCTGCCCAACTCTCTCCAGAGCGAAATTCATTTTTATTTTCCTTATCCCCTTCACCTTTTCGTATGTGCAGTTACATTTCCTTCTTTCTGTTTGTCACCACCCCTTCATTGTCTTTTTCTTATTTTTAGGACATTTTCCTCTTCCCTACATTTGCAGGCATTCTGTTTCTTTGTGGTACTATTGTAGACTTCAATGAAAAATATAGGGGCATTGTGTTACATTGTACTTTTTTGATTTGTGACAGTTCTTCAGTTATACATCTATTATATGGTAACGTACTTGTCTGAGTAATTCCCTAATGCCTGGTAATAAGTGCAGTCTAGTTCATTGGAACACAACCTTTTACAGGTTTGGGCTTTCTTTTAATGAATCATTGCTTTTTTCCAATGGAAGTTAAGAAATCGCCATACTACGTCAGATGAGATGACTGGAACCCATTAATGTAAGTAGTAAATCCTCTAAGTTGCCTTGCCACATCATTGTGCACCAAACTACCACTTCAAATAGATTGGGTCCTCCTACGTATTCCTCATCTTTGATATTCAAGTCTGCATGCAGCTTGCTTCCGAATCTTTTTTCATAGGGTCGAGCGTCGTGTAGCGTTGAATCTTGGTCCTCGACGGCCTCCATAGCGTCCTTCATGATGTTGATGCGGATATATATTGGCACATGCGCTGACCGTTACCTCAGTTCCGTTTTTTCCACATTGCTGCATGCTTCAGAGTTACTCGCCTCAGCGATTAAGCCGACCTGCACCGTGTTTGTCTCTGATGCTTAGGATTGGGCCACAAGGTAGATGATTGTGGGTCATTTCAGTCGATGACGGTTAAGGCCTTGCGGAAAAGAAAGGGGAAATTCTATGCAGGTAAGCCCTCCCCCAAAACCCTGCCGCTTATCCCTTTGAAGAGGAAATCTTCCCATGATTTAAGAGATGTCTCCTGTTAAAAAACGTTTGAAACATAGACGTCCGTGGTCCGGTTCACGACACTAGTCATCCTCTTCCCATAAAAAGGGTAAGAAAATGCATTGCAGGTCCTCGTCGTCTTCATCTTCCTCTTCTGCAAGAGTTAGTTGCTCAAAAAAGAACTCGACTCGAGCGGAGTTGGAACAATTCTGCTTAAAACATTTTTTTAAAGTATCACAGAAAACAAAAGGACATGTGGGGCTATCATTCTGCCGCAATTTATTGAACTACTAATGTGTACCCTAGCACTTGCCCACTTGCCCTGCACAGAAGAACACCCTCTCCCTTGGTGATGTAAACAGACCCTAGGAAGCGCTGTGGCATCGCCTATCTAAAAGGGATAGGTGAGAGCGAAACCTACCCTATTACTGCAATAGATGCCGCTCGAGGCAAGGTAATGCATTCTTGTATGCAAAATATTAAAATATTAACCATTAAGAAGCAGTATTTTTTCTTCTACTGCCTGTCTCGGTTGGTCAAGCAGTTCACGCGGGACTGTTGGTCAGAAAAGACAATTTATTTGCCCTCTGTGAGATGTGCCTGTATCACTCGAGAGTATAATGAAAGCCGATAAGTGTATCAAAGAGAATAAAAGCAAAATAAGTATGTAAGGATTAGCACAGACTTCCAATACGGAAAACCGGCTGAAGCGGAGGCGGAAGTTAGCTCTCGCTATTTAGATGTCCTCAATTAGCATCTAATTTGGAGACAAGATATACCATCTCATATGTTCACAATCCACCTATTGGTTTTGTAGGAAGTGGTTTCGAGGGGAAAAAGAGGAGACTGCACTCCAAGAGGTTTTAAGTCCTCTAGAGTTGGTCTATGCATATAGTGATTTTTACTGCGGATCTCCCTTGGTTATAAGACTTCCGAGGTAATGGTCGACCAGGTTTCAATTACATTTATCTTCGTTCATCTTCATCAGGACCAATTTCTTCCATCAGAGAATACGAATCTGTTGACCCATCAGAAATGACACAGCAACTTCTGTAAGGGAAGATCAAAAATCCAGGGTGACTACTCTGGGGGAAAGTGGAATAGGGCATAAGTAATTTGTATGCAATTAACTAAGGGGTGCTCTGTGGGCATTTGTACGGATGGCCTCCTCCCACCCTGGGAGGGGCGTGGAGGGGGTTGTGTTGGGCCTATGGGGGCCAGATGCATCAGGAACGTGTACTGTTCTGTTCCCATTGGCATTGATTTTTACAGAATTCATAACTGTTTTTCAAGAAGAATAAAGTTATGGCACAACAATTCGATTTACCTGTTATTCACATTTAAAAGAGATGTTGAAGCAGCGGCTGATCAAGCTGCCTCTGTTGTGTGATTCTAAATCTTTGTTCCGGCATGTGCACGGTCAATATATTCTTTTTGCGCTGTGGGAGACACAGGAAAAAATATATAGATCGTATTTTATGGGCTTGGGAGTCCCAATATCAAGTATGTTATCATCCACTCTCACCCTGTTTACCTGTGGATGCGTGCTTCTTCATGATCTTCGAAGGCAGTAAATATGATCTATTGACATTCCATCAGTGGCTTAATGAACGTAGTCTTTTCCTGAAATTCACCAATGACTATGACAAAATCGAAACTCATTTCTTAGATGTTCATATATTTTCACATGAAGGCAGACTCATTTCCAAAATATATAGGAAATTGACTGACTGAAACACACTATTGAAGTATACGAGTTATCACCCACGCGCCCTGCGCAACAATTTGCCCTTCGGTCAGTTCCTCCGGTATAGGCGTACCTGCACCAAAATTGGAGATTTTAACCAACAATCAGAGGAACCACAAAACCAACTCATCCAGAGAGGGTACCCTAGGAAAATCATAAGGGATACACGGAAAAGAGCTAGGAATATCCCACGCAATATTACACTGCAACAACATGTGAAAACTTCAGCAGAGGATAATATTACAGCTGTCCTTAGCCCCCAGCACCTCAGACACACAGATGAGGTCATGGCGCAACACTTCCAAAGGGTCAACAGAGACCTGGGACTGTCGGATACGATCCCATCTCCCACGGTGGGGACCCCCCCTTCTCCTACCACTCAACTATCCATAACTCATTCTTGAGAATAGACCACATCTTGGTAGACGAGGTCCTCACCCCATATGTAGCGGGCTACCGGATAGGCCCAGTCCCCTGGTCGGACCACGACATAGTCCGAATCACCTTAGCGTTGGGTTGGGGTGAATAACGTAGGGGCGCTGGAGATGCAATGATGCCCTGTTAAGAGACGAGGTACTGGCCCAGGAAATCCTCGACTCCATAACAGAGTTTTTTGAGTTTA
Source organism: Ambystoma mexicanum (assembly GCF_040938575.1). Classification (NCBI taxonomy): domain Eukaryota; kingdom Metazoa; phylum Chordata; class Amphibia; order Caudata; family Ambystomatidae; genus Ambystoma; species Ambystoma mexicanum. The sequence goes on from NC_090932.1 coordinate 128,487,231, forward strand.
ACGACAACGGGGAGGTGGCCATGCACACACTTTGGGACGCCTTTAAGGCAACCCTACGGGGAGTCCTCATAAAAATAGGATCCATGAAGGAGAGGGAAGCTCAGGGTAAAATAGCCTGTCTCCATCTGGGGGGGCTCCCCGGGCCAAGCTGTAGAGCAGGACCGGGTGGCTGCACTGGAGGACTACAGGCTTCAACTGAAAGATCTGCTCCTACACAAAACCGAGAGGAGCCTCTTAATGGTGAAACAAAAATACTACGAGAAAGGGGACAAAGCTGAGAAAATCCTAGCCTGGAAGCTACGGGAAGTCCAGAGAAGTAGAAGGGTGAAAGAGGTGAGGGATACTCAGGGACATCTCGGCCGCGACTCCTCCCACATAGGAGAGGCCTTTCGCCAATACTACAGAACCCTCTACTCCTCGGAGTACGAGGGGGGGACTCCCAGATAGAGGATTTCCTAAACTCCATACAAATCCCATCCCTCTCGCGGGAGATGGCAGAGGGGTTAGAGGGCCCGGTGACAGAGGATGAGATTGATGGGGTGATAGGCGGGATGAGGGTGGGAACCTCCCCTGGGGATGACGGCTTCACTGTCTATTTCTATAAAAGATTTCGCACCACCCTGGCCCCGTTCTTGGCGAGAGTTTTCAATGCTGTCCTGGTAGACGGCATCCTCCCCGAGTTCATGATCGGGGCCATAATAGCAGTCCTGCCCAAGGAGGGAAGGGACCCCGCGGAATGCTCCTCGTACCGCCCCATATCTCTGTTAAATATTGACGTTAAGATTCTGGCCAAGGTGGTGGGGAGGCGGATGGAGGGAATTATGCCAAAGCTAATCCATGGTGACCAAGTGGGCTTTATTACGGGAAGGGAAGGGTCGGATAATATTTGCAAGACAATAGACCTCCTCCACTTTGCCCAGAGGTCGGGGCTAAACGCGAGTGTCCTCTCCCTGGACTCCGAGAAGGCCTTTGACAGGGTCGAGTGGCGATACATGGGGCTCCTCCTCCAGAGGATGGGCTTCGGTCCCCCACATTATGAGCTGGGTATCCGCCCTCTACAGGGCACCCACGGCAAGGGTACAGGTGAATGGGAGCCTGTCCGAACCATTTCCCCTCTCCCGAGGGACAAGGCAGGGCTGCCCTCTCTCCCCCCTGATATACGTCCTCACGATAGAGGCTTTGGCAATAGCAATTAGAGCTCTTCCGGACATCAAGGGGATCAGAAGGGGGGACGTTGAGTTCAAACTGTCCCTGTTTGCAGATGACTTCCTGGCATACCTGGTGGACCCTGGTGCATAACTTCCCCCCCTTCCTGGCGTTGGTAGCCGCGTTTGGTCGCTTCTTAGGCTTGAAGATAAATGCCGCTAAATCTGTCCTGCTCCCTATGAGGACAACAGACCCGGGGCTCGACCCTCTAGACTGGTTTCATGGGATCAAAGTAGAGAAGGCCGCTGTACGGTATCTGGGTGTTCTCCTCACCAGAGACATGTCGAAATTGAGCACCGCAAACTATGACCCCATGATGGCAGAGATCAAGTCAGATTTGAGGAGATGGGACAAGATGACCCTATCGTGGTATGGCCGAATGACTTCAGTAAAAATGAATATTTTACCACGGCTTCTCTACCTTTCCACGGCTCTCCCAACCAACATCTCCGCTCAGGCTTTTAGAGAGCTACAAAAAGGGGTCCAAGACTTTGTGTGGCAGGGGAAAACCCCGAGAATAAGGAGGACCACTCTGTCTCTGCCTAGGTAGGAGTCCTTCTGGAGCATATGAAAGAGGAAATGGGAACGTATTGGACATACCTGGAAGACGTGGACGCCCATCCCCTGAAGGTACGAGACCTCTTGTGGGCCCCTCGCGGGTCAATCCCTCAACACTTAAGGTCCCACCCGACCCTGGGAGTCCTCTGGGACATCTGGAGAGAGGGCCCCCGGACCGCTCACCTCACCACCTGGCCGTCTCCGATGACCTCTCTCTGGGGCCACCCCCTTAGATTGGAAAGCAGGGGGTTCCGGCACTCTCAGGAATGGTCGGACAAGGGAATGGAATGGGCGGGGCAGCTGTTCAGAGAAGGGGAATTCCTAACATATGAGGACCTCAGGGAGGCTCTCGGAAGAGACTCGCTGTCCATCTTCGAATACCTCCGCCTGAAGGGCATCCTCTGCAACCCGTCATGGGGCCCGAACTTGAGGAGACAGCTGACCCCCTTTGAAAAACTCCTCGATCTGGCGACCTCAAGGAAAGGGGCGGTGTCCAACAAGTACAAGATCTTAAACACCTTTGACCTTCAAGGCAGAAGAAACATTCGTACATTTTGGAACAACCTAGCAGGTGAGGAGATCTCCGAGGACGCCTGGGCCAGAATCTTCAAAATAGCATTTCATGGAAATTTGTTCACCTCGGACATGGAGCACAACTTTAAGGTGCTACAGGGGTGGCACAGGGACCCCGCAAAGTTGTCGAGGATGTTCACGGGTGTCTCGCCTAGGTGTCCGAGAGGTTGTGGACATCCGGGCACCAGAGGACACATGTGGTGGCTCTGCGCGAAAATTCAGGACTACTGGGGCTCAGTGCGGCATTGGATGGCAGAGGTAATAGAAGAGCGTTTGCCACTGAATCCCTTAACAATTTCAGTTCTTGAATGTGTTTGTTATTTCTAAAAATGCTAATAAAAACTAAAGTTTAAAAAAAAAAATGTGTAGCCTTCGGTGAATTGAGGAATGTACAAATCATTCACACACTGCATGTGTAGATGCATAACACGTGTATATATATTATGTACCATGCATCATCACGGCCCCAGCAGGTCCAGAGACTTACACTTGAATATTTACTAATAGCCAGTCCCAACATGGCGCACACTAGATCGCCAGCAAGACAGTACAATGCCAGCCACAAGATGGCAGAGCAACCACGTGACGCGATCACTAGGTAACATACCCGACATGGCATATGGAGAAGACTACATGTAGCACTTGCAGTATAATAGTATGGTCACTGACAGGGCATGCCATTGTTGTGCCTATTATGAATACACACTGCAAGCCCGCTCCAAGATGGCGGCTAAAATACAAAAATGTGACGCGACCCACGATCATGTGATCTTGATGAATAAGGATTTCACACGGCACACTAGGGCGGTCCTGTTTACATCGCTACGAGCAGTGCGAGATTCCATGGTGGGATCCTCGCTGCCTGCTCAATGAGAGATATGGAGGCAAAACAAGTACATTTTTCACCCTTCACACTTGAACCATGAGCACTTTTGTAATGCCGCTATGGCCTGTAGGACCAATAGCTACACGTTACCATTTGTTAGTAGTCATTATAAAAACCACCAATCTTGTGCCTGCACTGGGCTATTTACGAATACGACACCAACAGAGACTGTCTATCCATCGATGCATTATCCTTTATATACATAGCTGGATACAGCTTCTGTCCTCTAAGAGACCATATGCACCCTGGGAACACAGGAATAATAGACACACCATATTTGGATACATAAACATTGTACACTAGGACGTGGATCCATTCTCTCACGGAACACGGGTGTATATGCTCCCTGATGCGAGTGCCTTTATTGTAACTCACACTGCAGAGACATTATCTTTATATCATTGCACTATTCCTTTGTAGTATCACTCCGTGCAAAGTCTCCGCATACATCTGAAGCGGATGATAGATAAAGACTGCGAACAAATTGTGAGAGTCCATACTGAGAGCAACTACTAAAATATCATTAGAAACCCGCACCCACAGGTAAACCGGGTGAGAGTGGATGATCACATACTTGATACTGGGACTCCCAAGCCCATAAGATATGATCTATATATTTTTTCCTGTCTCTCCCACAGCGCAAAAAGAATATATTGACCGTGCACATGCCGAAACAAAGATTTAGAATCACAGAACAGAGGCAGCTTGATTAGCCGCTGCTTCAACATCTCTTAAGTGTGAATAACAGGTAAATAGAATTGTTGTGCCATAACTTTATTCTTCTTGAAAAACAGTTATGAATTCTTCAAAATCAATGCCAATGGGAACAGAACAGTACACGTCCCTGATACATCTGGCACCCATAGGCCCAACACAAACCCTCCCCCCGAAACCCCCATCCCGGCCCTCCCAGGGTGGGAGTAGGCTATCCGTCCAAATGGCCACAAGGCACCCCTTAGTTAATTGCATATGTTGCATACAAATTACTTATGCCCTATTCCACTTACCCCAGAGTAGTCACCCTGGATTTTTGATCTTCCCTTACAGAAGTTGCTGTGTCATTTCTGGTGGGTCAACCGATTTGTGTTCTCTGATGGAAGAAATCGGTCCTGATGAAGATGACGAACGAAGATAAATGTCATTGAAACTGGTTGACCGTTACCTCGGAAGTCTCATAACCAAGGGAGACCTGCAGTAAAAATCACTATATGCATAGACCACTCTAGATGACTAAAAACCTCTTGGAGTGCAGTCTCCTCTTTTTACCCTCAAAACCACCTCCTACAAAACCAATAGGGGGATTGTGAACATACGAGATAATATATCTTGTCTCCAAATTAGATGCTAATTGAGGACATCTAAATAGCGAGAGCACACTTCCGCCTCCGCATCAGATGGTTTTCCGTATTTGAACTCCTATAATCCTTATATACTTATTTTGCTTTTATACTCTTTTATACACTTATCGTCTTTCATTATACTCTCGAGTGGTACAGGTAGACCTCACGGAGGGCAAAAAAATGGTATTTTCTGACCAACAGTCCCGCATGAACTGCTTGACCAACTGAGACGGGCAGTAGAAGAACAAATACTGCTTCTTAACGGTTACTATTTTAATTGCATACAAGAATATATTACCTTGCCTCGAGCGACATCCATTGTAGTAATAGGGTATGGTTCTCTCTCGCCTATCCCTTTTGATATGATAGTTTATTTATATAGCGCCTATACACAATGTGTTTCAAAGCGCTTCAAGGCAAGGGAGGGAACAAGGGAAAATACAACCACATTCTTACAGGCCATGAACAGTAAGGATGTGAAATTAACTATCGTACTCGGCCTGACGACATTTCAGTGCAAGAGCTAAGACCTAGATAAGGAAGGGTGGGGGAGAGTGGGAAGGAAATGGAAACAGACAGGCGACTACTGTACTAGGTCTGACGACATTTCTGGTAGAGCCGGAGAAAAACAAAAGGTGAGGGAGAGGGGTGCAGAAAGGGAGGGGAGGAACAAAACAAGCGACAATCATACTAGGCCTGACGACATTTCAGATAGTGCTGGAGGGGTCGTGGGAAGGAAAAAAACAGTAATGGGAGGGTGGAGGAAACATGACGTTGCTATCATATTAGGTCCAGGGACAATTCTGATAGAGTAAGTGCATAGAAGAAAGTAAGGGGAGGAGATAGGAAAAGGGAGAAGGTAAATGAGGAGAGAACAGAGAGTAAGCAGTCAAAAAGAGTGGAGAAGCAAGAGTGGAGAGTGAATACAATTGCAGAAGTCAGTAGTAACACATAATGTTGCAAGCCAGGATACAAGATGAAGATGGGAATAGCATGATTCAGGGCCACCATGAGTACAAGATGCAAAGGAAGTCCAGCATGAGAGTTGAGAAAGAGTGACGCACCGTGAATGAATGAAGTCCATAAAAGTCAAATCCAGCATTGGCCACAAGACGGTGATGGTGATGGAAGGCACCAGCTGGGCGTGGCTTGCTAAGTGGTGAAAAAGAGCAGCAGGCAGGAAGGCACCAGGTGGGCTGGGCTTGGGCCAGGTGACCTAGATCTACTTGCACCTGCTCCCCATCTGCAAAGGAAAAGAAGCTGGAGGGCTCCTTAAGTAGGGAAACAGAGCGGCAAGCAGGAAGGCAACAGGTGGGCGTGGCTTGCTAAGTGGTGAAAAAGAGCGGGAAGCAGGAAGGCACCAGGTGGGCGGGGCTTGCTAAGTGGTGAAAAAGAGCGGCAGGCAGGAAGGCACCAGGTGGGCGGGGCTTAGGCCATGTTACCTAGATCCACTTGCACCTGCTCCCCATCATTTTAGATAGGCGATGACACAGCGCTTCCTAGGGTCTGTTTACATCACCCAGGGAGAGGGTGTTCTTCTGTGCAGGGCAAGTGCTAGGGTACACATTAGTAGTGCAATAAATTAAAGCAGAATGATAGCCCCACATGTCCTTTTGTTTGTTGTGATACTGTTACTATAAGCTAACATAGCGGGCACCACCCCAGTTTTCAGAGGTGTATTCCGAAGAATAGTCACTATCCCCGTTTGGTTTGTACAAATTTTTAAAAGACACAATACTCTGAGTGTTCCTGTAAAGGAGTCTGAGAAAAGTGGCCACTCCTCGACGTCTATTGAGACCGGTAGGGAGTCCCGTGGGCCCCCTTTCGCGTGCAGCTAAGAGCCTGAGAAGAGAGGTTCCTCGACGCACAAGAAAAAGTCGGTGTCTCTTACCTCGAAACATTCACTAACTGCATCGAAGCCTTCTTCGAAGGAATCGAAACGTTCTTGTTTTGTCACCTGAACCTTTGAGGCACTTAATTCATATTGAGCCTTCGAAGCAACATAAGGTGTTGACTCATTCGTCAACACTTCGGCCTAAATTGTTCCAACCTATTCCAAGGCTTGATTTTTTAAGGCAGATGGGTTCTATCTTTGAAGATGATCATGATGAGGAGGAAGAGGCTCAGCCCCCCTTTGGGTATGAATATGGAACCCCAAATGTTTCAGAAGAATTAATTTCAGATAAGTACAAGATGCAGAATCTTGTGGATGCATTAAAAGAAACCAGTAGTTGTGAAACCTCACCAGGAACATAATTGGTAATGCTGAGATTGCTGGTTATACTGATCCTTCTTACTGGACGGTTATTGGTGAAGTAGCTGACTGTCTGAGATGGTCCAGACTGGCAGCCACTGTAGAAACTGATTATCTCACTGACATCTTAGACAGTGGGCCAATCAAGGAAGCTCTATTGCCATTCCATGCATCCCTGAGATTAAGCACCCAACGCCTGAAAGCTTAGTAGTTCAAGCAGTGACAGCATCTTCAAAGACTGCAGCCTATCCTTCTGCTCCAGCAGATAAGAAAGATAGGAGGATTGACTCTTTAGGTAAAAGAGTTTTATTTCAGGAAGTACATAATACTGAGGTTAAGGATGTTCGGGAAAACCATGATCCTCATTGCCCCGGATTGGGACAGGAGGGCGTGGTACCCGGACCTTTTGGAGATGGGCATCTGCCCTCCAATTCGTCTTCCCCAAAGAGAGGACCTGCTTTCGCAAGAGGGATGTCACATTCTGCACCCAGAGATCAGGAGACTCAACCTTCATGCCTGGTATCTGAAAGGGTATAAGAATTGGGACCTTCCAGACGACATAATGGAAGTGTTGCTTTCACCGAGAAGACCAACAACGAAATCCCTATAACATTGCCGTTGGAATAGATTTTGCAGCTGGTGTAGGAAAAAGAAACTTGACCCTTTTCATGTAAACTTCCCCAGGTTTTACCTTTCCTACTTCACTTGACCCATTCTGGGTTGCAAGTAGCCACAGTGAAGGGCTATTTAGCGGCACTTTAAATTTTCAAAAGATCTCCGGATGCGGGATCATATTTCGTACCGATTGTGACGCAATTTCTGAAAGGCTTAACAAATGTGTTCACGCCTACTCCCTTCATCGTGCCATCATGGGATCTAAACCTGGTACTAAGAGGTTTTATGGTAGCTCCCTTTGAGCCTTTACAATCGTGCCCTCTAAGGATGCTCACTATAAAAACTGCCTTTTTAGTGGCTACCACATCTGCCCGTCGGGTAAGTGAGCTACAGGCTCTATCTTCCAAACAACCTTTCACAACCTTCTCCAAGGATAAGGTCGTTTTAAGGGTTGTCATCTTTCTTGCCTAAGGTTGTTTCAGAATTTCATTTGGCACAACGTATTGCACTACCATCTTTTTATCCTCCTCCTCATCCATCTAAGGAGGAAGAGGGACTTAATTATTTAGAGCCAAAGATGGTTCTAGGTTTCTATATCACAAGGACTGCAAATATTTGCCAAGATGATCAGCTTTTTATTGGGTATGCTGGTCATAGACTTGGATTAGCTGTCCCAAAACAAACCATCTTTAGATGGATTGTTAAGTGCATAACTGAGTGTTACTCATTGGCTGGCAAGGATTCACCTGAAGGTCTAAGAGCGCATTCTACTAGAGGAGTGGCTGCTTCATCGGCTCTTGAAAGAGGTGTACCAGTGAGCAACATTTGCAGAGCTGCGACATGGAAGTCCCTGCATACATTTAGACAATTCTACTGTGTAGATTATTTTTCAGGGGAGGAAGCCAAATTTGGCAAAGCTGTCCTCCATAACATTAACAAGTAAATTCTTAGCACCCTCCTCCAAACTCAAACTGCTTTGGGAGTCTATCAAAGAGGAGGAATAAATGGGAGGACACAATCCATTCGAAGAACAAGTTACTTAACCCTGGTAACGTTCTTTCGACTGGATGTTCCTGCCACGTATTCCTCATCGCCCTCCCATCCATCCCCTTGCCTAGAATTTCTGTGTCTTACACCTGCCTTTCTCGCAACGTCAGGACTATCTCCTTCTGGAACACAGCATGCTACTTAAGGAGGGGAAAAAACTAAGAACTGACGTAACGTTCAGCGCGTGTGCCAATATATACAGCTGCACGACGCTCGATCCTATGAACAAATCTTCCTAAGCAAGCTGACTGTAAAGTCCTACCCCTGAAGTTGCTATATTTTCTTCTATTTGACTTTTTAGTAAGATTTGAGGATCCCTGACAAGAGCCAGATAAAGATCTCAGAAAGGTTTGCTGAAATAGTAGAATGTCTATACTCTTATTTCACACTAATTGGATAAAAACTTGATCCCTTGTGGGTTTAATTCTGCTTCTTGTTTCCTTTTGCTGCTCATAGATGAATATCACTTGCCGAGTTTGCAGGTTTTCGTATTTTGCATTTAGTCATTGATGGATGGCTTCAAGACTCAAGTCTTTGTTCCAAAGAGTTTAAGTATTGCAGATCGAGGCAATTTGTTTTCTGAGAGTAAACCACTTTGAGTGAGTCTTTAGTGACTGCCCTCCATGCATCCCATGCCGGAGTACTCCCGTTGCGTTGTACGCTCAATTTGCTCAGATAAAGTGGACCCTATGTTTTGGGATTTCCAGGTCTGAAGGATTTGAACGTCTTTGTAGCACGGAAGCAGAAGAGACTTGCAAAGCCTCAGGCTAATATTCCATTATTTTTGCAAGTCTCCCTTCTGCGCGATTGATTCTACAGAGGCAAATGATCAAAAAACTTGTGAAAGAGCTCTTTCATCTGCAGTCCTGGTGGTATCAAGTCCAACCATTCTGCTAAAGGATGTATTGAGTACATACTGCTTCTAACGTCAGAGTCCACCTGAGGTGCCTTTGAGGCATTATTTTACTAGCCAGTGGTGCTTTGTAAGTGCTTCGTTACTAGGCTCGAGTGCACTCCATACTTAGCATTGGAACTTGTCCCTATTACCCACTTATGTGTGCTAACTTTATCTTGCATGCTGAGCCACAAGCAACAGCCAACAAGCCTAATGATCCCTTCGGATTCAACCATCACTGGAGACACCCAAAGCCTCAAGCATCAGTCCTGGTAGACATTAAGTCTCCTAATACGATGGTCTGTCACACAGTGCCGTGTCTCCATTGACAGTAAGGAATGTGGTGCCCGATATAAACATTTCTAGTTTGGAGAATGGCAAGAAGAAGGCCAGAGGTCTCTTGGTCCTTGCTGCATCAATTGAATCGGAGGCTCACGTACTGACACACCGGGTACCTAGCCCCTTTTGCTTTATCTGGTCATCAGGGGACCTGTCTATGGCCATATTGGATCCCTGTCCCAGGAGGGGTGTCTGTCTGAATATTGCAGGCTTTAGGGAAAATGCTGGAAATCTTTAGGACTCTTCCCCAACAAAGACTTTGGATAGCCTTCACATTTATGCTTGCATCTCACTTGGCTCTGACAGAAAAGAATCAGAGTCCTGCCTTCATCCATCTCGAGGATGCTTTATATTACCATTCCTGATCTTTCAAGGACACATGTCCCTTTGTTGCATCCATTGATGGTGTTGAATACATAACCTGCAACGTTTTTGAATACATAACCTGTAACATGGCCATAGGTCTATAGAATAAGTGTGATGCCTTTTTAAATAATATTTTGGAATTGTACTATAATAGTTTTGAATGCAATACGTATTTAGAGTGTTTTTTAGGAATAGAGACTGTTGGAATTATTTCATAATTGTTTTGAATCCAATTTGAATGAAGTATGGATGTGCCAGTGTTTGGTCAGGAGGCTTCATAAAAAGCAAGCAGACTTTCTAATGACAGTTTTCTTCCTGTCACCATAGCCCACATTTTCTCTATACTTCTGAAGGATCTGATGTTGTGGACGGTCTGAAGGAGTCTTCACCTTCTCCATTCCCCATGTTCGTTTTAAGGTTGGTCCCTCCAACCAAGTGTCGGAGAACATAGGAATACCCATACAAAATGACTTTGCAAAGGTTCCATAGCAACAGGAAAGGTTCGACTCCCTACTTTAATGCTTAACCATGAGTGCCTGACTGCCGTGGGGAACGGGATGAACCAAAACAGGCTCAAACTGAACGGTGATAAGACAGAGGTTCTGGTGGTAGTGTGCCCCCCCAATCCATCACTTTGGGTGTCCTCTTTCTGGCCTACATCTTTAGACAACCTTCCCATTCCCACCGGGAAGTTTAAGAATTTAGGAGTCACGCTGACTGCCTCTCTTTCTATGGAGAGTCAAGTCGCCATGGTATGCAAAACTGGCCACCTTCAGTTGAAAGTTCTAAAAAAAAGTGTTGCCCTTCATCCCAGAACATCTTCGTCCCCCGGTCGTAGCTGCCCTTATACTTTCTCTGTTGGATTACTGTAATTCTTTATATCTTGGCCAACCAAGAGGTCTTATTCAGAGATTACAGCGCCTACAAATTCTGGCGGCTAGGACAGCCACCGGATCCCCTTATGGGGCACATATTTCCCCTGTCCTGCGCTCTCTGCACGGGCTTCCAGTATGTCAGCGCATCCAATGTAAGGCTCTGTGTATTGTCCATCGTTCCATTCACAACGTTGGTCCAGAGTTTCTAATCTCTAAGTCTGTGCGCTATCTTCTTAGTCGCCAGCTTCACTCGTCGTCGGCAGATCTGCTTGTTGTGCCATCCTTTAATCGTGCCAGGATAGATGGCCGTTCCTTCTCAATAGCCGCGGCCACTGCTTGGAACGAGCTACCGTCTTCTATAAAGAAGTTGGCCAGCCATCTGGCTTTTAGGAAAGCTGTGAAAACCTTTATTTTTTAGATCGGTTCTCCTCTTGCTGGCCTCTCTCTATCCATAGACATCTGTCTCTCCTTTAGTGCCAAGATGCCTTTGGGCGACCGTTGCTCTTAACAAGTTACAAATAATAATAATAAACTGGAGCGCTAAATATAGGGCAATGCATACCAACCCCTTCTGCACCTTTTTCCTTCCCTTGGCCCTGTCCTTCGTTGTCTCAGCAAAACACAGAACCTGGCTTCATCGGCTTCATCTCCCATGGAAAGGAGGCTATATTTCCCAACTCCAATGGGACTTAAAGCTGTTAAAATTATTACTTGCACCGTCACCAGGTGAACACAGTGGTAGTAGTGGCAGGTTACAAACACAAGAAGGGACTTGATTTATCTGGAGGTCTGCACCCTAATAGGACAGCAAAGTATTAAGCCAACATGAATGAAGCCAAGCAAATTGGCGTGTACTGAAAAAGTTGTATGTTCGGGCATTTGGACCCAGTCTCTAGAGCTATAAATCTAGTGATTGAGGTGCAGTGACAGCCATGGCTATGTTCTTCTTTTTAAAGAAAAGCCTAAGGTGTCATTTTCGATGGAGCATTGCATTAAGTGGAGGCTTTAAAACAAGGATTTTACGCCTCCATTTAACAGTCTAGCCCATTTCCGTGCCTTTTCAAGGTGTAGGAGAGAAGCAAATTGGAGTTTGCATCTCTGCTTTGCTTTCCTCCTCCACCTTGGAAGAGCACCTGGTTTTATGCATGCTGGAGGTTTTGATGCAGACTTAAACCTACTTTATTCCTATGTAGTATACCTCACATTTATAGATGGTAAATAGCTGGTGGATTCCATAGGAATCCATAATAAAATGCCAACTGCAAAGTTTAATTTTGCAAGCTGCATTTTATGTGTCACAAAATGTAGAGTAAACGTGAAGTGGACAGGTAATTTTACATTGATTTACTCTTCACTGTCTGCTTTGTGAATGAGGAAAATTGCATGCAAGGGATCCAACAGCACATAAGTAATCCACCTAATGTTGGTAATCCACTGCATGCAATTAGCATTTTTTACAAAATGACTGCATAATAGAACAGGTATTCAACCTCTTATTCAATAGGCACATGGTTTCTGCTGCTGTTAACGTCTTCGACCATCGCCCCATCTAAGGTTCAAAAGATATGCTTTTAAGGCCATTCTTTCTCCTCATAAATAGAGGTACAGGGTCTTACAGGCTTCTGAGGCTTCACTCATGTAAGCGGCAGACCACTCTGTTTCTCAAAGGGAAGAGTATCTAGGAGCTTCTCCTTCTGTAATACCTAGAAAATAGAAAGTAGCACAGCTGAATCCCCTTGAGTTGTTGGGTGTGGGGGGCAATCATGTCTGGTGGGCAAAATAATAGCAAATCCTCTTTCTACCTACTTCAAGATCAACAGGGCCTATTTAGATGTCCTACAAAGGCTTCAGCCTAATAGAAGGCATTTGTAATCTCTAAAAGATTCATTATAAGCAACTACCAGCTTGTATAGAATGATTTACTTCAGTAGTTTTATAGTGTGCTACATTGTGAGCAAGCCGCTTCAAAGCGCCCATGTGAAGCAAAAAAAAGTGGGGTGGGAAGATAGTAAGCATTTTAGTTTACAACAATTACAACAGGGTATAGGCTTAAAGGTGATGTTCGCGCAGAAATGTTATTGGCCCAATCGATCGGCATGTATTTTGGAGCATGCATCGATCGATCTTAAAAATAAATTCCAATGCATCTGACCTTAGTTTTTCTAGTTTAGACAAATGAAAGTGACGGACCGGGTACCGCCATCTTGCTCTAATCCTATCCGTTGATCCATTGCCCTAAGTTCAAGTAATTCAGATCACCTGCCCCTAAAGCTGACACCACTAGTCAAAGCAATATGCTCCAACTATTTTCTTGACCCACATCATAACCTTATCTAATGCAGAACCAGGAACATTAACACACAACGCGAAAGTTTTGTTTCTTTTCACAAAAAGGAGAAACAAACCTATTTTGGAGAAAACCGCATTAGTCAGGAATGTAACAAGTACTTTTATTTTTGACATAACGCTAAAGAAAGAAGATAATGTCCATGAAAACATAAATAACCTTTGCCAATAGATGTTATAGCTAGCAAATATTGCATAGTTCGCATTTTATCTAGAACTCTCAATGTTCCTCATATAATGCTGATTGCGTTCATCGATCGATTAATCCCAGTATTTGCGTTCTTTAGTGAAAGTTCTGTGTAGTTAAATCTAATGCGCTTATGTTCCATCACCGATGTTTCATCAGCGCACATGGTGTTCTGTTACTGAGAAGAAAGGAGTTGTTTCACTTTCAAATGCAACACTTTCACATCTGCATGTTTTCAGACCCTGAAGGCTGGCATGTTGCTCCTTATTGCTACTATTGCAAAAGGACACATTGGTGTCTGATGAAGGTCGCAGATAATGGTCATCACAGATGCGTTGTTCACGATAATTGTCCAATTCTTTATTTTTTATTTATTTTATTTGTAACGCGCATAATAGCGCTAGACATGACACACACGTAAAAATCATTACAAATAGGCAGGGAGGAGTGGGCTAGGTCCAGGGAGGCTGGGATGAGCTTATTAGATCAGTGGGAGAGTGCGGTTTTGATATCACATTTTGTCAATCTCCAGCACTGCCAGAAATGTTGTCAGGCCTAGTACAATAGTCGCTTGTTTTGTTCCTCTGCCCGCTCCGCCCTCTCCTTCACCTTTTGTCAATCTCCAGCACTACCAGAAATGTCATGAGGCCTAGTACGATAGTCGCTTGTTTTGACCCTCTCCTCCCCCCCCCCCTCACCTTTTGTCATTCCCCTGCACTACCAGAAATGGCATTAGGCCTAGTACAATAGTCCCTTGTTTTGTTCCTCCCCCCACCCCCCCTCCTTCACCTTTTGTCAATCTCCAGCACTACCAGAAATGTCATCAGGCCTAGTACGATAGTCGCTTGTTTTATTCCTCTCCTTCCTCCCTCACCCCCTCACCTTTTGTTATTCCCCTGCACTACCAGAAATATCATCAGGCCTAGTATGATAGTCGTTGTCTGCCTCATCTCGTACCTACCCCTCCCTCCTGCCCTCCCTCCTTATCATTGTCAAAGCTCTTGCACTATCTGAAATGTCGTCAGGCCTAGTACGATAGTGAATTTCACATTCTTAATGTCTCATGGCCTTGTAAGAATGCCATTGTGTTTTCCCTTGCTCCCTCCCTTGCCTTGAAGTGCTTTGAAACACATGTGTATAGGCGCTGTACAAATAAACTGTCAATATCAATGTTGAAAAGCTGGAACACGCTCTTACAACTTGGGTCAGGGCGTTGCAGCATCTGGACGCATAGTGCAGAAAGGGCCCTTGTGTAACTATGAAAAGTTTCGATTGAGGGGTTTGCAGAAGATGAGAGTTGTTTGAACAGAGAACTCTCCGATCAGGCAGTCAGGAAAGTCTACAGGCCGGGTAGCTGGGGCTCTTGCCATAGAGGCACTTATGAGAGTTTGGTAGGTGACTCTACTCTCCACTGGTAATCAGTGCAGAGCTCTCCTTGCATTTAAAATGTGATCAGTTCTCTGCAGGCCCACAACAACGCGTACTGCATTATTTCTTTATTAGTTAATATGCTTACAGCCAACGCATACTGCACTATTCTGGATCACCTGCAAGCGGACCATTTCACCTTTGCCAATGCCTTGCAGAGAGACTTGCACGGTAATCCAAGCGAACCCCAAAAATCGCCTTGGCAATGGTGACCCACTTAGAGGGATTAAGAAAGGGCCTGAGTTGCGCAGGAAGCGTCAGGTAATATGCCGATCTAGAAACAAGGTTATTAATATTCAACTTCATAGTTGCGTGGCAATGGTACAGCCTGTGATCGCAAACGACTGGTGTTAGGAAAGATTTCGTAATTGTAGGTAATTTTCCTTCCATGTGGCAACCCCTAAACTTTTTGCTGTTGTTTTCACCTTGTTCTTGACTTTGCCAGAGAAGTGCAGCCTTCTGCCGCACTCCTCTGGGCTTTCGCTCCTTTTCTTACAGGGAAACTGACATGCCCTTAAGACAGTCAGTACCGGGGAACGCTGTTTCCCGTAGTTTCTTTAATCATGTTGCGGCTTTAGTGCAACATGACACAAGAGGGCACTGTAAGCTAAGTTACAGCTCTCTTGGGTCTCTAGCCTTCTACAGGCCCTAGATACTCTTTTAGGATGGTATTTTGATCGGTGCAAGTCATTCAGGGACTGGAATGGTGGCAGCGATCGTTTTGTTTATTTTGAGCTCCTTTTGGCGTTCTGAGCACGTTTTTCGCACTGAACCCAAAATGGTGGCCTGGCTCCCAAAATGGCCAGACCACGAGGCTCCTTTGTCCTGTCCACTGACCGTCTTGCTCCCTTCACCTTCCCCAGGTCGGGCGACCCGGGGCCTTCCTTATTTGGGCATGCACTTTCCCGCGAAACCTGGTTGCTTTCGCGGGCTTCTACACGTCGTTTGTGTGCCTCCAGGGTGTGGGCTGGGATGTCTGGTCCCAATACACATCCTGGGTGCCAGAGAGTCTAGGGTGGTGTGAATGCCTGGGACCACCGTGGTCCTTGATTGGTCCACGTATGGTATGTGTGTTGATGAGCGGATCTCCCATTGGCTCCCCTCCGTTTTGGCGCGAAGGGAACCGTGGATAAGAGGGAGCTGGAAACACCACTACCATGTCGATCTCCTGAGGTCTCACGAACGAAGGAATACAGGAGCCAAGTATCCTGCAACCACGAGGCTGGACCGAGGAATCGCTGGTGACCCGCTGAAGGAATCCTCCTTTGCACTGCTGTCGTCCTGTGAAACCCTTTCCTCCTTGGATCGAACCAGAAGGCCTGTACTGGTGCTTCGACCTTTGGAATAGCAGGAACAGCTATTCCCGGCGACTTCATCATCTCCTGCCAAGTAAGCCTTCGGAAGTGTCTCTGGGCCATCCAGTTGACTGACCAGCTTACAAGGGAGTCCTGCTCTGCAACTGCCGCCAGGTTGTGTTGTATTTCGAGTCCTTGTCACTCTCCCACGCTTCGTACGCTTGGCGTTCCCAAGTCTGAAGGGAGGAGTGTACATTTGGCTTGAATACACACGGCCGCTCCGTTGTCCTGCTGCGGCAACAAACTGTGCTGGTTTCGTCGATTGGGACGTCTTTTTGCTCTACACGACTACGAGGCGTTCCCTGCTCTTCTGAACCTGCCAGCTGCTGAAACTAACGTGGAGAAGCCTGGGTCTGCTTGCTTCGGGGACCGGTGAGTAGTTTAGCTAGGATCTGGTCGCCCTCCTGCAGTATCCCATTGCTTTTCCCTGCTGTGTAAAAACAGCACCCTTTTGGCCGTACTCGCGCTCTGCTTCTGCCCGCTGTGGAGGCTGCGCTTGAGTTGCGGAACCTGTTCTCCTTCTGCTGTGCACTAACCCGAACTGCCTGACTTCCTCCGAAGAGCTTCCCCTTTTGCCCGTTGGCACCGGCGTGGCAGGTACTTTGAGCACAAGGCTCCACTCTTCGCAGGGCTCGGACTTCCATCTAGTTAGGTGCCTCTGAAGGCGAACTGAGTCTAAAGCGTTATCGCACTGCCTGTTTTCCTTTCCTTTCAGGTGGACTACATATTTCGTGCTTTAAACGCTTGCGACTGTGTATTTGTATATATATTGTGTTGATATGGTATGTGTTGGTTTAATATTGTGATATTGTGATTTTCTCGCTACGGTCATTATTTTAAAGGCCTTAAAATAAATGGGTATCTATTTTTGATATAACAACTGTTTGGAGTAGTTTGTAAGCGCTCTTGCTTTGTGTGCTCATTGCGGGCTTTCAGTCACCCTCACCCCTCTTGAGACCTAGTCTTGACCGCCGCGATCGCTACCTTAATTGGTCTGGCTCGTCCAGAGGTTACCCTGTTCCAAGTAATTAGGTTGGCCTTCTGAACTTCTGCGCCACCAGGACAGAGTTCAGAAATCCGTCTTAACAAATTGGTGTACAGCGGTGGGATACGACTGAAGGTACCCAGTGTTGCGCTCGAACTAAGGCATTTCAGGTTATTCCAAACAGTGCACGTAGTGAATTGTTGTAATATAACTTTAAAAAGGCCATAGTCCTATCAAACAGTATGGAAACAAATGCCTTGTTAACTTTAAATGCTTCCAAATCAGAAACATTGAAGAAGATGTGTGCGGAGAGAGGTGTTTCCTCTCAAGGCACTAAATTGGAAATGATCCAAAGAATCGTGGCGTGGCAAGAAGCGCAGCTTGACGCTATAACTTCTGAGGACAGTGCGGAAGGTGGTGGGGCTGCTCTCACTGGTAGAACCGACGGTTCTGCCGCTGCACTGATCCATCGCGACCACGAGGACAGGGAGGACGAGATGTCTAATGTTTCCTCTGCCAGTGTTGATGGGGATGCTATGTTTGAATTCAAGAAGGAAGAGCTGCGGTTTAGGCAGCAGGAGCTTGAATTAAGCATAGCAAAACTAAAAATCGAACAGGCAGAAAAACAAAAAGACAGGGATCACCAGTTGGAACTGGCCAAGCTTCAGGTTGCAAATGGGTCCAAGGGTCCTGGACATGGGTCTGGGGCTTCCTCTCATCCACGGTTTCCAAAAGATCTGCTCAGTGTGTATGAAGAAAGGAATGACATTATGGACTGGCTGAATGCGTTTGAGTATGCATGCGAGGTTCAAGAAGTTGACAATGCTGATAAGATTGCGTGGTTGCTCAGTAGACTGCCCCATTCTGGCTGCAGTGCCATTATGGAAATGTCGAAGGCTGAGCGGGCTGATTTCGCAATGTTAAAGCAAACTCTCATTTTAAAGTTTGGGAAGACTCCGGCCCAATATTTAAAGCGTTTTCGAGAGTATAAGAAAAAGGAAGGTGGTACTTGGGTATCTTATGTCGCTGAATCTTTGAAAAACTTAACTGGCTGGGTCGAAGGTTATAAGGTTTCTACCTTCGAAGGCATGATCAATCTGGTCATGCTGGAACACATTTTTGCTTCTTCTTCCCCGGAGCTTAAGCAGCATTTGGCCGATTCGAAGGAGATAGATCCTAAGAAGCTGGCCATTGCAGCAGACTTATGGGTGTCACATGGAGTGTCCCATAAGGACAAAACTCATCCTGGTAAGCAGGAGGAAGGGAAAAAGTCCAAAGATATGGAGGGTGGGGAATCTGCTAAATCTTCTTCCCATAAGGGCCACAAAAAGAAAAACAAGGGTAAGACACAAGAGAACTCACAGGGTAGTGGAGGTCAGCCTCCGAAACAGAACTCTGGTTACAATAAGCCTCCCTACGTAAACAGACCCACTGGGGCTTGTTTTTCTTGTGGAGCAACTGACCATGTGAAGGGGGATCCCCGGTGTAAGGTTAGACCTTTGGGGGTCCACTCCGCTAATCTGGCCTTCTCCTCCTACGAGGAAGAAGAGATTACAGGAGCATCCTTCTCCTCAGACTCATTTCCCAGCGGGATAGAGGCTGAGGTAGTTTTAGTGTCCCTGGGTTCCTGGGAGCCTAAAGTCGCAGAGGCTTATGCTAGGATTCCGGATAATACCAAGCACTACTTTAAAGACAGTGTTCTGATCAATGGAGTGGATACTCCAGCTCTTAGGGATAGTGGGTGCAGGCGCACTGTAGTGGATTCTACCTTGGTAGACTCAGAGGAAGTTGCCAGAGCTACTCTGATGCCCACTAAGTTGGCTGACGGCCCCCTCCGTATGTTTCCCGTGATCCCTGTAAATCTTACTTTAAATGGTACAGCAGTCAGGATTCCAGTGAGCATTCAGAGAAACGTCCCGGGAAAGGTCTTGTTGGGTAATGATCTCAGAGCTTTAGGGCTCGTAGGAGACACTGCCGAAAGACCCTACACACGGTCTCAAGCACGGGCAGCATTGGCCAAGTCCAATACGCCGCCCCAGCCGAAGGGGAAACCCAAGGCGAAAGGAGTCTACAAGTCAAGACGAGGGAAAGAGAATATTCCCCCGAGCTCGCCTACCACTGCGGTGGAGGAAGTTGGTCAATCGCCCGGGCCTGACGAGGAGGTGGCGATGCCTGAAGTATTCGACCCCAACGATCATCCTGAACTAAAAGACTTTTTAGTTGAAGGAGGTCCTGATAGGGACGAATTCAGTAAAGGCCAACGTGAGTGCCCATCTCTGGAAGGCCTAAGGAGACAGGCCTGCTCCCAGCTTGAGGGTGAACCTCCTGGGAAGCATAGGATTTATTGGGAAGGTGGACTCCTGTATAGTGAGCCCACAGAGTCTACAGAAGGAGACCATAGGAGGTTGGTGGTTCCCCTTGCTGTTAGGCCCTTCCTCCTGCAGTTGGCGCATGAAGTTCCCCTTGCTGGTCACCTTGGTATGAAGAGGACCAAGCAAAGGTTATCCATGCACTTCTACTGGCCCAAGATGGGGGTGCAAGTAGACAGTCACTGCAGGAGTTGTGCCTCCTGCTAGTTGTCTGGTAAGGTTGGCGCGACAATCCAAGCTCCGTTGGTACCGCTCCCAATTGTGGGGGTACCATTTGAAAGGGTAGGGATCGACATGGTTGGTCCCCTTGACCCGCAAACATCCTCAGGCAATAGGTTTACCCTGGTGCTGGTCGACCATGCAACCAGGTATCCTGAGGCCATCCCATTGAAAACTGTAACTGCCAAGTCAGTTGCAGAAGCTTTACTCGGCAGATTTACTAGGGTTGGCTTCCCTAAAGAAGTTGTGTCGGATCATGGCAGCAACTTTATGTCGAAGTATAGGCAGGCTATGTGGAAAGAATGTGGGGTCACCTACAGGTTCTCTTCTGCATACCGCCCCCAGACCGATGGTCTGGGGGGGGCGTTTCAACAGGACGTTAACGAGCATGATTGGGGCTCTGAAGGAGCCTCAGAGAAGAAAATGGGATCTTCTTGTTTCATGCTTACTGTTTGCCTACCGAGAGGTACCACAGGAGGGTGTTGGCTTCAGCCCCTTCGAACTTCTGTTCGGTCATCCCGTACGGGGACCCTTAGCCATCGTCAAAGAGGGATGAGAGATGCCCACTCCCCCTGTTACTACCAATGTAGTTGATTATGTGCTAGGGCTCAGAAAACGGATGGTACTTCTGGTGGGCTTGGCTAGTGATAAATTGAAGGCAGGGCAAGCGCTGGTGAAACATTGGTACGACCAGAAAGCTTCCCTCATCAACTTTACACTTGGTCAGCAAGTCCTGATCATGAATCCCATAAGGCCTCGAGCTTTACAGGACAAATGGTCAGGCCCTTACCCAGTGGTGGAGCCCCTGGGTGAGGTTAACTATTCAGTGGACCTTGGAAGGCCTGGACAGGCTCCAAAAGTGTTTCACGTGAATAGGCTGAAGGCTTTCGTCCCAAGCGGCGAAATCGCAGCACTGCTATTTGCTTCTGACGTTGAGGAAGAGGAGTCTGAACCTCTCCCCGACCTGTTCAAAAGCAGTCCTTCAGAAAGCTCTTTTGAGGGTGTCCGAGTGGTCCCTCACCAAAATGGACAAGGCTCAGTGGTTTACCTTGGACATGAAGTAGGTGGAGGGAGGAGACAGCCTCTATCCAGTAAGGTACCAGCAGTACAAGACTGGTCTACCCCCACTACGCAAACCCAAGTGAGAGCCTTTTTAGTACTCACGGGGTATTACCGCAATTTTGTGGCAGACTATGGCACCATAGCTGCTCCTCTGACTGCCCTCACAACTCCGAAGAAACCCAAGAAGGTAACTTGGACCGACGAGTGTGAGAAGGCCTTCAATGGCTTAAAAGACTCCTTGTGCCAGGCCCCTGTCCTTAGGGCCCCTGATTATCAAAGACCTTTTATCGTGCAGACGGATGCCTCTGACACTGGGATAGGAGCTGTACTATCACAAGTAGATGAGAAGGGTAAGGCACACCCTATCGGTTTTATTAGTCGCCAGCTTAAGGACAGAGAGCTCAGATGGTCCACGGTAGAGAAAGAATGTTTCTCTGTTGTGTGGGCCCTAATGAAGCAGAGGCCCTACCTCTATGGGACCCACTTCACTGTGCAGACTGACCATAAGCCGTTAAAGTGGCTAATGAACATGAAGGGGGAGAATCCAAAGTTGCTTAGGTGGTCCATAAGTCTACAAGGCTTCGACTTCACTATTGAGCATAGGCCAGGTGTCCAACATAGCAATGCTGATGGGTTGTCCAGAATGTTTAACCGACCTGAACAAGAGACTCATCCAGGGGTGGATTAGTTCCCCCTGTCCATAGTCTGGGAGGGGCGAGTGTTAGGAAAGATTTCGTAATTGTAGGTAATTTTCCTTCCATGTGGCAACCCCTAAACTTTTTGCTGTTGTTTTCACCTTGTTCTTGACTTTGCCAGAGAAGTGCAGCCTTCTGCCGCACTCCTCTGGGCTTTCGCTCCTTTTCTTACGGGGAAACTGACATGCCCTTAAGACAGTCAGTACCGGGGAACGCTGTTTCCCGTAGTTTCTTTAATCATGTTGCGGCTTTAGTGCAACATGACACAAGAGGGCACTGTAAGCTAAGTTACAGCTCTCTTGGGTCTCTAGCCTTCTACAGGCCCTAGATACTCTTTTAGGATGGTATTTTGATCGGTGCAAGTCATTCAGGGACTGGAATGGTGGCAGCGATCGTTTTGTTTATTTTGAGCTCCTTTTGGCGTTCTGAGCACGTTTTTCGCACTGAACCCAAAATGGTGGCCTGGCTCCCAAAATGGCCAGACCACGAGGCTCCTTTGTCCTGTCCACTGACCGTCTTGCTCCCTTCACCTTCCCCAGGTCGGGCAACCCGGGGCCTTCCTTATTTGGGCATGTACTTTCCCGCGAAACCTGGTTGCTTTCGCGGGCTTCTACATGTCGTTTGTGTGCCTCCAGGGTGTGGGCTGGGATGTCTGGTCCCAATACACATCCTGGGTGCCAGAGAGTCTAGGGTGGTGTGAATGCCTGGGACCACCGTGGTCCGTGATTGGTCCACGTATGGTATGTGTGTTGATGAGCGGATCTCCCATTGGCTCCCCTCCGTTTTGGCGCGAAGGGAACCGTGGATAAGAGGGAGCTGGAAACACCACTACCATGTCGATCTCCTGAGTTCTCACGAACGAAGGAATACAGGAGCCAAGTATCCTGCAACCACGAGGCTGGACCGAGGAATCGCTGGTGACCCGCTGAAGGAATCCTCCTTTGCACTGCTGTCGTCCTGTGAAACCCTTTCCTCCTTGGATCGAACCAGAAGGCCTGTACTGGTGCTTCGACCTTTGGAATAGCAGGAACAGCTATTCCCGGCGACTTCATCATCTCCTGCCAAGTAAGCCTTCGGAAGTGTCTCTGGGCCATCCAGTTGACTGACCAGCTTATAAGGGAGTCCTGCTCTGCAACTGCCGCCAGGTTGTGTTGTATTTCGAGTCCTTGTCACTCTCCCACGCTTTGTACGCTTGGCGTTCCCAAGTCTGAAGGGAGGAGTGTACATTTGGCTTGAATACACACGGCCGCTCCGTTGTCCTGCTGCGGCAACAAACTGTGCTGGTTTCGTCGATTGGGACGTCTTTTTGCTCTACACGACTACGAGGCGTTCCCTGCTCTTCTGAACCTGCCAGCTGCTGAAACTAACGTGGAGAAGCCTGGGTCTGCTTGCTTCGGGGACCGGTGAGTAGTTTAGCTAGGATCTGGTCGCCCTCCTGCAGTATCCCATTGCTTTTCCCTGCTGTGTAAAAACAGCACCCTTTTGGCCGTACTCGCGCTCTGCTTCTGCCCGCTGTGGAGGCTGCGCTTGAGTTGCGGAACCTGTTCTCCTTCTGCTGTGCACTAACCCGAACTGCCTGACTTCCTCCGAAGAGCTTCCCCTTTTGCCCGTTGGCACCGGCGTGGCAGGTACTTTGAGCACAAGGCTCCACTCTTCGCAGGGCTCGGACTTCCATCTAGTTAGGTGCCTCTGAAGGCGAACTGAGTCTAAAGCGTTATCGCACTGCCTGTTTTCCTTTCCTTTCAGGTGGACTACATATTTCGTGCTTTAAACGCTTGCGACTGTGTATTTGTGTATATATATTGTGTTGATATGGTATGTGTTGGTTTAATATTGTGATATTGTGATTTTCTCGCTATGGTCATTATTTTAAAGGCCTTAAAATAAATGTGTATCTATTTTTGATATAACAACTGTTTGGAGTAGTTTGTAAGCGCTCTTGCTTTGTGTGCTCATTGCGGGCTTTCAGTCACCCTCACCCCTCTTGAGACCTAGTCTTGACCGCCGCGATCGCTACCTTGATTGGTCTGGCTCGTCCAGAGGTTACCCTGTTCCAAGTAATTAGGTTGGCCTTCTGAACTTCTGCGCCACCAGGACAGAGTTCAGAAATCCGTCTTAACAACTGGTACTCATCGGCAACTGGGGTGCTGTGCCCGCAATCATAAGCTCTGTCTTTGTGTAGTTAAGTGCAAGACAGTTGTCCATCATCCATGATTCAATGAGATCATAAATGTTACCAGTGATGGTATCTTTTATATGATCCCCAAGAGCATGATAAGACACTGTGTGTCATCAGAATTGTTTGCATACACTACCTCTTTGGCCTCTAGCATCGCAAAGAGGTGAATTGTGTAGATGTTAAAGTGTTGGTGATACACACACCCCTTGAGACCAGGCAGTCATCAGCCATAGAATTGTTGCAGAATACTTTGGCTTTCTTCCCAGAGAGAAAAGAATACATCCACTCTGTTGCCTCAGAGGAAAAGTAAACTGAATTCCGTAATCTTGGGTTGAATATTGCATGGTTCACCAGGTCGAAAGCAGAGAATAAGTCAAGTAGCATCAGAAGCAATGTGCTTCCTTTTAGAAACTAGTGCATAATATTTGCCTTAAGATCTAATTGGGTGGTTTCGGTGCTGTGGGCACTGCTGAAACCTGACTGCTTGTGTCCTAGTATGTTATATGCTTGCAAGAATTCTTGGATCTGAGTGTATGCAACCTTGTCTAGATTTTTTAACAAAAAAGGTAGCTTAGTAATGGGGCAATCATGTTCTTGTTGAGCAGGATCCAAAGATGGTTTCTTCAGCAATGGAGAAATCCATGCTTGCTTGATCGAGGATGGGACAATGTTTTCCCGGAAAGAACAATTCACACATTTTGTGATTAGTGATATCAACTGCAGTGCACAAGTTTTGACGACTGATGCAGGGCAGATATCTCTGAAGAAGCTGTCAACTGCAAGATTGAACAT
This sequence comes from Ambystoma mexicanum, assembly GCF_040938575.1. NCBI lineage: Eukaryota > Metazoa > Chordata > Amphibia > Caudata > Ambystomatidae > Ambystoma > Ambystoma mexicanum. The sequence goes on from NC_090932.1 coordinate 128,511,802, forward strand.
CGGTAAAATGTCGCTATCTAAATTTGAGAATACCCACTTTATAATAGAATAAACGCAGGACATAAATGTGTTAACTAACAATTTACGTTAAAATTAACACATTTGATGTCTATTCTTTGCATCAAAGTGAACATTCATCCATCACATTGTATCAAGCATACAGCACACATGCCATCCTTTGTCGCCTAAGTATCATGTAAAACTATGCATAGATTATTTGTTGAGTTTCCATTCTCTCTATGTGATGGTGACCAACTGCTTCATATGACAGAACTCGGTAATAGAAACGTAACTTTCTTATGTTCGCTTTCAATCTAGCTTATCAATTCTTTGTGGATATTCGACACATTGTGTCCTTCAAATTTTTATTATGGATGTTTCAAGGACCAATAACAATGAGACCCTTTATTGTGTGTTCTCAGCCAGCCACGGTTTGGTTTTCAGAGAAACATGCCACAAAAATGAACAATATTATTTTCTGCTTTCAATGACAAGCTGTGCAGTGAAACACAATGAAATATTTCAACTATTCACAAAGCCAAATATCTACTTCCATTTTAACAGTATCAAGGCGCCTGGTCTCACAACATTTACAGATTCTTTCTGAAGGCAAGTCCCTGTTTACTGCCACTCCAGAGTGAATACAACCCTCTAGAGAAATAAGCCAGGAGATAGATTGCAAGGATAACAATGTGTAATTGTACAGAATACAAAATATCAGGAAAGGACTCTGCTGCTCGAGAACGTTCTGCCTTTAGAATGAATGTCAGCCCTTTTTGAGAGGCCACAGCATCATCAATGACATTACATATAGGCTCTAAGCCCACACAGTCGATTGGTAAGAGAATAAACATGATCCTTCTCCATAGGGGATGCCAGGAAACAATTGGTTGATTTCTCTGTCGGCTGGCGAGCTCCATGTGGGTCAGCTGGGCTCATCTCGCTGAGGAGTGAAGGTCAGGTCTCTTACAAGATACATTGTGCAAACTAATCTAAAATGCTAAACCTACAACTACATCACTCTGTCATACTGCTGGAAGGCTTGTAGCTGGTGCCAGGGGGAAGGGAGGAAGAAATACAGTCACACTACACTGACCCACACATTCTGGGCTTTATTGATACCGCTCCTTTTGCACCCTTTTGCACCCAAGGTTATCCACCCTTGTTTTTGATCTATAATGTATCCCTCCTTGTACTTTGCAGTACAAAGGATGTATTTGTACAGAGAGGTGAAACTGTCATGCATGCTTAGATCTTTTATAGTCAGTGGTTTATGGTTGGAATTGGGGTTGAGAATGCAGGGGGATGGCGCTCAGGTCAGCGTTGTGGGCTGTGGCTCTGGGTGTCTGGGTGGGGTTAGAGACCTGCTGGTAGCTTAACTGTGATGAATGGGCACTGCGAGGAGCCTGGTGTTGTCTCACGGTCCGGCGGGACACATTCCTCCGAATGATACTGTGTAATTGCAACAGTGGAGGGACAAGAGGAAGCTTCTGTGAGAACGGGCCATGCAGGCCTGTCCTGTCTTACTGCTCTGGGCCTATTCGAGGTTTTCCATTGCTACCGCACTGCCATGCAAACTGAGTGCCTGCCATAACTAAAAAATGGCGTTTGCGTTGTATGCGCTATATGTCTATGCATCTATTATTTCAGTTCTACAATGGTTGTGCCGAGTTTCTTAGCATGTGTCTTCTCCCCCCTTCAACAGTATATGACCTCTTACGGAATTCGCCTTACCTGAAGGCGCCTAGGGGGGGGTGGGAAAGACTAATTTCCATCCCAACATTCCACAGATGTGTCTAAGTGAGGTGCAGACAGGCTCGGACTGGCCTACAGGGCAATAGGGCAATGCTCGAAACAAAAATGCCAAATGGTAGTGTGGGCCAGTTTCTTTGGTCAAAGTGTGCCACTTTTTTGCCCAATGTGTGCCACTTTGATGAGTTACTTCATGGTGTGGCTAGTAGTTTTGACCATTGTTGCTGAATAAATATTCTTTACATTTCATAATTTGTATTTCATGTTGGTATTATTCAAACAGTCTGTTACAAAAGTAATAAAATGCCATTTGCAACTGTGGGCCACTTTTTCATTTTGCCAGACACGGTTTTATGACCCAGTCAGACCCTTTGTGCAGAACACACACACACACACCACACATTGCTGTTTGCTAGTGTTCACAAACAAGCATTCCTGCCCTCCGCATGTATGTACTGTTTGGTATAGATTCACAGAAGGGGAGGCCATCCTGCAGCAGTGTGGTTGGGCTGCAGATCTGTCTGTTCATATGGTTCAGATCAGGCTAGTTGCATTACTGTCAAGTGCCAGTCTTCAATGTAAAATCAAGCAAAAACGTTCACAACAAAACCGAATTGTATTGTGCCTGTACACGTCCAAGCTATCTCTGCACTTCTCAAAAAACAGAATTTGAATACACAGCATGAAAACAGTCTTTTCCAACTTGACCCCAATTTGACGATTTTTGCAATTCTGCGCATTGATTACATCAATTCACCCTTGGGACTCTGCAATCTATTGCAACATTACTCAATGCACCTACTTCCCAGCACCTGATGATGTATTGCTGTTAGCTATCTAGCTATTCTCTACCCACCTTCATTGCGGATTAAAAAGCCAATTTCAGAATTCATATTGGACATATAGAGATGGTTACAGCGGGAAATACAGATTGTGGTGAATCAACTTCCGGGGCACCAGTGGTCCAGGGATGAATATTTGTTTCTAAACCATCACCTCTTGTACACTAGAAAGGATCCGAACTGATGGGAAGCGCAAGCAGATTATAAACTTCCTTGTCCAATTTTGGTAACGTGGACGGAACGTCAGGCTTATCTCCGAAAGGTTGTGGATCGTAGGTTAGTTGAAACAGTGAAAATACAATTATTACCCAATGAAAAAAAGGGACTGTCCAGGCAAGGTTATATACAAATATCTACTTTATTATCACAACAGACAGTTTGAGGGGCAGTGGCTAGGCAGCCATTCAGTAGGGATGCTTTTCTTGAAGCTCCTCAGACCCTGCAAGATCCTGGCTTGCAATATTGGCCCCAGCGCATGTGAATTCTCCACAATACACCACCAGAAGGATGAATGAAGTGGGCATAACTGTGGAGAAGCAGAACGTTGTGGGTGCACTGCGTGAAGAAATACTTCAGTGTTTGGAAAGACCGGACCAGCAGCGGCTTCAACAAGATGGCAGATGCGAGGCAGAAGCCTAGGTTCACACAAGAACAAAGCTGGAAGAGGTGGGGCGGACGTTACCAATACCCTGGAGGCGAGCTGGATCACTTTTGAATCCGCAGCGAAGCCCGAGGGTTAAGCGCATGCTGGAAGTAAACAGAGCAACATCCATGGTATGGATGGCCACACAGAGTGGGGAGAAATGTAGACGCCCGGGAGCCAAAGGACACAGTATTTTACATAAGCGGTGGACAAGGTGGCCGGAGGAGCCGCAAGCAGAGCAGCGAGTCGGAGGCAGAGGGGCTCATTGGAGATATATGCTGCCAGTCATGGAGCAATTGAGTTAAGCACGGATTGCATGCTGGGCAAGCCCTAATGTGCATTGTTGGTGCGGCGGCTGAGGAACATCATCCAACTGCACCCACCCATTGTCAGACTTTGGATAAGCGAAAGGAAGCAGCTCATTAGCTGTCTAGGAGGAGCGCAGCAGGCGGGCAGTGATATTAAACAGCACAGGCCCGCAATTGCATACGAGGGTGCGCACACCCTCTGAACGAACCGCTGAAGAGTATGGCAGACCAGAGTGCAATTGACATTTATGCAGGCAAGGCCCAGGAGTGGGGGAGAAACACGAGACACGTGCCGGAGCGCAATGAACATATTTCATCCAATATCAATTTAAGGGGACTAAAGTCAAACATATAGGAAGGCCATATTAAGCAACACACCCCATGTAGCATGGCCAGCTGTAGATAAGGACTGGCCATTCCAGCATACAGGGTCCAGCAGGGGAGCCTGGCCTTCGGCAGGGTGTGAGAGTACACACTCAGAAGGCTAATGTTAGCAATCAAGGGACAACAGCCCAAGGATAAGTCAATACAGTGACAAAGAGTAATCAGAAAAACAAAAGCTAGCCACCACTAGGCAAACGGGTCCCTGGAAGGGGCTCCAACATTTACATACTTCCTGAAGAACACAGGATCAGGCGGAAGCCCACAGGCACTGGCCAACCGGCCCGGGGTGAACCGCGTCAGGCAACATCACGTGGATAACCCATAAGTGCGCAAACAGCTATTTCCTGAAGCAGCATCAGGCTGCTAGGATAATGTCAATATATGTGGCGATACCCAATAGTGGATCACAACTGCAGAACTTGAGAGGCAGGCTAGCCTTCCTTGTATATAACAAACAGCCCCCACCGGACACAGCAGGAGACCTGTAGCATGGAATACAGACAAGCGTATAATTAAAGGGCGGAATTACCAGTTTCGGTAAAACCATTCATGGTGTCCAAGTCCCAAACAGCCTACATTGGACACTTTCACTAAATCCACGAACCTAACAGAAAACACCATACCAGTGGCCTCATCTTCCCAAAGGGTACAAGAGCAAGCGAAAGGGGACCAACAGGTCCTGGAAGCCATAGCTGCCCTGAAGATTGCGCTAGAAGCCAAAATGGATGCCGTGAACGTTCTGAGGCAAGATGTTTGGGCTTTTGCAGAATGCACAGGGACTCTGGGAAAAGAAGTAGCAGTGAACACAGCCGGCCTGAAAGACACCTCCAAGGACGTAACAGTACTGCCGCAGCAACTGCGGAATCTTGAGGGGAGAGCGAAAGATGCGGAAGGTTGAGCAAGACTCAATAACGTAAGAATCAGCAGCCTTCCCGAAGGGGAAGAGGGCTTGAGGCCCACCAACTTTATTGAAAACCTGCTACTACACGAAATTGCCCCGGGTGCCCTCACCCAGGGCTTCACAGTAGAAAGGGCACACAGGTCGCTGATGAAGAGACCGCTGCCAGGTGCCCCTCCGTGGCTCATAATAGCCAGGATACTCAATTACAAAGATGGAGAAAAGATCCTTGAACACTTTCGGAAAAGTGGCACAATACAGCTAGCATCAGCAAACATTACGGCATATCCGGACTATACCTTGCAGATGCAGAGACAAAGGATGCACTTCACGGCTGTCAAGCGGAGGCTACGTGGAGCGAATCTTAAGTACATGTTATTATATCCGTCAAGGTTGAAAGTGTTAAACAAAGGCAGAGCCATCTTCTACGACACCCCCGAGGACGCACATACATGGATGGACACGAAAATGTGCCAATTGAAGAGGCCCAACAGACGACTGATAAAGGAGAAACGTGCTGAAAGGTCCATGGTGTTCTGCGGATAGAGACCGGGCATGACCGGCAAACTGCAGTGGGCAAAGACCTTTTGCACACACCTCAGGCATTAATGCTTATGCACAACAGGAGCCTGCATTGCGCACTCCACCCGAGGACGCGCTGTATAGAAGTGTTCTTCCCCTCAGTGCAGATTTGTTTTTGGATACCAGTTGTTGAGTATCCTCCTGCCACACCCCAGTCACTGGGACAAGTAACTGGGGCAGGGGTGAGCAGCAGGGATGCCTGAGAACAAGGTATTGAGCTGTGCAACTGTTGAGGAGGGGCGGGGTGGGAGCTGGGGTAGTTGGAGGGAAGTTAGTAGCCCATAGATCCACACAGGGAATGTATGATTTGTGCATCAGTCTGTTGAGTTATGCGAGACAGCTTACATTGGATGGGGGTCCTTGGAATAGTCTTGTGGAATGTAAAGGGACTCAATAGCTATATTAAACGCAACAGAATAATGTTGTATTTGAAACGTCAGAAAATTGACATTGCACTCCTCCAAGAGACGCACCTCACAAAGGAAAGACAAACTGTCCTAGCTGAGAAATGGAGTGGCACAACTCTAGGCTCACCATACCCGGCATTTGCAAGAGAAGTTTTGATATGGGAGTCGCCGTCTGTACCATTTAAATTATTGAAAACGGTTGGGGGGACAAGGATGGTAGGATGTTCATTATCCAAGGGCTTGTGGAACAAAGAGAGCTCTCTATTATTAATACATATGCACCGAATCGCAATACTGCATCCTATTTTCACTCGTTATACCCCCAAATTGGCACATATAGGAATGGTACAATAGTATGCGGAGGAGACTTTAACTGCATGCTGAATCCAGACCTAGACAGGTCAGACAATAAATCTGTACATCCAGGTCCTCCAGCTAAAGCCTTGAATACGTTATTGTAAGCATTCAAATTGTCCGATATATGGAGAGCCCTACACCTGCATGCCGGGGGATATTCTCACTACACTGGCCCAAAGATCTATACACTAGACTACATATTCACGGGAAAGAGACTTTGGCCGAATTTAAGGAGGCAGAATATAGACCAGGGCTGCTATCTGAGCATGCTCCCCTAATGGTTACATGGCAAACCTACCCTACTAGGGCACGTATCCTGACCTGGAAGCTTAGAAGCGAGTCCCTCAAGGATGCAGTATTCCGGGAACCTTTGAGAGAAGGAGTAAAAGACTACTTCAAAAACAATACAGGGAGTGTGGACTCAGCAGGTACATTGTGGGAGGCATTCAAGGTAGCGATAGCCAAGGTGAAAGGTATACAAGGGGTGATAGAAAAAGATCTATGCATGGCAGAAACCAAGCTGGAGACCATAGATGGCTCTGGGGACTTATCCAGTGATAGGGCTCAAGACGTAGCCCGGCTACAGCAGAAATGTTTGGTGCATTGGGGTAGACTAGGCAAGCTGAATTATCAGAAATATGTAGAGAGACAACATGCTGAAGGTGATAAGCTTGGACGTTTACTGGCCTGGCTATACAAGAATGAGTATAAATGTGAATTGATACGGGAAATAGTGGGGAGAGATGGAGAGACTTGTGTGACGCAAGAAAGCATCAACGAGTGATTCTATGATTATTATAAGGAATTATATACAGAGGAGTCAGGAACACAACCGTTGGAAATAGAAGAGGCATTGGCACAGATAGATCTCCCCAAGTTAGATGCAGAAGAAGCGGATATGCTAGAGGCCCCCATAACCACAGAGGGGCTAGAAGCCACCATAAGGGAGTTGCCGACTTGAAAAGCCCCAGGGGTGGATGAAATTCCCAGTGAATTTTACAAGGAATTCATAACAGATGTGGTGCCCCAGTTGCTAGCTATGTTGAACGAAGTGCTGGACACAGGCACACTGCCCATGGTGTTGAGATAGTCTTTTATAGTCCCGTTATTGAAGCCCAACAAGCCTAACACTGACTGTGGTTCCTATAGACCCCTATCGTTGCCAATTTCACTGATGGGGAGAGCTGGGTTTTTAAAAATGGTGGTGCTTCCAAGACTGCTCCATTTCTTTGCTAATGTCCTGTAAAATATCCCCATTTTTTCTTTTTTTTTTAGTAAGCTTGACATTATATGTTGCGGGTTCTTGTGGCACAACTCGAGGTGCCATGTGGCACTTAGGAAATTGCAGAGACCATACGAGCAGGGAGGCATAAAAATACCCAATTACGAAGCATAGTTTGTGGCAAGCCAGCTGCAATTTGTCACAAACTGGCGGTCAGATAAGAAGACCCTGGACACCCTGATGCTGCGCCGACATGCACCCCATTTTATTTGAAAGAAGTGATATGGATGGAGGAGCTGCATGACCCGAAGTTCCAGCTACTGCTGATGATGGGCAGGTCGATGTGGCACAGGGCCTGTCGCTTAACAGTCACCTTACTCCCCCCCCCCCCCCCAGTTCCCATTATTTATTTATTTTTTTTAACTTTTCTTTATTGGCAAGAAGTAGTAGCTGGCATATCACAAGTTACAATCAAACCAGAACACACTGTTCACATTTAACTCATGAGTAAAAAGCACAAACACTACAGAGGGTCACATATAATCTTAGCATAGATCAAATACAATGGAGGCATTTATCATGTGGTGCGATCCAACCCTTGGTCAGGAGAAGGGGGAGATGACAAAAGCTCCAGGTCCCCTTTACGGTTCAGATAGCTACAGAACTCCGTCCATATGTTTTTAGGACGAGCATTACTGGGCAACATATTAATGTAGTCTTATTCACAAGATTGCGTCCAGGTGAGGGCTTTCAGTCACATTTCTAGGGAAGGGGGGGATCTGCGCTTCCAGCATTGCAGAATGCACTTCTTGGCCACAGCCGCCGCCACATTCAGGAATTTAGCCTCCCGTTTCGCCTCAGCTCCCTCCCAGAGCCCAAACAAAAGAGACAGGGGTTCGGGGTCAACACAGAACCCCACTATTTCTGAAAGGGTCTCCAGCACCGCATTCCAGAACGGGGCCAGTGCCCCACATGACCAGAACATATGGGCGTGGTCCGTGTCGTTAGATCTGCATCTTTGACAAGGGTGGGATTGATCCCGGGCAAACTTCCCAATCGCATGGGGAGTGTAGTACAGGCGATTGAGTAGCTTGTATTGAACACATCTCACTCTGGAATTAAGAGAAACCTTGCGTGTATGCATGCACATTTTGGTCCACATACCATCCGTGATGTCTAATCCCAGTTCCCTGCTCCAGGCATCCCTAGCAGTGTGAGGGGGCTCTGCAGCTCGCGCCATCAACATTTTATAAATGGAGGATACAATGCCCCTACCCCCAGCAGAATTGGAAATGTAACAGAGCTCGGGGGACTCGGGGGGGGGGGGGGGGGGGTTCGTCCGGATATGAAGGCCACATGTCTTGGACCGCTGCCCTAAATCGAAAGTATTGAAGCATCTCCAGAGAGGACTTGGAGTGCCCCGGCTTCTACGTATCTGGGGTGATGAATGTCCCGTCGGGGAACAGGTCGGAGAGTGATCTGTAACCCAAGTCCGACCAGTGACGCATGAGGAGGTTATCTTGTGTGGGGGTGAGGCGTGGGGAAGACCAGAGGGGGAGCCATTTGTAGTACGGGGGGGAGCCAGAGCCAGGCTTCAGAATCTGCCGCCACGCCCTTATAGTGGAGGCCACTGGGTCAGCAGGGGCTTCCGAGCGGTACGAGTGGAACAGGATCAATGACATGACATTCACCCCCTCAGTCGCCAGGATTTCAAGCTTAACATGCGGGGAGGCGTCCTGGAGATGGTACCAGTATGTGGCGTGCTGGGCCTGAGCGGCTATCCAGTACTGGGTGAGATCAGGTGCACCAAAGCCCCCCCCTCTCATACGGAAGGGTCATATGCTGCCACTTTCTACACACGGCCCCAGGATGCCATAGAAAACGGGCGCATCCCGCATGCAGGTCAGCAAAGTACTGTTTCCCGGGCCAGAGTGGAACGTTAGCGAATATGTATGGAGTTTCGGAACTATGATCATTTTTATTAGGGACAGTCTCCCTGACAGTGAGAGGGGGAGGTTACACCATCTCTCCATCCTGGGACCGGCATATTGCACAGCGGCCCCATAGTTATCGGTCAATAATGAGGATTTTGAGAGGGATACCTGGACCCCTAGGTATTTGATGCCCCCCGGTGCCCATTTGAGAGGAAATTCACATGCAGGTTGAGGAGTTGCGGACGTGAGGGGTAGGATTTCTGATTTAGTGTAATTTATGGTGAAGCCCGAGAATGTGCCAATTTTGATAATTTCGCGCATGATCGGGTCAAGGTGCACTGAGGGGTCTCTAATGTATAGAAGCACGTCATCTGCGTACAGTGATATAATTTCGGGGGTATCCCGCAGACGAATCCCTTTGCGAATGTGGTTGTTTCGTACACTATCCGCCATGGGCTCGATGGCCATCGCAAATAGCAAGGGAGAAAACGGGCACCCCTGTCGAGTACCCCTGTGACGGGAGAAGGGAGCCGACAGGTGAGAGTTAACTAGGACCCTGGCCACGGGGCTAGTGTATAGAAGTTTGATGCAGGACAACATGCATGGGCCAATCCCCATCTTCACGAGCACCGCCCACAAATACTGCCACGAGACCATGTCGAACGCCTATGGGCATCCAACGTCACGGCCACAGCGTTGGCTTGGGGGTCTATTCTAGAGATGACGTTAAATAGTCGCCGTATGTTTAAGGCAGTGGAGCAGGCCGGGACAAAACCACTTTGGTCTGGGTGGATCAGGAATTTCATGATGGGGAGGAACCTATTTGCGATGCTTTTGGCGAAGATTTTGGTATCGGTGTTAATGAGTGACAAAGGTCTATAGGACCCTCATTCATCCAGCGGCTTACCCGGCTTGGGGAGTACGGTGATAACTGCCTCGCGCAAGGACCGGGGGAGGGCAGACGGACGCAGCGACTCCTCCCAAACCTCGTGGAGGCGCGGAGCTAGGAGGGCCACATGTTCCTGATAAAACTCGGCGGTCAAGCCATCCGGACCGGGGGCTTTACCCTTAGGGAGAGCCGAAATAACAGCAGTGATTTCGTCAAGGGTGAAGGGAACATCTAATTGTTCTTTGGTGGCTAGAGATATAAGGGACATTGGGATGCGGTCTAGGAGATCGTCCAGATCTTGCCGGCTGTGTTCCGGTTGTTGGGCATAGAGGGTTGAATAGAAATCTGCGAAGGTCTCGAGAATGGGCCTGTCAGACCAGTGACGTACCCCGTCGTTGTCTATGATACTGTCAATTCGAGCTCTACCACCCTCGGCCCGGGCGAGGCGGGCAAGGGTACGGCCCGGCCTCTCTCCTTCACCATACTTCCGGGCTGCAATGGGCCGGGCAAGGTATCTAATCTCACTGCGGGCAAAGGACTCAAACGCGTCCAGTTCGGTTCTTTGCTGTGCAAGCTTGGGTGGTGAGGGGTTGGTCGCATACTCACGCTCTAATTCCCCAAGTTTAGACTCGGAGCGGCGCAGGGAATTTCTGATATCTTTCAGGACTCCAGCCTCCCTGGAGATACACATGCCCCTAATGTAGACCTTAAAGGCCTCCCATCTCACCCCATCTGTTGTGTCATGACGTTTATTATTAGCAAAAAACGAGGTAATATCTGCGAGGATGTCAGCCTTGAAGATAATATCATGCAGTGCATCTGACTTAAACCGCCAGTTAGAGTGCTGGGGGAGGGCCAGGTGCAGAGCGATGTGCAGTGTGATCGGGGCGTGATCAGATAGCGTGCGCTGCAGAATCTGTGTGGTAAGTGTTTTGCCCATGAGCCCTGCGGAGAGAAGGAAGAGGTCTATCCTGGAGTGACTGTCATGGACAGAGGAGTAGAATGTAAACTCTTTTGACAATGGGTGGAGTTCTCTCCAGGTGTCTACCAGACCGGCAGTGAGCATATGCTCCTGGAGACGGCGAGCGGCTCTGGACAGCGTTCTTGGTGCAACACCCGATCTATCCAAGTCGGAGTCCAGGATTAGATTCATGCCCCCCCCCCAGATAATGGGAACCCCCACATAACCTAGGAGGATGTCAAGGATGTGGTCGAAAAAATCGGGTGCATCAATGCATGGGGCATATGTGTTAACCAGAAGGCACTCTGTATTAGCAAGGAAACAATGGAGAATCACATATCTACCTCGGGCGTCAATGTGGCTGGTGCGAAGGGAGAACTCCAAGGACTTGTGAATCAGGGTGAGGACTCCTCTGGACTGCGAGAAGAACACCGTGTAGTATCTGTTGGGCTCCCATGCCGGAGCAAGAGAGGCCAAGAGATGTGCGAGGGCGTGGGTTTCCTGTAAGAAAAGTATTTTGACCCTGTGCCTCTGGGCATAAGCCGTGATCCTACGTGACTTTGTGAAATTGCTGAGCCCTCTAATATTCCATGACATTAGCCTAATGGCCATTCAGTAGGGCTTTAGGGGGATCAAAGTACCGTGTGCTATAGTTTGTCGAACAAGTGCCGGCCACTAATGCAGTGGCCAGATACGTCATAGCGGAGGCCACCACTGTCTCACCATTTTTGTGAAAACATTCCCCAACTGAACCACCCCCCTCCCTCACTGCCTTCCCCAACACAGCAGTGTCCAAGAACCCACCCAAAGTCTCATGGCTTTCGTGCCACACCCAACGGGGCTGGCCGAACCCCCACACCCAACAGGGGAGCAACCAGTGAAACAAACAAGCCAAACTCGGCGTTGCAACTGCAGTGGGGGTAGCTGCTGTCGTGAGCCCGACTAAGATAATTGACAGTGGAGTACACCAAATAACTAGCAGCGGTAACTGAATAACATTTCCAAAGAAACAACATAGTAGAGTACGATGAGTAGGGGGTAAGTGAATAGAGAATCACAGCTTAAGTGCAATGAACCGTAGACCCTACGACATTGACCAGCATTGCGTTTCATGAAACTGCACAATGAGTTACAACAATGAGTGAATGTACAAAGGTAAGGGTAAACGCTCCGTGGCCCGACTGCAACTAATCCGCCTCAATCAGCGGTTTTATGAATTCCCTGGAGCTTGGAATTTGAGCACTTGCTCCCCAGCGCCTCTGCACTGTCCGGACCGGGTTTGGGCCGAAACCGGAGCTTTCTCGCGGCTGTTCCGCCGCCAGCTGAGGCCTCCTACGCCGCGTGATTCCCTGGCAGCCCATCCCCCCGTCGCCCTCGGAGAGCCGTTCTATTGCGACTGCCGGCCGCCCGGCTCCTTCAGCTGCCTGCGAGGGGCACGGCCGCCTGGTGCACCGCGGTCCCCCCTCCTCCGCCCTCCCACCCCAGACTTTACTATTCGGCACAGCTGAGCGCCGCGGTCCTTCGCGCCCCTGCAGTCCCCGAAGGGGGTGTGCCTGGCCTTCCCGACCTTCGGCGCGGCTTCCCGTGCCCATCCGATCCTGCTCCTGGGCGGCGAGGGTGGCACCGGCCCCTCAGCGGGCCAAATCTCTCCGCAACATCGCGGGGGCCGCCGGAGCAGCCCCCTGTAATCATAACATCCCATGGCTCCTGCCTGGCGGTCAGGTGCTGGCATCGCTGGTCCCGCGGACATCCTGCAGCTCCTGCCCAGCGGCCCGCCGCCTGCACTGCTGGTCCTTAAATCTCTCTGCAACATCGCGGGGACCGCCGGAGCGGCCCCCGGTAATCATAACATCCCGCGGCTCCTGCCTGGCGGCCAGGCGCTGGCATCGCTGGTCCCGCGGACATCCTGCAACTCCTGCCCAGCGGCACGCCACCTGCACTGCTGGTCCTTAAATCTCTCCGCAACATTGCGGGGACCGCCGGAGCACCCCCCCGTAATCATAACATCCCGCGGCTCCTGCCTGGTGGCCGGGCGCCAGCATCGCTGGTCCTGCGGACATCCTGCAACTCCTGTCCAGCGGCCCGCCCCCGGCACTGCTGGTCCTCCGGCTTGGCGAACCTCCACTAATATGGCTATCCAGTGAACTTCCTGAATTTCCTGCCTGGCGGGCTGCCACCAACATCGCGGGCCATGTGGTGCAGCTGGGGCTGAGCTGCGGTGTTGGAGCCGTCCTGGTCTCGGCCTCTCGCTACTGATTCAGGGCTGGCTCCTGGCCGGTGCACCATATCATGGGTGGGGGCCCGCTCCTGCCTGGACCACCGCCCACATATTGGCCTGCAAAGCTCTGAGGTGAGGAGATTGGCGGTGTGGAGAGCTGCAAGTTGCGCCTATTTCTCAGCCTTATCCCCGTGCTACGCTTGCCCCACTCCACGAGTGTCTGGCCCCCAATTGCACCAGGCTCCCCCGAAACCATTCTTCTTCCGCCGGTGCGGCTCTGGGTGCTGCACCTCTCTCCTCTTCCCGGACTGTCCATTTATTTGCTACGCCCTGAGTGCACCAGGCGCCTTGGACGGTGCCGCCCTTCATTACTGGTTCCTTCTGGCTGGGGCCCTCCTGGCTTCGGGGCAGGCGCCGCAGGACACTGTCCCTTCCAGGCCGCACTGCTGCCTCAACGCCCGGCCTCCCCCTTGGAGTGAACCCAGTGCCGTATAACACACCCGCTGCAAGTGCTCCCCGCTCCTGTCCCCTGAGCAGCTGCTGCCTCATTGCCGATTGGGCTGTGGTCCCTTTATAACCCCCCTGGGCCACATAGCTGCCTTTCTGCACTATGCACCCTGTTATCCTTGGTGTATACCCCAAACATGTCTGGCAAGGCACGCGGGGCCAACAAAGCCGGAGCAATGGACAAGTTTGCTAAATCACTTGCCAAACAAGACCAGAGTGGAGCTGCCCTCCCTCAGGACGACCTGGATGCATCCTCATGCCCTCCGCAGCCAGACCTTACGACACTCATGGAGTCGATGGCCAAAAACTTTGCGGCATTCCATGAAAAATTGGACGACATAAATGCCAATGTGGCCTCACTGCGCACCAAATTGGATCAGCATGGCACTAGGCTGGTGGAGGCCGAGACCAGGATTGGGATCACTGAGGATGAGGTACATGTGCTCCGGGATACGGTCTCTGAATTGGTGCGGGATATGAAGCAGGTCAAGGCGAAGTGCGGATCCCGCAGGAATAATATCTGCATTGTTGGGGTTCCGGAGACAGCCCTCAAAGGCAAAATGGAACTTGCTGTCGAGACCCTTCTTAGAGACCTCCTGGGTGATCCTCAACTCTCCCTGTTTTTCACTATTGAGCGCGCCCACCGTTCACTGGCCCCACGCCCCAAGCCGGGTGATTTCCCCAGACCAATTATTGCCAAAGTTCTCAGCTTCAGGGACAGAGACCTCATCCTTCGTCTGGCCCGCGAAAAAGGGGAACTGAAATTTGAGTCCCAGACTATCCGCATCTTCACCGACTTCTCGATCAGTGTTCAAATGGAGCGCAGACAGTTCAATGGTGTGAAAAAATTGCTCAGAGAAAGGAGAGTGGAATACGCTATGTTGTTCCCTGCAAGGCTGAAGCTCACCCACCACAACAAACTGTATTTTTTCACAGTCCCAGAGGAGGCAGTGAAATTCATTGAGGCCCATATTCCGGTCCCAGGGCCTGCGGGTGTCCCGGTGGATCAGGGTTGAACTGGCTTTCCCTGTACCCATTACTTGAATCCGTCTGGTATCGTTACCACTCTTGTCATATGCATTATTCTTGTAATCCCATGTACCCAGTTCCCATTATTGACACTGAAGGCAGAGGATCTACAATTCAAGCTAAACATTAGGAAGTATTGGGAGCCCAGCGGGGTGGCAACGGTGGGGGACGTGCTAAATCAAGGCAGACAGATGGACTTCAGCATGCTTACCTCGGAAATAGGCATACACGAATGACAACACATAACACACGCTGTACTCGTCACTAGATTAAAACAGAAGTGGCTGGATATAGTTGGGACATTGCAGGAGTATGGGACAATAGAAACACGTCACGTATTTCTGTAGGTGAACACACAGTGTCTAGAATATGAGTTATTGATGTCACAGAAAGGGGACACGCTGATACGTATTAGGCGTAGTTGGGAAGCTGGCCTGCAAGAGCAATTATCCGATGCAGTCTGGGGTAGAGTATTGGCCCATCATAAGAAGGTGTCCAGAAACGCGATGCTCCAATTAATACAGCTGTACATAACTCATAGGGCATACCTAACCCTGAAGAAGATTGCTAAATTTAATAAGGCAACAGAACAGACTTGCCCGAAATGCGGATTGATAAATGTGGACCTGGTACACATATTCTCGGCTTGTACAAAGATTGACAATATTGGGAAGAAGTAACGCAGGTTCTAGCTAAGGCGGGTATAACATTAGACATGAGTACCCCCATGGCCTGTTTGCTCAGCATTTTTGCGCAACCGGAACAAGCGAGACATGTCAGTAAGCTGAGAGACCTAGCATACATCCTGGCGAACCGTAGAATAGCAATGGTGTGGAAAACGTGCAAGAGACCGGAGGTGCAACTATGGTGGAGCAATCTCCAAAAATGGATGCTAGCAGAATCCTTGGTGTGGCAGGAAGCAGCCCGCCGAGGCCAGGGAGTGCAAAACACTGGCCTTGACACCTGGAAACGCGTAGTTTAGGAGTTGATGGCCTCACCGAATAGCGATACCTGAATAGTAGTAAATGCCTCGTGCAACCAGTAAACTAATGTGAATGCATATACCTAAAGTTTGATGCAAGATGTAATAATGTAAGTGATATAGGGTGGGAGGGGATGGCCTGCCTCTGTTCCATAGAATCTTGTCTTTAGCTTACAAATTATGAATTTATAGCTCTAATAGTATAGATATGCAATTACATTCTTCATTCACTAAAGTAATGGAACAGGGAAAATCTACTTGATTCGTTCTCTCTCAATCCAGTTACATTGTGAGATGGTATTCACTGAACGCTGACTGTACTTGTCTATCTGCTCACTTCAACAGCTTATCTGAATGTGCATATGTGGCTATATGTAAAATAAGCAACATTAATTGTACATCTACACCCTTCAATAGATGGCCCAGGGTTTCTAGGATGTCACCCTGTCATGAGTTCCACCTCCTTTTTGTGGGGTACATTTACCAGCCCAACAGAAATCCCCTGCCTCACAAAGCTGATTTTCAGCAGTTACAAAAATAATGGCTACGCTGTGTCTGCTGAGCACATATGAGGCGAGATGGAACATAGACACCCCGAGAATGGCTGCATTTTATTTCCTTCATGTGAATCCAAAGAGAAGAATTCAAAGGCAAAATGGCTCAGCGCTCCTGCGCTGTCATCTCAAAAACTTAAAATTGCATAAGAAAATGTCCTTTATTGAAAACGACCTCGCACTGGTTCTACTTTCATCTTTAAACATCACACAGTTTTGATCTAGTAAAGCACAGCCATGTCCATCTATTTCATGTGAATACCATCCAATGAGGGCCATCCCTCCCTGAACTACATTGTTTTATCAAAATGAAGTCTGTGAAGAACAGAGAATTTCATTTCAGGCTGCACGGCTAGCATTCACTTTGGAAACAAATTAACACCTGCAAAGCACTTCAAAAGAAGCTCTTTCTCTCCTTTGCTTGATGTCAGTTTCAAAGAACCCATTTCCAAAGCTTATCCCTGTGTATAGAAATTGACCAGAGCTATGAAAGCCTTCAGAAAGTAAATGCGAGGAAGACCGCATTTTGTTACATGAACATGAAAAAAAATTAGCCCTTGTTAACCTGCTTTGCAAGGCAGTGAAATGACACTTTAAAAGCTATATGTGAAATCATCCCAAATACTTGCAAAGAAACAGCATTACATCTGTGGGAATGGGGTGGTTTAAATGTATATTCTATTTATTTACAAAAAGTCTTCGGTTCTGGGGAAGAAAGAGAGAAAAAGAAAAAAAATGTTTGAAGACTCCAGAACCAGTTTGGCAAGGCATGCACTTTTAAGGTATCCAGCCCCATGGGAAAGGAAGCCCTTTACAAACGTGAAAGGCCCAGAGGTGTGGAAATTTGTGACTTCGTCATACTGGCTGGCATTTCCCCAACATGGGACAATGGACCAAGAGGAATTGGCCCTGTCCCAAAAGTGCGAATTCCTTTGACACCTCTCCTCAGCTGCCTGGAATCAAAGGGCGCTATGGTAACCCTTTTGGTCAAACTGACACAGAGGGGGGCAGGCTGGCTGTGGAGATTGGAAAGACCGCCCACATTTGTGAAAAAATCCAGCCCAGTTGATTTAAAGACTTTTTACATCAAGACATTTATTTCAGTAATCCAAAGAAGCAGTAATGTGGAATTATGACACTTTTAATGTAATTTATGTACAATTATAATAAGACCATGTGGGTCTTCCTGACATGTGCTGGACACGAACGACAGCAAAAAGGCATTTCTGTTGAAAGCGTACGTGGCACAGATATCAAACTTAATGAAAGTATGCCCAATGATAGTATGCATATATGGAACCATTTGTAGAATTTTAGGTGTTTTATTTCTCCTAATATCAGTGAAATTGTGCCTGAAGGGCAAAGTATGTTTGCACAGACTAGGCGTTTGAGACAGCGTATTCCTTGTGAAATATGGTATTTGCCTATCTGATTTTTATAATGGCGATGTTTGTAAATATAAGGGTTTTGTTCCATAACTTATTTTGGTAAAAGTAACTGTGGTGAAACAAAGTCAGTCATAAACACCCACACTTAAACTGATGCCACTTCCTCCAGTCCTTTCAGCTTGGGGGGAGGCGGCAACAGGAATAGCCTGACCTATCCCATTCAAGAGGTAGGTCCAGGTTACTTCTGCCCACATAGTAAGAATTCTCTGATGTCATCCTGCCTATATAAGGAGGTATAGGGAGATTCAGGACATTAAAAAATCAACAGATGCAAGATCCACACATTCAAAATTCCCCTGCAAATTCCAAGACTCAAGAACCTCCTATCCAGAACCAAATCCTATGAAAATCCCAATAATTCAGGGAGAAAGGAGGAGAGGCTGCGGATCCCTTGGGGTGAATCCAGCAACTAGACCCTCTGCACAGCTGATGAATCCCACTGTCCACAGTGACCAGACCCCTGTTGCCCCACTGTTTCCCTAGAGGAGAGCCTAGCTGCTGCCCAAGTGACTAGATCCTTGTCCTGCTGTCCAAACTACTTCACTCAAGTGAATTTTGTAAGTATAACCCTCCCCAGTACAAAAACTGCATACCCCACGGTGGTACCTTGCATTATGTCCAAATCATAATGGGCTCCAGTGGTTCTTGCAATGTGGTCGAATTTGGCTAGTCTGGCCCATGCGTCCTGGCATTCATTCCTAGCTGCTGACAGTTCTTCCTCAGCCTCTTTAGTTCTCCGGGCACCTGTTTCCATCTGTCTGATCTTCTCCTCCCCCACCTCTAGCTCTTCTCTCAGGGTTTTTCTGATTCCGCCAGCACTCGCAATTACTTCCCCCCTCACCACAACTTTCAGGGCCTCCCAAATCGTGTCTCAGCTGCTGACACTCCCCACGTAGTTCTCAGTGTACTCCTTTATTTTGCTCTGAAGCCCCTCCCTGAATGCAGAGTCTGTCAGAGCCTCCGTTCGGTATGGGTGGTCTGGGGCCTCTCATCCTCCTATCCATGAGGAGCGTAGAGTGGTCCGATATGGTTCTACCCAGATAGTACGCCGATTCCACTTGGGGCAAATGCAGCCTATCTACCAGCAGGTAGTCTATTTTAAAGCTGCTAAAAACAAAGTTATTTAACTAACACCTTTTACAATTGTACTTTCCACTCTGTTCCACTGTAACCCCTGGAACTCTTTTCTTAACAATGTCACTGAACATGTACCAACTTCGTCACTGCCTATGTATTATGTCCTAGTATACTAAGTAACTTGCTGTAACAGCGCCACGATGCTCCGGGCCGCTGGACGCTTTATAAATTCAAATAAAATAAATAAAATGTAGAGCTTGTGAGGGGATGAGTAGTAAGAGAATTCCCTAGATTCCGGGTGTAGCTCTCTCCATACCTCCGCTAGATCCAGGTCTTTTAACACCTTATCAAGTGAGGAGTGGGTTGCGGCGGCCGACTGTGCTGGGGGACAAGACCTATCAGGGGTTTGGTCTCGTATGCAATTGAAGTCGCTGCCCCATATAAATAAGTTATCTCTGTAAGGGGCCAGCCTCGGACCCAGCCTGGGCAAATATGCTGAGGTCCCATTGTTGGGGAGATAGGTGCTAACTATACAGATCTCACACTGCTCTATACTTCCCCGGAGTATCAGGTACCTCCCCTTTGGATCCCCCTCCTTTGATAGAAGTTTAAAGGGTACAGTGTTGCTTATCCATGTGTATACGCCCCGGGAGTATTGGGCTTATTTTGCCCCAAAGCCTTGTCCACCCCACCATTCCACTATCTTTGAGTTGTCTTCAGCAGTGAGGTGCGTCTCCTGCACTAGTGCTATGGAGACCCGCTTTCTCCTCAGGAAGGATCTGATCCTGTTCCTACGCATATAGGTGCCCATCCCCCTGACGTTCCATGTCATTATCTTAATGTCTACCGCCATTGCTTTTCCGTGGTGGCCAGTTCAGCCTACCCGGTGACCATTGTTTCCCTGCATTTGTTACGGTGAAGACTTTAAAACTTTTAAAACAAAAACAAAACAAACTTAACCAACTGCAGCCGGTCGTTGCACAGTACAGGAAATGCTCAGGTGCGCCCGCTCCTTCTTGGCCCTTCCAGGTCATCTTGAGCGGGTATAGAGTGTCAGCAACAGGCTGGCACCAGTCCATTCGCAGGGGGGTGTCTTCCGGCTCAGGCCAGGTGGCATAACGGCTTCCCTTCCTTCGTGTGGACTATGGCTTGGTCACTTCTGGTTGGTATGTCCATATGTGGTCACCGGGGGTATTGCCCTCTGTTAGTTTGGTGCGTGGTCTACGGCATCATCTTCTCCGTCCACCAGATTGTTGTGTTCCAGCCACATGTTGGCCGCAGCAGGTGTCTCTAGAAAGATCGCTCTGCATTTGTAGAGCACTTTGAGTCTGGAGAGATACATCAGCATGTACTTGAGGTTGAGCTGCCGTATTCTTGCTTTAATCGGCACAATGGAGTTCCTTGCCCTCTGCACCTCCGGGGTGTAGTCCGGATATATAGCGATCCTGGTGTTGTTCTTCTTGATTTCGCCCCCTTCTCGTGAATAGCACAGGATGATCTCCCTGTCTTCGAAGTTAAGGATTCTCGCTATCATCTGGCGAGGGTGTGAACCAGGTGGCGGCTTCTTTTGCAAGTATTTGTGGGCCCTTTCAACAGCGAATCCCTGTGATAGGCGGCAAGCTCCTATTTCTTGTTGTAGCAGGGACTCAACGAAATTGGTCAGGTTGGGGCCCTCCATCCCTTCAGGTATTCCGAGCAGTCGCACGTTGTTGCGCCTTGACCTCCCCTAGCATCTTCCGCCCTTTCCTCTAGAACCTTGTTGCGTCTCCCCAGTTCCTGGACTCTGCTCTGCATGTCCTTCAGGGCTAAAGTTGTCTCTTGTTGGGCTGATTCAGAAGTGGTGACTCTCTCCATGAGATTGCGCATGTCCTGGCGCATTAGTAGTATATCTAATTTCACCTCCTCTATTTTAGTGTCTATAAAAGTGCATAATCCGGCAATGGCTTCTAGTACCTGCTTGTCTTTGTTGTTTTCTTCTGGCATTTGCAATTCTGCAGTGGCCTTTTTTGGCTTCCTGCCTCTGTTCCTTGGGTCTGGTTGCTGCAAAGGACTCCATGATGGTGGTCTTGTTCTTTCCTCTGGAGGATGACATGCCCGTTAATGACAGGTCAGGGTCACGTTGATCCGTCTACTGGGGCCCTATCTTGCGCTGCTTGTCAACCGGCTGGCTTTGGTCATCTGTGTCTGCGCCACTTCGCGTGTGTTAACTACCGTGCGCCTTCACCTACCTTTTTGGGTGTTTTGTGTCAATTGTTGAGTTCCAATGGCTGTGGACCGAGCCCCAAAGGATCGGGCTGCCCCTTCTGTGTGTTAAGCTGCCCTTTGTTGGTGGCGGTGGACCGCTTCCCCCTCTCTGTGCCTCCTTTAAGCACGTTGGGCCAGACAGCAACCAGTGGTTGTCTTATTCCATTGCTGCTGTGTGCACTGTTGCCATGTTGTTTGGAGAAGTGCCCCTACCCAGAGCGTGTGAGATTGTTTCCTGCGCAGTATTGCTCTGCTCCCCGGTTTGGGTCAGTACTGGGTGGCCGGTTGGAGCACACGATCGCCAGCGGCTTTCCCAGCCTTGTTCCGGGTGACTGCTGTGCGGATTTGTGAAGCTTGCAGCCCACCGCGGGTCCTTCAGGGCCAGCTGGCTCTGTCAATGACAGCATACTGGCTGGTCCTGTACTCATGCGGCTGTTTGTGGTGTGTGCTGGGCTATTTTTGCCGGCTGGGCTTGCCTGGTTTCGCTCCCCCCAGTGGGGGTCCCTGTGTTTGCTTGCCATACTGCAGGTCAATTCTGTTTGTCGCTCACCTTGTGCCCAGTGACAATACTGCCTTCTTGGTCGTGCAGCTCAATCCGCGTTCTGGTTCGACCCTGCAAAATATTTCCGTGTTGTAGGTATTGTGCGTGGTGACTGTGTCGGGGGCCCTCTGCTCTTCTGCACCAAGGGTCCGCTGGTTTACCACGTTACTCCTCTCTTGTGTGGTCGAGTGCCACTGCCGCGGTCTGAGTTGAAGGGTGCCCCCTCTGGAGTCACCAGCAGGGCAGGTGTCAGGTCTACCAGCCCCTGCCTGGCACGCAGCGGTATTCCTATCAGTCCCTCCGGGGACCCACTTGCAGCTGCTCTCTCAGGGTTATGTGCTGGTCTGCACAACTGCCCCGTCCTGGGGTCGTGTTGCTTTCCTCTCAGGAAGCTAGCCCTCAGTGCTCCCCACTCACGTCACCAGGGTCCTCGGGTCAACCCAGTCTACCGCAACGTTCAGGCGCCGCTCTGAGTGTGTTGGGCGTGTGCCAGTGTCCACAGTTGTCGCCTCGCACTTGCCTGTGTGTAGCCGCTTCTTCGCGCGGCTGTGGCCTCTCCTCCCACTCAGTTCTCCACGGCACCCGCCATCTTGGTCGCTGGGGGAGCACGTTCAGGAGCTCAGTTTTGTGCTTGCGAAGTTCCGATTGACAGCGTTTTTTTTAATGGTGTGCAGGATCGGTTCCTCTTGTGTGGGAGTCCGTCTGTTAAGGGATCTTTAGACCTAGCCTTGCATGGAAAGGATCATTAGCAGGATCAGGACGGGAGTCTAGTTGCGACACGTACTCGCTCCATAAGCGTAGGCCACGCCCCCCCTCATTTTCTTTTTATATGACCGACAACTGTAATAATTGATTATAGTGCGATAATAAAAATTATTTTCTTATTACAGGTCAGTAGTGATGTCGCAGCCATCTGGTAATGAGAACAAATATTTATAGGATTTTATAGGTGTTTTGCAGGTTTCCACGTCTTATAAAGCGCTAAGATAATAATATTGAGAGTTAGGCAAATCACCATACCTCAGATGTTCATGAATGTGCACACAATTGGTTGGCTAGCCTCTCTGCTAAAAGTCTCACCACCATAGATGTCCACCCTCGGGGAAGAAGTCTGTATACTTCCATGTATTAAAATGCACGTGTTGTCCTGGCTCAGATGCATTTGTTGAATTTGTAACTTGGCTCCACATCTGCTCCACCGTCCCTTTGCCCCCAGTGTGTTCTTGTGTTGTGTTTGCAACTAGTTTGAACAATGTGCGTCCATTGCAACTGATAGTTAGGTACCTCTTCTATAGAAACTAGTGGTATTTTCTGACTCATGTTATGCTTCATGTTGCATGCATCCATAAAGTTATTTTTTCACATCCCATAATGCAATGGAATTGCTGCCAACTGACCTGCGACTCGCAGGCTTGACCCAAATTAAACAGGAAACCCTCAAAGCCGCAAAGGTCTCAGAAAATCCTACGACCACGAACACGAGCAGGACAGGTTGGAAAACCAGGTCATCACCTTTACTAAATGGATGCGAAGCGAGCTTTTCACCTATCTACCATGCGTTTACTGAGGTGTTCTACTGTCAACAGTCACAGGGCTTTGAGCTCGGCTTTGCAGACGTGGCATGGGCCAGGGCTTTGCTCCACTGGTGCCGCCCCCTCTCAAATCCACAACCTTAAATGAAAGGTTGATGTGTCGCTAATGCCACTCCCCTATACCTGGCATCAGGTCGTTGCGAATCCCTTAACTTTTCCCGGGAATGGATGCTCGGATTCAACAAGTAATGTCTCATTCTATTCCTGTGCGCACGTGCACTGCTACTCCTTGACAGCGTACAAAGCCCTTTCCTTGACGCACGAGCGCGCGCACACGCTCACACGCACGCTCACTGTTTCAAACTCTTGCAGACACACACATATATGGCATTCACAACATGCATGCACATGCTTTTGGGATTTTGTTTTTTAAATCGATCTTTCCTTACTTCGGCTGTGATCTTTCCCACTTCTGTTCAGACTCTGGAACTCGAGTCCTTCTAACGGCGCTGCAAGGTATCACACAGCAGAGGGAAATTATGATTTGGAATATGTCTGTGGCTTCATCATGCTGATACCTCCCCTCTCGAGCTCTTTGCTCCTCTACTTCTAACTCCCTCAGGGTCAGTCGTTTTTCTAAGAAACGAGCTGGGGTAGATCTCTGTCTTCGGCTGGGGCCTCCCTCTGGAACAGCCTCCCTGCCACTCTAAAACTTGAGGAGAACCATCTCCGGTTCTGGAAGCACCTCAAGACCTTCTTCTTTTCTTCTGCCTTCGCTCCCCCTCTCCCCTGCTGATCTGTTCTCTCTTGGCACCGTGCACCTGGCCACTCTCTGTCTTTTGGGCCCAGGTACCTGCTCATCCTGTCACCCTCCCGCACTGCCTCCGGGCCACCCCTTGCACTGGGGTCTGTATCTGTACCCATACAGCCCCCCCTTTTTCTTCCTGCACTTATTGGACCTACCCTGTCTGCTGCCTTAAATATAGCACTTTCAAATTGCTGGCTGCATTACCACTGTTTGTTGCCTTTATTATTTATTTATTGTTATTTATCTGTTTCTCCCCTGTTCCCCTCCCTTACCTTGTCGCGCTCTGAAACACTTGTGTACGAGCGCAATAGAAATAAAATATCAATCAAATCAATCAATGGCAGGCACGACGCAGCATGGGGTCCAGTAGCCTGGATCCCAGCGAGGTGATGGAGATCTGGCTAAAAACACATAATATTGCATTTTTAGACTAAAACGAGGGTGAGATTTCTGAATGAGGGGATACATCAAGCATAGTGCTGACAGACTAAACAAGCATTGGCAAAGCCAATAGTTTTTCCGGTTGCTAGTGTTCATTGTACTTTGTATTTAGAGGCAAAAGTGAGCGGGGAAAGATGTGGAGGAGGGTGTAGAGGCAAGAGAATGAGGGAGAGGATGGAAATAAGGATGAACAAGAGCAGGTGTGTGAGCGAGGAAGCCTGAGAGCAGGATGGTAAGAGTGAGGGTGTGAGAGGAAGGTTGAGTGAGAAAGTAGGTGAGCAAGGAATATGACATTAACGTTGCACCTGGGGCATTTTAAAAACATGTGAATGGAAGTTTGAGGATGCCTGAGCGCCATCAGAAAAGCTGTGAAAGAATTGGAGGCCTGAGCTCCCGCACGCAACAGGTACCAGCGCAGTGCTGCGGTTGGTCAGTGAAGGTTTGCTGGTTTTCTACAGTAATAGGAAAACCTGTGCATGGAAGAGGAGGTGACCAGTAAGGCATGGTGGGTGGCCCCTTTGAGGATGCAATTTGGTGGCATTGAGGGAGGATGCAGTGTAGTACTAGCTAACTGGACCAAGCGTTGTAAGTGGGAGGAAGAGACATGGCTGCTTGGGCAGAGGGGATACTGGGTACTCAGACAGGGAATTGTGACCAGACCCTGGACACACCAGATACCAAAGTACACCAATGTTAGAAGATGCATCATAGTTGCATGAGATCGTTCAGTGAGCCGCTGTGCCTGCTGCAGGATCAATCTGTGGTCAGGGATTGCACACGGACACACTCCTGCTGAATGAAAGGGTGACGGGCGATGGCTAGCATGACAGGCGCCTCTTGAATCCCCCACCCTATCCCGCCATATGTCATGGCAAAGGACATCTCTGTAGCACCCCCTGTGTGCATGGCGAGAGTGGGAGGCAGACGAAGGAGGGGTGGGGGGTCACAGCGGAAACCCAGAGCAATGTAAAACCAGACAGCCTGTACCTTACATTAGCATAGCATGGCTAACCCCTTCTGCAGCCCTCAAACACAGGAATGCATTATCCACATTGTTCCACACATAATTAGACAGACACCTTTCTGATTGGAAAACATATGGTCCTTTATATGGGAATAACAAGGGGGGTCCTGGGAGACTCTCTGCCAGACATTAGTCCTGGTTACAAGAGCCTTACCCAGAGTCTTTAGCTCACTATCTTTCACAGAGAAGAAATATCACAAACATATCAGTCTTTGTCCTGCCCTGGGGCACTCCAGCACCGAAATGATAGGCAATTCTCCTCTGAACAAGAGTAACAACAGCAACCCCAGACACGTGTTTCGGTCTGGTTGAACCTCATCAGTAGGGTGTAGCTGTGCCACAAGCGGGCTCAGAGCTCAAAAAGTTCCAGTTTTGAGCAGGCAGAGGCAGGAATTGGTGGGAATAGCCATAGGGATTAGCATATCCATGGGCAGGGAATGGGTAGGTTTATAACCCAACAACAGTGTGTCCCTCCTCAAATGTCATCCTCTGTGCCCCTCATCATATACCCTTCCTACCTATGTGTATATAAAATCAGTACTTGAATAGAATAGTAGTAGCAGGTTTGCAGGTCCAATTAAGCCATTAACTCCCAGAACACTGCTTTGAAAAAAACATGAAGCCACTTTGAGCACAAACTTTGATGGTAAGGCTTGATAAAGGTAGCTGAAAGTGCTTTTAAGAGGATGTGTTTTGGGCGGGGAAGGGCAGGAAGTGGATACAGTAACATATGAGAGGATTCACAATCGGCCACTCCACAAGAGCTGAGAGAGAAAGACAGGGACACAGAAACAAAAACAGAGAGAGTGTGAGAGAAAAAGAGTCTGTGCGTGTGTGAGGAGCAGAGGCGGATTTAACGGTCGCCAGGTGGACAAATGGCGAGCGGGCCCCTGTGCCCAGCCCCGTCCCTTTCCTTCCCAGTCTCTCTCTGAGACAAAGGCCGCAAGGCCCTTTCAGCTGTGACTCCAGCCAGTGGCATCCATGCCCATAAAATAAATGTCAGTGAGGAAGGAACACAAAGGACACATGCTGCCGCAGCATTCACGGTGTTAAAGTTAAGTGCATTCATTAGGTCATGGGAGGCCTGTGTTCGGATCCCGCCTGCGACACATACCTGTAAAGGGATGGTAAGGAAATCTGTCGCCAACCCCCCCCACCCCCAATTCCCCCCGCCTCTGCTTTGGTATTTAAATAGCTGTAACAGCTTCTGTTTTGTTTGAGACAATCTTAACACATTTTACAGTGGGGCTCTTGATTTTGCGTTGGGAAACTTTCTAGCTGTTTTGAAACTGTTCTTCAGGATTTCCACACACAATCCATTAACAAAACAGCTTGATTGGGGGAGAATAATAACAAGTTGGCGCTGCATGGCTCTACATCATTTACTTAAAACCCTCAGCAATGGCTATCAGGCCGCAGGCAGTGATTTAATGATAAAAGAGTGGGAGCCAGTAGGATCATTGAGGCACCTTGAGGGTCAAAAACTGAAGTGTTGCTTCACTTGGTCCACAGACCACCTGTTGGCAGTCTTGACAGCAGACTTTCCTCCCAGTTTGGTCCCTCAAACAACAAATGCGCCTTACAAATGCTTAAAGTGTGCATTGCAGTGGCTGTCCAGGCTCTTTTGGCTGTGGTGTCCCAAAGTGGAGCACTGGCTTATGCAGGGGAGGCTGAAGTACGAGCGCACACACATGATGATCATAGTTTAGGATAATGGGGGGGCCAATCAGAAAAGTTGCAAACTGAATTGCTTTTATGGGCTCCCAATGTATAAACATTATGGAAATGGGTCAAGCAAAAAGAATGTGAGATGCTTATTTTGCTCACCCTAAATCAAGGTTTTCCCGTATATGCCAAGTGAAGTTTATGTTGTGCGCTATATGAATGGACAGTATATTATTATGTAACAAAGTAGCTCAGTGGGTTGAGCACTTGTTTCTGTGATGTGTGTGTGTGTGTGTCCGTGCGTGTGTGTGTGATCTGCAGGGGAGGCTGAAGTACGAGCGCACACACATGATGATCATAGTTTAGGATAATGGGGGGGCCAATCAGAAAAGTTGCAAACTGAATTGCTTTTATGGGCTCCCAATGTATAAACATTATGGAAATGGGTCAAGCAAAAAGAATGTGAGATGCTTATTTTGCTCACCCTGAATCAAGGTTTTCCCGTATATGCCAAGTGAAGTTTATGTTGTGCGCTATATGAATGGACAGTATATTATTATGTAACAAAGTAGCTCAGTGGGTTGAGCACTTGTTTCTGTGATGTGTGTGTGTGTGCGTCCGTGCGTGTGTGTGTGATCTGCAGGTTGAAGATTCTAATACTGGCAAGGCGAACTCAGCCTTTCATCCTTCCAAGGTCGATAAATCAGTTCCAACTTTATTTGGGGGATTATTGTATGTGAATATGTTCTATGTATAGTGGTTTGGCGAAGCGCTATTTACATAACCAATAATTATCATTAACTCGAGTTTAGTGACTCTTGAGAGTGCATAACAAAAGTTGAAAACTGAATTGCTTTTATGGGCTCCCAATGTTGGTAGATCAGGCATGATGAGATTGCATGATTTGCCCAGGATTAAACACTTTGTTTAAGTAGCGAAAACAGGATCCTGTCCCAGGTGGAGATATAAGAACTTGACCACATACCTTCCCAGGTATACTTCATATCAGTATTGCTAAGGCTTGATAATCAAAAGGGTAAATAATTATTTGTCTAGCGATGCCTTGAGAAGTGCACAAATCTCATAATAAACTCACATGACAATATATATACATTATAGAAACTGGTCAAGCAAAAGAATGTGATTATACATTTGTTTTCCCCATCCTAGATGCCAGGTTTTCCTGTGTAAACCAAGAGAATTTTGTGGTGTGCAATATATGAATGTAAATTTTATTATTGACGTCTTCTCATTGCATTATTTTATGAAGCTTAGCTGGCAATTGTGTTATTGCACAAGAATGTCTATAACTGTTTTTATTTTTTTGCACAATACTGAATTTATTGTACTGTGACATGTGTACTTATTAAAGACATATTTTGACAAGGTGTACTTTTGTGAAACATTTCCACAGTTGTAATTACAAACATTGGATCCAACTAGTTTTCTTACAGCAGTTTTTCTAGGTAACTGTGTGGTCTTCATAAGCTGTAATTCTCTTTCGCCCTTAGACTTGAAACATGTTCGTTTCAAACATTGGTTTCAGGCTTGATCATCTAAAATGACCATTGACAGCCAAGCCTTCTGAGGAGGCCCAGCTGTTTCCAGTTAGTCAGTCCCCAAGACACAGGTAACTGTAATAAAGACAACTTTATAAAAAATAACTTTTGTCCCTAATGTTTGCCATTGTGCACTCGTGACCACAATTAACTGCTCCCACCCTAAACTCCACCTCTTTGACCCGCCCACCTAGGGCCCTGTGTCCGGTGCTTTCCACAGGGCCTTTTGCCTTAAATCTGCCACTGGTGAGGAGAAAGAGGTTATATAGAGTAGGTGTGGGGGAGAGAGACAAGAGAAGAGAAACTTTAAAAGAGCGAGGAAGGTTAAATGAAGTGTGTGAGAGAGAGAGTGGAGAGAGAAAGAGGGTATACAGAGAGTGTGTGTGAGAGAGGGGAAGAGAGAAAGGTTATACAGAGTGTGTGGTGAGAGATTGAGAGGTAATAGAGTGTGTGCATAAGAGAGAATTAGAGAGAGAGAGAGAGAGAGTGTGTGTGTGTGTGTGTGTGTGTGTGTGTGTGTGTGTGTGTGCGTGCGTGCGTGCGTGCGTGTGTGTGTGTGTGTGTGTGTGTGTGTGTGTGTGTATATATATATATAAGTGAGAGGGGATGCAAGGTTGCCACCTATTCTTCTTTTGTTTGGGCGAGCAAGGTTGACGCCTCTCTTTCCCTGGTGTTAAGGGACAGCCTTGACGGGGAGTTGTCCCCTTTTTGCCTGAAACACAAACTCCTTCGTGAGAGAGAGAGATATATATATATTCAGGGAAAGTACAACAGACAGTAAGATAAGGTCTGGACTCACCATGAACATATGATACTGGAGAAAGGAATGTGATGGTGAGTGTGAAAAAGCCAGTGCAAGAGAATAAGTGTTGGTTAGTGAGAGTCAGAGTGGGAGTCATTTTGAGTCAGTGTGATTGAACATCACAGACTTAAAGGAGCTCACCTTTTAGTCTCAAAACATACCAGTAGTTACCTTTGTTGTGGGTGCTGTTTGTGCCAATTTAAAGACCCCTTAACTCCAACCCACCACCTCCATATCTCCTTCAGCTTCAGAAGCCCCTGCTTCAGGGCAGTGAATGGAAATGGAGAGGGAATATGGACAGGATAGTGAGGGAGAAAATGAGCTAGTGACATGAAGACTGATGGGACAGAAGAGTGGAGAGTGGAGGAGGGCAGACGCTTGAGAGTGAGAGAAGGCAGGAGATGAGGTGATTGAAGGGAGCCAGGTAGGGGTAACAGGTTGAATGGGTACAGAGAATGATAAAGGACAGGGTAATGGATCAATAGTTAATTAGGCAAAACAATGATGGGAAATGCAGGGTAAAGAGGATGAAAGGGAGGAAATCAACAGAGCATGGGGGTGAGGAGTGTAAGGAGAATAGGGAATAATGGAAGTCTAGAGTGAGGGAGCACAGGAGAAAGGGAGAGAATGGAGGCAAGTGAGTGAGGAATGGGCAGTGGAGGGGCAGCAACGTAGGCAAATGGTGTGTGATGTGGGTAAACGAAGGAGGAGAAAATGGAGTGAAGGAAGGCAGGTGAGTATGCGAATAGCAGCAACATGTGGAAGAGAGCAGGATCTTAATAAAAAAGAACCTTTGGCAGAAATGGAGAAAGAGAAAGGCAGGAGGATTAAGGGAATGAGGAAAGAACAGGAGACGACTGTTAGAAAAGAGCGGGAAAGAGTGGGATAGTAGAGAAGATATTGCTAGTAAGGAAAAAAAAGAGGGGGGCCAAAAAGTGCTGTATGGGAGAAAAAGGAAGCAGGAGGGAAAGGATTGAAAGGGGAGCATATTTGTGATGCTAGATGGGCAGGTGCTTGCTCTAGCGACCCACCTATAGGCAATCAAAGCTACAGTAGATACATGAACAGTGAAACAATTAAAATGCAGCCATTTAGATAAGGTTGAACTGAAATGGGCCAAAAGATTCACATGGTTGATGAAAATCCCTTTTGTGTGAATTATCTGTGTTCACCTTGTACCAAGTTGGCAGCTAAACAAGCCCAGATGAAACCCAAGGACGGGGAACAGGGCTGTGTCTGTAGCAAGGCCAACCACTGTCCCAATTCTATGGGCTGTGTCCTGTGTCTCGCATACAGTCAGCTCGGAACAGGAATAAGCCCTGATCAGCCGTTCAAAGTCTTCCTAACTCAACTTTTCATGTGATAGTTAAAAGCTGAGGGAAGCACAGCGTCTTTCCCACTGCTCCCCCAGGTTCTGCTTTGTGTGAACCTCATTTCAATAAACCGATTAGAGTTTGATGACCCAGACACAGGGGAACCTGGGTAAGGACAATTGGGGGGTGATAACAAATGGGAAGGGAGTATAATGCAGCATGCTGTGTAAAATAATAGGTCAAGCAGATTACCTTATATTGATTTCTCTTTTACTGTGAATAACTTCCTGAAAACCAAATTATATTGTTTTCAGGTCCACATTCCTTTGCAGCATGCTACTGCAATCCTGTATTTAGGTGTTGAATATAAAGTTATACGTGTCTTTTTGCTTGACCTATTTCTACAAGAGTGTATATAATGTCAGGTTGGTTTCTTCTGTGATGTGTGTACTTTTCAAGGCATTTATAGAAATACGAATTATTTAGTTATTGGGAAGCCAACCTTAAACAATTTTTGTGATCTGTCACTGGGAAGATATGTAGCCAGGTGCTTAAGTCACAGCCTGTGGTCCAGATACTGATTTCAGAACTTTAACAAAATGTGTGATCCTGATCAAATCATTTAATCTCACATGCCTGATCAGCTGACATTGGGTGTCACTAGAAGTGATTTAGTTTGCACTTTTGCCTATGAAGAAAAGCCTTCATGTTTACTAAACTATTGAGTTGTTGCATTTTAATAATGGTAAACATTATTCTCTTTTAATATATTTACCAATGGTGTCCTAGAGTAATAAAGACTGATGCCACTGCTTTTAATGTTATTTACTGTGATGGCACTTCTGATCATGTCAATCCATATTGTGAAAACTAGGGATCTGTATATCTTGCTGGACACGTCTGGAAGAAATTAGGACGGTACCCAGTGATTTAATCTCTGAAAGAAACATTGAGGGTCCCTCAGTATTTTTTTTAACCCACTATCCAACACTTTCACTAAATATTGTAGGACTGGAGTTTATATGATTGCACCAGTCCTAAAATATGTTCGGAAGGGTTATATTTTTAAAAAAAACAGATGTTGCAGCCAATGTCGGCTTGAGTTCCTATCTAGAGCGAAGCCTTTGTGCCTCTCTGGTTCCTTTCTCAGATGGCCAAGGGTCTGCACCAGGGGTGCCTGTATTGTGGCTGCAGCAATATATGTACAATTCCGAGAAATAAAGTTGGTACCCTTTAGTGCGCTCCTTGGGAAGAATTACTCAATCACTTGGTTATGTTAATTCCAATTTGTTTATTCAGTATAGGTTCTGGATACTCCATACACTTAAAGTTTCAGTAAACAAACTTTGTCTCCCAAATTGTCTCCCAACACGTGTTTCCCCATGACTTTAGCCACGGTTCCTCAGGGGAGATTCCTTGTCATGTTTCTCATAATTCTGATTCAGTATTGATTGGTATTCAATTTTCTCTCTCATCGGCTCTCTATTTGTCTTCCTTTTGTTCTTTTTCCCTTTTTTCTTTTTTTCTTTTTTTCTTTTTTTTCTTGTGTGTAGATTCTTGTGGATTCAAAGATGTTCCTTTCTCTCGGTACGATTGCCTCTGTGCATCCGTGGTTCCCGGATGTTCGGAAGGGTGTTTAGTGGGTTAAAAAAATATAGAGTAGCCCTTGATGTTTTTTCCCCCCACGATTAAATCACATAGAACATATCAGTGCCTTGTGTGCCTAACAGTCCCACAGTGTTGTGATTATATTCTCTCTATGTGTTCAAGAGCCTCAGGCAGGGGAAGCAGGAGGGGGCCATCAGCTGCCCCTATGTTGGCTACTACACAGCAACATATCTCTTACTTTCATGGCATTGAATATGCACTTTGCCTTGTGTGCATGTTACAGGCTGCCGTTTGCTGGCTGCTGTCACCTTAACTGAAGACTTTAAATGTGCGCTTTGCACCAGGTTACAGACTGACTTTGATGGCACCAGCTTCCAGCAGTGTTATCACCTCTTTTGCTCTGGTTTCACTTGCGTTAGCACGTTGCTGACAGAGTAATTACAAACTTTTTTAGTGTCAGTTTAGTGTTTCAATTCCACTCTGGCTGCCTGCCCCTTGAGACCAAAGAACATTATTATTTAAGGAACAAGAGGGTGCTACACATGGTGTCCACCCTCTCCCCACACCTTTAAGCATGTGAGGGCCCATTCATATTGAAATGGGCCCCCAAAAGCTCTAACAAATATTTAGCCAGGCCCTGTGAGCGAGCACTGAAGCTGCTCTTTGTTATTCCAATGTGCCTGATTGCCACCAAGCAGGGATGAGGGCGTGTCTGTTGTGGCTGGTGTGAAGTGATTAGGAAGGTGTCAGAAGGACATGGCAGGGCCCACTCGCTCTGTGTCCTTCATATAAGTGCTAAATCTGCCTCTGGAGGGGGCACAGGTAACTGGAAGACCCCTGTAACTCCCGTGGAGATTGCAGAGGACGAAAGGCAGAGAAAAGGCAACAGGCATCTTTCAACGGTCTCTTCTGTGCCCACCTCTTTATTGAGAAAACATCAAATTTAATATCAAAGACTGGTGGTGCGACTCACCGCGAAATGCATTGGGGCTTATCTGGTGTGCAACGTATGCATCCACAGTTTTGGGTAGTCCAGCCCCGAACAGCTTGGCCCAATCCATTCTGCACGAGACCACAAGCACCCCCAGACATGTTTCAGCTTTCTTGGGCCTCATCAGTGTGGCGTAGTTTGGACTGGACTGCCCCTTTTGGGGTGGGGCCAAGCCTGATTTGCATATGGTCTTTCCCCGTTTGTAATGACTTGGCAGGTGAAGAACGATGGTCTGTAGGGTTTCCGGAGCAATGGCAGAGGTTAAGATTAATACTAAAACATCCAGCCATCACACCTTTTGTTTTGCTATAGTCATGCTGAGTGGGACGGGTATGCTCAGACATGGAACCCGTAACTGCTGGGCCTAGAGACCCAAGCTACTCCTCACTGATGAGGCCAAACAAGCCCAAAACATGTTTGGGGATGCTTGTGGTCTCGTGCAGAACGGATGTGACCAAGCAGTTCGTGCTGCCCCAGAATGAGCATAAGAAATGTGAAGGAAAGCTCAATGATCACAGGACTGCATCTCACACAGTTCAGACAGGCAGTTAGTTCAACGTCAGCATATAGAATTCAACCATGACATTCTGCGAAACCTAGAGCGTACCCCCACCCCGTTCACTGCTTTATGGCATCAGCGTAGCTCTGTGGGTGGAAAGCATATTTATAAGGCATTCACACTTGGAAATCCCTTTTCTTACCTAAAGCCACGTGTCATCTGCTGACGGATGAATCACCTCAGCTTCTAATACCAGGTGCCTGCCACTGTATTCCTCAGGCCTATCGGAATACTAACAAGAGCTTGGTACCACCCCATGTTCTCTGCATGCATTTATCTCATATCCCTCATCTGCAATCTTTGGGCATCTAGTGCCTGCTGGCATATCAAGATGTCCCTTGCCCGCGCCCTTATCATAACAAGGTATTCTGTTATCTTACGAGCAAGCCGTTGTATTTTGTTGCTAATAGAAAATGGAGTGCAACTTGCTTACCTTCTTAATAATGGCTTCTTCTTACAAACATGGACTTCTGAAATGAGCACACTCTCATCACCGCTAAACTACATGTATATGTATGCCTCCATGTATGTTTCAGTCTGAATACCCTTAGCGTCTTTGCTACGCTACATGGTTAAATGAATACTAACTCAAAACACTTTCTTAGTGTCTGAGACATTACTTCAAAAACCCCATTGATCTGTACATAGGCTGCTTTCTGCTACCAATCTATTATAGGCCCACAGGAGCCTGAACTGTTCACTGGACCACTTTGAGTATACAGTTGCATTTTTAAGCGCCACAGTTTAACCTGACTCCTGGCATATATCACAATGACAATTTTTCTACCTACACTATTCAAACATAATAGGATATATCACAGGATATGTAATATAGAGTGGTGTTCTCATCCCATTCAGGGTGTAAATGTTTATGCAGGCCTAGCCTCTGCCTCTAGAAGCCATTATAAAAATGGTCTTACATATATGTGCAGGGTGCGGTGGTCTTTACTTACCTCTTTCCCTATCCCTCTCTATATCACAGGGCGGAATGGGTGAAATCCCACGACAACCGAATTGTGACACTGTGCTGTGAGCAGAAGCCTGAACAAAGGAAGCAAGTCTGATCACTACAAAGCCCTGGACATGAATGCCTGAGTACCCACCTCCCTACGTCAGAACTGCTAATTGGCACAAGCATAATTTAAAAAAGCCCTTATTGGTTGATATGGGGGGAAAACTCAAGAAATAACAAGCTTTGCTACAATAATATGTATGCCCAAGCATTGCCAGTTGCCATGGCAGAAATATAATTTGCTTTGCATGTCCCCTTTCTTTCTTCTTTCTCGATAGGATCATTTTGGTCACAAGATGTTACAAAGCACCACCTCGTGCACCAGAGCCAAAGAGGACTTAGATAAACTTGTGAAAAGCAAAATAACTAATGTAATATATTTAATGATTGGCTCACGCAAGTGTGGCATGCCAATCTCACATTCACATTTATACAATCGCACCTGACTATTCTGGGCAAGGAATAGACAGTGTGGTATTCAGAAATCGAAATGTAATTAAATTAATAATGTAACTCCAACCCACTTGTTCTCCAGCTTTACACCATGGAAATCAATGCAAAGGACAGCAAATCCAAAGCTCTTTTCAAAAACAGAATTACCTGCCTATATGAATCTCACTATTTTCTGTCCACACAAGCATTCACTTTTTATTCAAACACTCCTCACATGAATATATTGTATTCTAAGAGATAGCAGACATTGTAAACATGTCCCCTCTACATTAGTTTCTCTAGAGAACGTTTTAAAAAAATATACATTTTTTCTTTAAAGTGTGGACCTAGTTTGAGAGCAGCAGAGGGCTGTACAGAGTGTGGGTAGTCAACATTTGGACTAGTTTCTTTTAACAGTAGCGCAGTACTGTGAGATATGTGCGTTTGTGTGTGTGTCTATTGGAATTAGTCCTTGGTCAGGAGTTGAAAGAGCCGTGTTTTTAGAGATTTGCTCAATTTTAGAATTGTGGGGACATTCCGAGCCGACACTGGTTAAGTTCCAGGGGGTGAGTGCTTGACAAGAGAAGGATTGTTTGTGGGTCCTCTCTTTGCGGACAAGTTGTGATTCAAGCCGGTTGGTTGATTTGCTTTGTAATGAGAGTATTTCACCAGATATGTGGAGCTTAGCCACCAGGTACGCTGGTGTGCTACATGTGACTGCTTTGTTGATGATACATGCAGTCTTGAACATCATGCTGGCTTGGAGTGGAAGCCAATATACTTTGAGTAGAGTGAGGGTCATTCGGTCAAATTTCCATGCTCCCTCAATAAGATGTTCTGCAGCATGGTGCACTGCTTTTAGGGGAGCCAAGTGAACAGCTGGGAGCACTGTAAGGAGAGCATTTCCCCCATCGATGTGCGAGACCACCAGGGCCTGTACAACTGTCCAGAAGTCTTGCGGCAGGATGAAGTGTTTGATTTTTCGAAGGGTAGAGATTCTGAGCCAGGGGATTTGGGCCTTCTTGGTTATGCGTTTCTGGAAGGACAGTTTGCTGTCAATGGGGAAGCCTAAGGATTTTGATGAGTCTAATAGTTGCAGAACAAATCCCTCTAGGCGTACATCATTGAGCCATTGTTGGACAAGTTGTTTTTTTAGTGGGCGGACTGATGAGGACGAATTCAGTCTTGCATGGGTTTTGTTTGAAGTAGGCGGTCAGCATCCAGGTCTGGATGATGGCTATGTAATTGTGGAGATAGATTATGTTCTGCACCCTATTTATTCTCATATGCAACTAAGTATCATCTGCATATTTGTGGATGGTTTTACTTTACTATATAGGTGTTAGGCAGTGGCTATTCATAAACCAGGTGTAGGCCACCTGACTATCAACAATGGCCAGATTGCATTTCTCTCCTGTAGGTTTGAATTCTAATTAATAATCTCAGGCATCTGTCCACTCTATTCTGAACGCACATGCATACTGTGTTCTCAAAAGATGTGGGATCAGCTTTCACTAATCAGGCATTTGTGACTCTCAGTAAACATGAGTGTCTTACTTGCAGTCTCTACCTGTGTGTGTGTGTGTGTGTGTGGCTGTGAATACAGCTACATATGTAGCTTTAAATTCCCGTGTCTCTGTACTGTTTTCAAGCTACTTGAGTGTGCAACCTTTCAATCTATATATGTCTGCACAACTTGAATGTATCTGTGTGTGTAGTTTTCAGCTTGCATGTCATTTCTCAGTAACATGTACAATGTTAAAAAGCCTTCCCTTTGACATTACATATAAGGGTTTATAGTCATTCCATCGACAGCCAAAGCATCTAATGCCATACCATCTAAACAAAAGCATCTAATGCATTTTTTTTCTTTATTTTTTATGGTGGGGTCCCCCTAAACCCTCTTTTTTTTACCTTTAAACCCCATTTTTATTAAACTAAACCCTTTACCATAAACAAAAATGCATTAGATGCTTTTTTTAGATGCTTTTTTTTTAGATGGTTTGGCTGCCGATGCTTTGGTTGTCGATGCAATGACCGGATACCCACATAAGTCTGTCTGCATTGAAAGATGGGAGAAAGTGGGGTGGTTGCACTTCGCACAATTCTTAATGAATACAATTAATTCCTTATATTCATTTTGGTTGCCCCAACATTGAATTCGATGACTATGGCTTCTCCCGGCTGCATTAATATACAATAACACCCTAGGCAATAGTATTTTGCAACAATACTGTAACCCAAAATGACTCTGGACCAGCTTAAGCTACTAATTATATTTCAAATTGTACTTAACTTTACAAAGGCAATTCCACATTAAAGTGGCACCATAATGCGTTTAGTTTTAAATTTTGTTTCTCCATACAAAGTAGATTGGGCCTTCTAGGCAGCAATTTGTGGACAGTCTCCGAGTCTGTAATACCAACATGTGTGGTGGTATACAGATGGAACCAGTTTGCGTGTTTAACACACATTTTGTATTGTAGCTTTAGTGTTTTACTATTGTTCCTGTGTCATATCAGCAGGCTGGCCACAGACATCCACAGGGTCCCTTGGTACTCTACTGTTAAAGAATTGTATCATTTGATGTCAGCTTCCTTTGAAATAGATGCACATGTTCCTTCTTCAACATGGAAATAATGTGAAAATGTTATTCTCTTTCACACCCGAACAACAGCGAAAGCTCTTAAGACTTATCCACAATGGACACTGTGATGACATACGTTTCTCCATTTGAGTCCCACAAACATTGGGGTTTTCTTCTTTCTGGAATCCTCTTCTATTGATCTCAATGCTATTGCAATATTTTCACCCTCTCCCTTATTTTGCCATCTGCCATCACACTGCCATAGCAGTTTATTTGACTAAAACTAAGTTCTACGTCAGACGTCCTTTGGGCATCACAAGGGGTCGCACATGTGACCCCTGACGTCTCCCTTGCTACCCCATAAAAATAAAATCTTTATTTTTATTATTTCTTTTTTTTTTTTTTACAAATTCAAGCTCCTGGGCTGTGGCCAGCACAATGTGGCTCTTTGTTTCCGGAGTGGCTGGCTTTCTTGTTCAGGCTTCTTACAAAAACAGGGGGTTCCGCAAGTGTAACACTTTGAGAAGTGACCCTAAATAAGAAGGAATAGGAATAACAAATAATTTGTCTTTCTGGAATTCTATACAATAATACAATAATTGGTAGACTCAATAAAGGTTTATTTCAGGCACACTTCAGGGGGGTGAGTCACCGATTTAGTCTGTTCTTAAACACCTCAAATTCACAATGCAGTCAAAAACCTCCAAAAAGGCGTTTAGAATAGAATAAGCATTAATTTCGGAATATGTATTTTGCTTTTCGCAAGTTGCATTTATAGCATGTTTTTTTCTTCTGTTGTCTCTGTTAAGATCATCACAAGACCTTCCATCTCGGTGTCCTCTGTCACTTGACAAGATCCTTGTGTCTAAAAGCTTTATGTGCAGTTTAGAAATGTTTAACCATAGCACATAAAGTGGTCATTGATTTCATTGTGCCACAATGAATGCATTGTTGTGATGTGTCTATCTTTCCTATCTCCCTGGCATGCAGTACAGGATGTTTGTTTGCATGTAGGAGGTTTCCGAGTGCCCAGAGTATGGGATGCTGTGTGAGTACGCTGCTTTCCCTGCGCTGCTCTAAATTCTTTAATACACAGTTATGAACCCTCCAATGGTATGTATTTTGCCAACCTCTGAAGCCTGAAGAGTAGATCCACGCAGGCTTGACATGTGGCCAACTTTCCACCAGACCTGCAGATGTCCTGCTGTTAAATCTCAGTTACCAGTTTAAGGGTATCCACTAAAGAGTGTAATTTGCTTTCTGACTTAAAGAACATTCAGACATGTAATTGCTAATTTCACTATACCTGGTAAGCTAGCTTTAGCCGGTAAGATAGCTCAAGGGGTTGAATGCTTGCTGCTGCGATGTGTGTGTGATATGCAAGTTTCAGGTTCAAATCCTGTAAATGCCAACTCAGCCTTTCATTCTTCTGAGGTTGATAAATGAGTAGCAACACAGGTGTGGTGATATTGTATATATATTTGTTCTATATAAAGTGCTTAAGTGTAAGTGCTATAGAATAACACATCATCATCATTTGGCCTACGACGTCTGCTTGCATTCACAGTAATTTGATAATATGGGCTTATACACACTGATATTAACGATGGTGGTGATCCATTCTTGGATGAAGTGTATATCACATTACAGTGATAGCGTAACCATATTTTTCGTAGTCTACTTATGACCAATGCTTTGTGATGCTACTTTCTGTTTTGTCAAGGGGTGAAAGGTCATGTTCCATTGCTTCCCGTGATATCACTTCGGGGTGGGGCCAAGTGTCAGCACTACCTGTGATGCCATCAGAGCTCAAGGGTCGTGTGATGCCACTTCCGCTAGCCTTGGCATTTTGGTGAAATGACATCCCTGGTCAGATTGCCAAAATTACCCAGAGTGGCTACATTCAGCTTCACGCTATCAATCGGATTTGATCATTACTGTATCAAATCTCTAGTTCCTTCTTCAATAATGTATTCTTGAGCCCAGCAACGATTGCAGCTTTGCATACGTGGGTCGTGCCTGTAGCATTCTGCGTTTTAAACCTGCCCTTTGAAGTGAGATTCCTGCCCGATCATATTACTTAAGAGTCCTATTACTCCTTATCTCTCATGGCTGAACCGGCTTCCTGTTTTAGTTTGCAAGTTCATTACCTCTATGTAGTCTTGTCGCCCCATCCTACCTGTGTGATCATATTGAGCGCTACCATCCTACTAGTGCCCTTTGCTAAGTTACTTCCTGGCTCTTTGCCCCTACCCAGTTCCAACCTTTTCTCTCCTGTTGCCCCCTGTATGATATGATAGGTTATTTATAACGTGCTTAATACCCAGAGGTTTCTAAGTGCGGACCTGGGGATCAAACCTGTGTTGCTCCGTGTAGTCTTGCTTCCAAGGCGAGCACCTTGCCGCTGAGCTATCCTCCCTGTACCCCTTTTTGCTTTTACCATGATTCGTTTCGATTCAAGACTGACAACGTGCCACCTTTTTCTTGCTTTCTCAGTAACAGCGCAATAATGTCACATATAATGAAGGTCACCAGATGGCTCTATGGCACCACGTCTACGGGCCGGGAGGATAGCTAAGGGCAACACTTTGGCCTGGAATCGGAGCATCACAGGTTTGAATCCCTGTCGAAAGCGCTATACAAGATTAGTTAATTAAACACGCTACGCCTGAGCTTTTGTTTCTCCGTCAAATAGATTCTTGGAAGTCCTGGGTTGTTTCAATTGAACTAAAAGAAAACCAAAGCTCTCTACTAGAACAGTGTGTTCCAGGCTACATTAGGGGATCGAGAACCTTGGTTAATCTATTCTTTTATTATAGCAAGTTCTTGACTTACATGTATGGTTTTTCTTAAATGTCTCGAAAACACTGTGGATAAAGCGCAATATAAATACAATCAACATTCAAAAAATGTAGCATTAATATGTTCCCCAAAATGCATGTTACTAGATAACTCCATGTCATTGGGGGCCCTGTGCACCGGTCCGGGTCTTTCCTTCTTCCATCAGTTGCTTTCTGGAAGTTGTAGTCTTGGGTCATGCTAATTGAAGAAAATTGACTAAAGTGAAACCAAAGCCAAGGACTGGAGGAGGGTGTCTTTAGTAACACTGAGTGCCCTGGTAGCCTAACTATTAACATACTTTGATTAATCCTTTGCTGCTATATATAATTCTTTGTTGGCCACTTATACTGTAATTGCTTTGAAAATAATCTGCTTTTGCACATGGAAATTTGTCCCGATTACGTGAAAGAGGTTATAACATGAATGCAACAATACTTAGATAAAACAACTCCTGCTACTGTCACTCCAGTGTTATCACTTGGAGGATCGAAACTTTTATATATTTATATATTACAGGCTGTAAGGAAGGCATGGTATCAACAGAAAGACAGACACACGTGACCACAGTTCACGGGTGTTTATTGAACTTCAACAAGGGTTTGAAAAATGCCTATCTAATCCTAAATCTACAGATGGGAGCAAGCTACGACCATCAAATAATAATAAAGCAGTCCTAGTGGTGGCTTGTCAAAATAAAAGGGCCTATACTAAAAAACCTATTGCCAATCCTTACCTCTAAATACAAATAGTGTGGGAAACAATGTTACGAAAAAGAAAGAA
Organism: Ambystoma mexicanum; assembly: GCF_040938575.1. NCBI lineage: Eukaryota > Metazoa > Chordata > Amphibia > Caudata > Ambystomatidae > Ambystoma > Ambystoma mexicanum. The sequence goes on from NC_090932.1 coordinate 128,553,535, forward strand.
GTGTTCACAAAATTATATCTCAGGATGTTCAAGCCGTTGGCCTCCCTTCCTCACGTTTTCAGCACAGGACAAGGCGGTTCACTCGAGCGCAGCACAGACTCTGGCTTCTTTAGCATCAGGGCCTTCTGTGCTCAGGTCTCTTTGCTTATCAAAGTCTCTTCATTCAGAGGGCCTGATGTGACCAAATAAACGATACGTTCTTTTCCTCATTCAAAATTTCACAAGTACTTAATGTAGGTGATTCGCTATTCACCCCGAATCCCCATCAGCCGGGCTCAGATCCCTTCAACACAATGTTCATCACCTTGGATCCCCCTCATCCGGGCTAAGATCCTCTTAACACAATGTCTTAACACAATGTTCGTAGGATATTCTTTTTCGGGTGACTCACGGTTAACGCCAGATCCCCCTCAGCCAGGCTCAAATCCCTTTTAACACAATTAGTCCTCGTCAGCCAGGCTCAGACCAATTTCAATTAAACATCAACTTTCAAAGACATTTGAATGTGCACAGGGTTTAGCTTGACCCGTTGCAGGACCACTTTGATTTCACAATTGCTTTCCTTTTAACATTTGCCACCTCTCAGTTGGATACCTAATAGCGACCTTTTAATGAGCACCCACTACAGTATCATATCTTGGCTTCAAAGTTCAGTCACTCATCTGCTGTTTTATTAATATTCGCGCCGCCTGCTGCATACGCATCACACACTGTTCTTTTCAGTTTTACTTTACAGTGTTGCTGCTTGAAACCTTGGCTTTAACACAGACCGGTCTGGTATCAGTCTCCCCAACTCACCGTCTGTGCTGACTTCACTGGTGCTGCTTTGTTGTAGAAGACAAGGACAGTACCACGCCGGCAAATGATTCTCCCCGGCTTGACTATTGACGCGGGAGGGCCCCGGGTACCTCAGGCACACAATGCAGGATTCTTCAGCTTTGATTCCAGGTCTTACATTTCTTATTCTCGAAGGCTCATGAAAGTTATGGTCTTTCGGTGAAAAGGTCAAGTGTGCTTCCCTCCTTGCCATCCTCTTCGGTCTTGACATCTTTCGCCTTGTATTAAACTGCCATCTTGGAACTGCTGCTTCCTTGTGTGCTTTGCCTCGCTCAGAGTGTGCTTTCATGCTCCGCCTTTCATCCGTGTGGGGAAGTGTGATGGAAGTCAGCTGTGTGTAATGATCAGTAATTGCCAGACCCTGCCTGACCAATGTATTGGGACATGTCAGGTATACGGCTCAGGTGTTAAGTCTGTTATCTCTCACAGTGAGCTGTCCCTGAGAAAGTGTTTGTGTTGGAAAAGGAGGGTGGGGGGTTTCTTATGTATCGTACCTGGTAGGGTGGGGTAAAGGTGTTGCAGGGAAGAATATACAATGTCTCGCCATCCGGTGTCCCACTTCCACTTCCCGAAGACCTCTCATCCAGGTGATCCTCCCTCACTGGTCCACCCCCAGGAACTGGATCCAAAAGCGATGGCTGTGTCCTGGCCACCTGGATGACATATCCCCGGGGACTAGCGTGTGAGACACCTTCAGGTTTCTCACAAGGGCCTGCAGTAGCAGCCCCGTGGTTATGGTTAAGTTGCTCAACCCATAGGAAGAGCATGTTTTGGGTGGCTTATAACTTTGTCACCTGGATGAATCCTCACCAAACTTTGCTATAAAGGTATATGGCCCCCTCTGGTTGATTCTGCACATTTTGGTGAGGTTTTGTCCAGGGGGGAGGGCAAAGTTATAGGGGGGTCCCAAAATGTGTGGTTTTCCTCCTAGACGCAATGGAAAATAAATTTTGCTCACGCCTACAGCCCAAACCGCTGGATGGATTTTCACCAAATTTGCGGCAGGAGCTGCAATTTGGTTCCAAAAGTACGCTTTTGTAAGTTTGGTGTAAATCCGCCCAGTCATTTCTTTTTAAACGGCCAAAAAGTAGCTAAAAATAAATTAGTATTATCTGGGTTCGGTCCATGGACTCACTTCCCTATTCGGTCTGCGACACCCTCCTGGACCAATCAGGGCCCAGTGTGATGTCCGCGGACATCGGACGTGCCCACTGAATGGATGGTGAAAAACGTAAACTGCATTAGATATTTTGAAACGTCACCATGTTGGATTCACGGACAGCACCCGTAGTCGACAGACATAGCAGTAAAAACATATTAAAAAACACAACATTGCACTTGTCAAACTAATGAAACAATCTCTGGGGAGGTGAGGGATGATGAGGAAGGGATTGGATATGGCCATAAAAAGACAAAAAACGTGTGGTTTTGCACCTGCAAAGTTCGTGAACATTCTGGGACAGCCCTGTACTGTTCGTGAACATCTCAGATCTTCGGGGGAATCCATGCATATTTTTGAATTACAGGGTTGGTGGAAAGCAGTTTTTGGATGGCTTATAACTTTGCCGCCACTGAATGAGACTACATGAATTCCTGTGATATCATTTTAGATCTGACCTTGAATGGTTCTACAAAGGTTGGTGCTGTTTTGCCAAGAGGGAAAAAAATTAGAGGGCAGGTCCCAAAATATTTTAAAGGCTTATACATTTGGTGCCGTTTTACGAATCTGCACAAAAGTTAGCAAACAGATTTAAGACCCAGATTGTAATGTTTTTGCAAAGTTTGGTGGGATTCTGTGAAGAGGGGGCAACATTAGAGGGGAGGGTTTGAACATTTTTAGATGGCTTATAACATTGTTGGCGTTTGATGAATGTATACAAAAGATTTTAGAAAGATTATAGACCCAACCTTGAATTTTTGTGCAAAGTCTGAATGGGAGCTAAATTATATGACTATTTTATGTATGTAATTTTGACACTTTTCAAAAAATGAAACATGGACGGATTTGCACAAATGTCGTGCCAGAAACATTGGCAAGGACCTGAAAGCATGGTTTTGCAAATGTGTCCATGTTTTAAAAAGTGTCATAATGTAGGTACAAAAATTAGTGATATACTTTTGGTAACTGAGTTATAGCCTGTGGTCATGGGCAGTGGCCAGATTATACCAGTCATGGACTGTGGCCATAGGCAGTGGCCAGATTGTCCCTATTGTCTGATGACTCAATCTGGCTACTGGCCATGACCACGAGGGACTGGCAATGGGGTTAAAGTGGGCATGGCCACAAGGGAATGGCTATTGGGATAGGTTTGAATGGGAACATTTTTCTACCTGTGGCTAAAATTCTGCTAGTGGCTACAGCTAGAACTGCTGCACATTTTGCATCAACAGATTGCTGTGACTACCGCTGCACACACTCCGAGACAATGGTAATCAGTAGATAATTACCAGGGATGCTGAACCAGGTGCTCACATGGTCACCAGGCCACCCCTTCAAATCATTAACCACCTTTATTTGCAACCATACCGGGGCGAGATATTGAGATTGTATGCCAGACTCATTTCCACAACTCCGCAGCAACGACTGACCCACAATCCATATGCATTGAGAAAGACCCTAGAGAGTTGAAACGAAGGTCAGCTGACCTCTAACAATACGTATAGCACCAACCGTGTTTTTCAAGAGTGCTTTATTATGACAATAGTTACTTATTGAATAACCCAGCGCTAAGGTGAACAGGGCTAACTCTCCTATTTGAAACCTAACACTTGAAGAAGGAAGGGCACCTTCACAAAAGAACCTCATCACTAGCAATGTAATGGGTAATCTCTTTAAAGTACTGGATGAAGCGCAGTGATCTAACCATTTTACTGACCTGTAATTACCTGATAATCGTGTACTCGGATTTGATTACTTGGGCATGCAACATGGGCGAAGCACTAGGTTTGAATGGGAAAAAATATTTTGCTTGCGGCTGCAGCCTGAAGTGCTGTACTGAATTACAACAAACCTGCGCGAGCAGCATGAGTAACGACCTGAAAGCATGCTTTTGCAAATCTGTTTTGTGTTTTACAAAGTGTCCAAATGTAAGCAAAAACAATAGTGACATATGTTTGGTGCATGTACAATGGGCCTGGCCCTCGGCAAGGACAAATGTCTTCTCTGAATTGCCTATGGGTTATGCAGCATGGCCGAAGCCCATGCCCCATAGATTGTGGAGACTGGCCATGCAAGCCATGAGCACTGGCCATTTGTTACATTATGAGGATATAGTGGACACTGAACTAGGATGCTGGGTAGGTGCGGTGGATAATGGGTGGTTTGGTGGGGCTGGGGTCATGGTCGAGCCTCATGCCCTAGGCAACTGAACGATTACTTGCATCCCCAGCATGTGCTGCAGATAACGATACACATAAGTATGTGTTGCAGAAAATATGTTTGTTAAAGGAGGTTTATAGCTTAATATATATTTAAAGATTAATTATGAATAACTTATATATAATAATGTAACATTATGAAACATTTTCACTTATAAAACCTATTCAATTGACCCAAAGAAATGTTGTTAAAGGGACGTTACGCTAAGACATTTAAGTGATTGGTGGATATATGTGTGAATGGTTTAAAGTAAGCAATGAGGGAGTGTTACGCACATAACAGTAAAAAGAGTAGAAGGGCTGTCTTTTGTGATGGTGTGTATATGCAATCCAGGTTTTATAATAAGGCATGGGCTAGATAGGGGAATGCAGAGACTATGGATAGTCATAAAGGGCAATGGATTATGGTGAGTATTGTATACCAGAGAGAAGAATTTCAGACAGAAATTTGTTTCTGTGCTTTTTTCTTTTTCTGTAGTATACAATTGTCCATTATTTTCATTAGCATAGTGGAGAATGCTAATAGGAATTCTAGTGAGGCAATTATTGACTAGAGAGCATGTTAAAACTCCCCCACTGCCTTCAACAAAAGAAACAGAATTATAAGATAAGAAAGGACACATTTGAAACTGCACTTTCAACTCTCCTGGAAATGCAGCTGGTATAAAGAATAGTTATTTTTTGCCACACTAGTAGGGTTCAGATTAAGCATTCGCTTGCACAATCAGTGTGTTTAAAATAGAATAGATTAGGTGTAGGTGACAGTAAGGCGTATACACAAGATAAGGACTCACCACACAAGTAGGGCAGACAATTGTAGGTAGATAAGGTTGCTGCTACCCATAGGAAGGGAAATAATGTCACAGGTATGCACCAGGAATCGGTAGATAGCAAAGCAAATGTGTCCTGCAGAGAATATAATTTGACAGCAGTTGCCATTTTAAAACTGCACAAGCACAGCACAGAATAAAGTTCTGTTGCTTTAAGAGGGCCTCATAGTAACTCACGCTATTTGAAAGAAATACATTTAATTCAGGAAAAATCTGCAGTGGCTGGATGGTAGCTGCCTCAAAGGAATGTCCAAAGCCGAGGAAACCGGAGGGAAGATTTACATAATGGAACATGATATCAAGTGTCTAGGCAGGAGGCGTTCAACCATTAAGGTAAATCAGTTATGACAACACAGCAGATTATTTGAAGTCCATGGGACGAACAGAGCATCTCAGGAAATTTCCTAGTAGTTGACCGATTAATGTCTCAGCAAACAGCAAGGCGTGACAGAGAAGTGCAAGTGCGGCTAAAAGGACAAAATAATTGCTGCAACGAAATATTAACATGGTGGAAGAAGCATGACTCATAACAATAGTTATTCATAATGTGTCGAGGCAGGATGGGGCGTCTACTGAGGTAAAACAGGGGAAGCCGGAATTTGGAAATTTGAGTGGGGACAAACTCTTTGAAACTCAGAGGCATTATGGCGGAGATAACATGGGTTGTTTTATTTAATTAAGAACTGAAAGCGACATGCTTGGTCTTCTCCCTGCATCCGCATCCATAATTCTTTATACCACTGGCAGTTCAAGGTCAGTGTCGACGCATGTTAACCAATAAGTATATGTCCTTTTCACTGTAGAAGTAATTTAG